>NW_026000016.1:12903221-12906082 GCF_001458135.2 Marmota marmota marmota | reverse complement strand
GAAAAAAAAAAAAATATATATATATATATATATATATATATATATATATTGAAAAATTCATTCTCTCTCTCTCTCTCTCTGAAAAAAAAAGCATTTGTATCTCAAAAGAGGTTTTATTTTATTTTGCTTTTAAAAAGTAGAAGTTGAAATGCTAATGAGAATCAGTAGTCAGGGAAAACTGAAGAGATGGGAAAAGAGAAACAATTGGTGAAATGTATGTTTTATTGTATGTACGTCCACATGCTCTATAGATGTAGATCCATGGAAGGTTAGAACAAAGGTCATATAGATAGTGGAGGAGATAGTGGGGTGGGGACCTTGAACAAAGTGGGAGATCTAAAATGGCCAAGTTGGGAACTGGAAAGAGTGCTATCTGGCAGAACAAAAGGGTCATTACTATTATGAACTATGCCAGGGGTCTAGTTGAATTTAATGTAAATTGTAGTTTCAGTCTCTGTGTGTGTGTGTTTTCCTGCCAAAGTGTTCCGCTATAGTACCCCTTCATATAAAGTGATTTCTGACAGACCTATACTTACTTAACATACTTGGCTGAGCAGTGAAGATCAAGAGTGCCCATTACACATTGGTGGAGTTTCTCCCGAAGTAACAAATATTACCCTCAGCTTTGATTTTTTTGTGTGTCTGTGGTGTACTAGGGATTGAGCCTTGGGGTGCTGCACCACTGAGCTACATCTCCAGCCCTTTTTATTTTTTATTTTGAGACAAAGTATCTCTAAGTTGCCCAGGCTATCCTTGAACTTGTGATCCTCCTGCTATAGTCTCCAAAGTAGCTGGGGTTATAGGTGTGCGCCACTACACCTGACTGCTTTGATTTCTTAAATTGTACAACTGCTTCTGCATCTTTAGAACAATCAGTAGACTGGCACAAACTAACAGGATGGTCCACATCCAATAATAGGTTAATATTTCTAAAAGACTGATTGCACCTAGAGTGGCTTTTAAAGAACTAGAATAACACAAAAATTGTTAAACTACAACCCAAATTTTAGTCCACATGGATCCTTTTTATTTTATTTTTTTCATTGCAGGATCTGTAAAACACATTCAGTTCCTTCTTTGTCAGTTACTGGCATGAAACCCAATGATTTTTCTGTTGACCATGATAGTTTTTAACTATGCTCACACAGAACCAACCACTGGTGTTTACATAGTTATATTCAGGCTTTTCTACCACTGATATTTAATATGATGATTATTTCAAAATAATCAGGAAAAAAAATGAATGGGAAGATGGAAAAGTTTTTTGTCCTTTGTCCTCTCATGTGTATCTATACCCACACTTTTTATTTAAAGTTTTGATGTTTGTTACTAAATGTTGGCTGTAGACATGTAGGTAACAGGTAACAAAAAAAAAATGCTGAGAACCATGAATTGCTAATTTCAGGTTAAGTTGATCTCATATTTCTTTTAAGCACACCTGTAATCCCAGTGGCTCAGGAGGCTGAGACAGGAGGATGGAGAGCTCAAAGCCACCCTCACCAACAGTGAGGAGCTAAGCAACTCAGTGAGCCTTTATCTCTAAATAAAATTTAAAATAGAGCTGGGGATGTGGCTCAGTGGTGAGTATCCCTGAGTTTAATCCCTAGTACCAAAAAAAAAAAAAAATGCATATGGTTTTGATTTTTATATTACATGCATACTGATTGATAGTCATTTTTTGTTATACACTCAGAAACATCTAGCCGAAGCCTAAGGTGGTGAGCAGTTTTGCTGCTATGAAGAATAAAATTCCATCCTTCTCACAATAATGTATAGATTACATTGGAATGGTAAAACGAAACTGGGTGTGGTGTACATACCTGTAGTCCTAGTGACTGAGGAGGCTGAGGCACAAAGATCACAAGTTTGGAGCCAGCCTGGGCAAATTTAGCAAGACCCTGTCTTAAAACAAAAATAAAAGGTCTGGGCATGTAGCTCCATGGTGGAATGCCCTGGCTTCGGCCCAGTACTAGAAAAGGGAGGGAAGAAGGAAAGGGGAACACAAGGAAGTTGGCAATGATCAGTTCTTGAGAAAGGCAGGAACGACTTCACAGAAGAGGTAACATTTGAGCTGTTTGAAAGTAGGTTTCTCTACACATAAAAAGATGGTACTGAAATTAAGTATTCACTAGGCAAATTGAGAGGCCATTCTATTCAGGGAGAATTTTGTGAACAAACTAGCAAAAAGATATGAAAAAGTATGGTATATTTAAGCACTAGCACTAGGTATGTCTAAAGGGTAGAGTATGAATGGGACTATAATTATAATGGGAGATTGAGTCAGAGTGACAGTGGACTAATTTAAGAATAGCTACCTTTGTTATAATAGGAAATTTGAACTTTATAGGCTAAGGGGGAATAATTAACTTTTTTTTTTTTTAATGAAAACTTTTCAAAGAAGGATAGACTAAAGTACTGTCAGTTTGGAGGCAGGGAAATTAGTTGGGAGATTAATATGATAATCCAGGCAAAAATTGAGGGCCTGAAGTAACTAAGCTATAGTAATAGAAATGGACAGGAATTGAGATTGCCTTCTGTTTTTTAAGCTTGTATGAAAAGGTAGAAAGGTAAGATTCATCATGACAAGGAATACAGAAGGAATCAGTTAAGGAAGGACAGCGGTGAATTCCATGCAGGTAGATTGCTTTAAGAACATTTTAGTGTTGAGTATGGTGGTCTGTACCTCTAATCCCAGTGACTTGGGAGGTTGAAGCAGGAGGATTGCAAGTTTGAGGCTAGCTTCAAATTGGCAAGGCTTTAAGCAACTTAGACCCTGACTCAAAAAATAAAATGGGCTGGGGATGTGGTTCAGTAGTAAAGGACCTCTGTGTTAATCACTAGTACAAAAAAAAAAAAAAAAG
>NW_026000016.1:12817386-12903198 GCF_001458135.2 Marmota marmota marmota | reverse complement strand
AAAAAAAAAAAAAAAAAAAGTATCTTTTGGACATCAAGTAGGCTGTTGGATATATGGAGTTGGAGATAAAGTTTTGGGAATCATCAGCATATAGTTAACTACAGCAACATTGCTCAGAAAGAGAATTTATAGAGGTTTTTTTTTTAATATTTATTTTTTAGTTATAGGTGGACACAATATCTTTATTTTTTATTTGTGTGTGGTGCTGGGGATCCAACCCAGTGCCTCACACATGGTAGGCGAGCGCTCTACCTCTGAGTCACAACCCCAACCCCAATAGAGGTGTTTTTTAAAAAAATATTTTTAGTTGTAGATGGACACAATACTTTTATTTATTTTTATGTGGTGTTGAGGATTGAACCCAGTGTCTCACGTGTGCTAGGCAAGTGCTGTACCACTGAGCTACAACTTCAGGCCCTTGTTTATTTATTTTTGTACCAGGGACTGAAACCAATGCTTAATGGCTGAGCCACAACTACTAAGTTGCCTGGGGCCTCACCAAATTGCTGTGACTGGCTTTGAACTTGTGATCTTCCTGCCTTAGCCTCATGAGTTGCTGGGGTTACAAGTGTGTGCCACCATGTCTGGTGTAGAGGAATTCTTAACACCCTGAACATCCAAACACCTTGAAATTACTCAAAAGGTTATATATCTGACATTTGTTATGGAAATTTCCATATCTTCCATCAGATTATCAAAGGCATCAATACTTTTTTTTTTAGTGTAAAAAGGGTCAAGGACAAGTCCTGAGTATCTACATTAAGTGATAGAGGACTCAGTCTTAACAAAGAAATGAGAAAAGGAACAAGAATGAAAAAATATGATTTTTAAGCCTAATGAATGGTCAAGTGAGGGCTGCTGCTTCAGAGAGCTTGAATTAGGTGAGGATTGAAGAATTCATTGGTTTGGCAATTAGATAAATAAACTTTACTAATTAGGTGGAATTAAATGTATTTAGAATTTCCACACAGAAATGCTCTGTATTCTAAGAATTGTAAGATTGATTGGGCCAGTTCAGATTCCTCAGCCAAATAGTCAGGGTTGTCTAAAATTTATCCTTCCCTTAGCTCAGCATTGGTTTTATTTTGATTCGACATTCTGAATTTTAAAGCTCGACAAGTTCATCTTTTAACAGTTTTCTGGATACTTCATGCAAATCTTAGCTTCAAGCTTTTGCTTGTTTCTCACCCTGCCTGCCATGCTCCCTACTCAGCAAATTCTGTCAGCCTTTCACAGTGTAGTTGGTTCTACTTCCTCTGTTCCCTTTATCTGGACAATATTGATTCTCCTCTTTATATTCTATTTGTGGTATTGCTTGTCTTATTTATTTTGGCATTGAAAATTGTATTGCCTTGCACTGCTAGCTGTTTCATATTATTGCCTTTTTTTCCCAATTAAATTTTATTTGTAAAGGCTTGTAATACCTTATTGTTTCTTCATGCCCCAGTGCCTAAACTTTCATATATTTGTTATATATATTAAAATATTTAAATTTAATTTAAGCCAAATATAGTGGGCAAAAATGTCTTGAAGAAAAAATTTGAATGGTGCATTCCAAATTACATAGTTATTTTTACTGCTGTATTCCATTTCTGAAGGTAATCAAGAGTTGATTACGCATCAGAATAAGATACTGATATATAAGTCTATGAGCTTTTTGACTTAGAATTTAAGGTTATTAATTAACTGAACTTGTTTCTTAATTTTCCTTTGTAAAATTATTTTTCAAAATAGAAAGTCTTTTATATTTTAAAAGTAAAATATGCTTATAAAATGTCTGCAGACCACAGATAAAATATTTCTATACTCTTTTGTCAAAGAGGCATTCATATTTTCTAAGTGTACTTACTCCCCATAAATTAAGTAGGTGCCAATGTGGTCAACATATAAAATTTAGTCACTTAAATGCAAGATTAAACAATACAATAGATTAAATTGTAAATTTTAGACTTAGATGTTTTTAACTTTACAGGATAATTTAACCATCTGACTTACAGCCTGGATTTCTGTTTCTTTGTTTTCTTTTAATGTTTAGCATAAGTCAGGACTATTGTAGGAAAAAATGTAGCAGGGGGGAAAAAAAAAAGGACCAGGGTTGCACTGCTTTATTCTGGCATCAAAAAATTTTTAAAACTTAAGAGTGATATATGTTAGATACTGCCTAATGGATTTCATGTCTGCTTCAGTATAGATAACAGCAAACTTGGACTATTATTAGCAGGTATCTGACAAGGGGAAGAATTAATTTGACAAAAATACTTTGTTGTACATCTAGTCCTTTTTTTTTTTTTTTCCTGTGTCTGGAACTACAATTATTTATTTCCATGGAAATACAGTTTTTGTGCATGTCCTTAGACCATAATTTAACACATTTTTAACAGAAATGGGTTTTTTGAAAACTTGCAGTTTTCAAAAAGCAAGTCAATTTTATTCATAAGAATTACTGCTTGTTGAGTAAAATAAAATAAAACATTAAGATATAGATAATGAGGATAATATTAAGTTTAGTCATGAATGTGTCACAGTGTTCCTTAGTCCAGTTTTTATCTTCAGCAGTATGCTAGGGAACACAGCCTAGACCTTCCAGGTTATTTGTCATTTTTAAATTGTGGATATGGGCTTGGAGAATAGTTTAGTGGTAGAGTGCTTGCCCAGCTGCAAGAGACCCCTGGGTTCTATCCCCAGCACTTTGGTGGGGGATGGAGGGAATTAATGGATACTTAAATAACTGTCCTGTACATCTTTACTTTATAATAAAAATTCACTAAATTTTTTAGGGAAAGGCAAATTTAGTCCCAATTAAGTTTTTTCATTATCTCACAAATTATGTGATACTTAGAAATTGTCAAATGCAGTTTAATTACTTTCATATTTCAGAAGAATTTTATGAGCTTATTTTATCTTAGGGCATGTGGATATATTAGTTATTCTGGAGGATGAGAAAAAGGTAGTGAGAGACTTCACTTTGGAATATATAAATTTATTCTATATCCTTAACTGCATTTTTTTTGGGGGGGGGGGTACTTGGGATTGTACTCAGGGATACTCAACCACTGAACCACATCCCCATCCCTATTTTGTATTTTTATTTAGAGATGGGGTTTCACTGAGTTGCTTAGCTCCTCGCTGTTGCCAAAGCTGGCTTTGAATCCACGATCCTCCTGTCTCAGCCTCCTGAGTTGCTGGGATTACAGGTGTGCGCCACCGTACCCAGCCCCCAGCCATTTTTATTTTTTATTTTGACACAGATCTCACTAAATTGCTTAGGGCCTTGCTAAAGACTAATCCTAACCATTGAACTTGGGATCCTTCTGGCTCAGCCTCTGGAGTTGCTGGAATTACAGGATCACCAAGCCCTGCTTAACTTTTTAAAAGAGAAAGTTAAGAAACAAGATGTTGCCTGATTTTAAGGAAAGAAAATATATTACTGTAGTGTAAACAAACACAAGATTCAAGATACCATGATGATTAACATCAGTTTGTGTGATAAGTCAAAATATTTGACTTTTGGTGGCTGGAGTGCCTGTTACCTGATCCAATTGATTAGTTATGTGTGACTCTAAATAAGGCTAGCATCCTCTAGAATGCCATTCAATAGAAATACAGTGTGTACAGGATGTCTTAAAATTTTCTTAGTAACCATGTTGAACAGAGTAGAAAGGAAGAGGTGAAATTGTTTTCAGTAGTATATTTAATACAAAATATGAAAGAGATTTCAACATGTGATCAGTATTTTTTTAAATACTTTTTTTTATTTGTTTATTTATATGTGGTGCTGAGGATCGAATCCAGGGCCTCACACATTGGAGGCTAGCACTCCACCACTGAGCCATAACCCTAGTCTCTGATCAGTATTTTTTTAAACTTAGAGGTATTTTACTCTCCCTGCCCAAGTCTATAAAATTCAATGGGTTTATACTTAAAGCACGTTTCAGTTCAGACTAGCCACATTTCAGGTTCTCAGTAGCTGAGCAGTGACTGTATTGGACAGTGTATCTTTAGCATATCTAGGGGATGAGTGCCCATGACATTAAGAAATATAATTTCCCTCATGTCCAGTTAACAATATTAAGTCCTGTACCTTAAAGAAAGCCTGCATCTATGCTAGCCAAGTAAGCCACTAACATAAGACATGGATAGTTGGCTTTAGGATCATATATTTCCATAATCAAGATAAATGCTTTTATATTTAACCTAATAGCTGTTTAGTCAAATATTCATAAATTTTAGTATCTCTGTTTTTCTCTAGATAAGACTTTTTAACCTATTATCAGACATGTTATGCTGTATATAAATTCTATTCTATGTAATATAAAGAAAAATAGTTTATGTGATCTGTACTTCAACTGATAGAAACTATGGCTCTTCCCATATTCTGTAATCTCTCAAGAAAAATGGTAATGGTAGCTTACTCTTTAAAGTGCTTAATTATCTTAAATAATTTGTCATGATCTAATTGCATTCTTTTGCATTTAAGGATATGGAATATTATCTTGTAAAATGGAAAGGATGGCCAGATTCTACAAATACTTGGGAACCCTTACAAAATCTCAAGTGTCCGTTACTGCTTCAACAATTCTCTAATGACAGGCATAATTATTTATCTCAGGTAAAAAAAGGCAAATCAGTAATTTCAAAAGACAATAATAAAGCTTTGAAACCTGCTGTTGCTGAGTACATTGTAAAGAAAGCCAAACAAAGGATAGCTCTGCAGAGATGGCAAGATGAACTCAACAGAAGAAAGAATCATAAAGGAATGATATTTGTTGAAAATACTGTTGACTTAGAGGGTCCACCTTCAGACTTCTTCTACATTAATGAATACAAACCAGCTCCTGGGATCAGCTTAGTCAATGAAGCTACATTTGGTTGTTCATGCACAGATTGTTACTTTGAGAAATGTTGTCCTGCTGAAGCTGGAGTTCTTTTGGCTTATAATAAGAACCAGCAAATTAGAATCCCACCTGGTACCCCCATCTATGAATGCAACTCAAGGTGCCGATGTGGACCTGATTGTCCCAATAGGATTGTGCAAAAAGGCACGCAGTATTCACTTTGCATCTTTCGAACTAGCAATGGCTGTGGCTGGGGTGTAAAAACCCTTATGAAGATTAAAAAAATGAGTTTTGTCATGGAATATGTTGGAGAGGTACGTTCAGTTTATCACATAATGTTCCTGTAAGGTTTATATTTTTGTGAAGTTACCTTTTTACCTCAATTAACATAAATACTTGATACATCATTTGCAAATATAAAAAAAAATTCAGGTTTAGGAGAAGGGTTCACTGGAATAATTAAAAATGTAAACTTTTAAACTTTTGGTCAGGTGCAGTGGCACAGCCTTTAATCCTAAGGACCCAGGAGGCTGAGGCAGAAGGATCGTGAGTACAAAGCCAGCTTCAGCAAAAGCGAGGCTCTAAGCAACTCAGTGAGACCCTGTCTCTAAATAAAATATAAAATAGGGCTGGGGATGGGGCTCAGTGGTTGAGTGTCACTGAGTTCAATCCTCGGTAACCACCTCATCAAAAGGAAACTTTTAATTTTACATCTGAGCAAAAATATATAATGATAAGTTTATATAGCTATTTTTCAAAAAACCCCCACTTACAGTCATTGAACATAGTATGTGTACATTTTAAAATATAACAAGTAATTTTTATTTTATAGTTTCATTAAGAAGAAAATCAGACCTAAACACATACTGACATTGAAACTTATAAGTTTCAAGTTATAATTAATTTATTTGGCCAAATATGGTTACGTTTGGCTATACTTATTTTGTATCAACATGAATAATATAGAGTAGATCAACACTTCATAAGTAGGTATTGTAAAAGGGGACACAAAACCATTTATTGCATCTATAAGAAAATCAAACTGCATCTGAAAATCAGATACTTTGAACTGTAGATCATTCTCTAAATGACCAAATATTATCAAATTTATTTATATACAAACCATGCATAAATATAAAAATAATATTCACCATAGACCACATACTATTCTAAGCATCTTATTATATGAACTCAATAATCTTCTCAACTCAATGAGGTAGAACTGTTAACTATGTTATTAGAGAAACTGAGATACAGAGAAATTGAGGAAGCTGCCCAACATCACATAGATTATATTGTTATCAAGAAGAATCAAGATTCAGAATGAGTGCTGTTGACTACGCCACACTACCTAAAACTGAATGATGGATCAAGCTGGTACTAGGAACATGAGTGTGGTTGCTTGTCTGGGATCATCAAATCTGACCGGTTTCTATAGGCTTCTAAGATTCTGAAATTAGATGAGATTCTTGTTTTGATCCTTATATTTTTAGACAATGGCAGATTATTATAGATCATTATTCAAGAAGCTAGATCTTATATATTTCTTTTTTTTTTTTAAATATAGCAGTCACATTTGGTTGATAGCATGAATCACTTTAGATATTTTTGGTTTATTGAACTGAGCTTGTAATAAAGTTGTGTTTCTAAGAGCAGAACTACAGTTGATGTTTTTTATGCTGGGGATAGATCCCAGGGCCTCACACATGGAAGGCAAACACGACCACTGTTAACCATCATCCAGGGGTTGGAAAATTTTCATCTATAGAATTTCATGCTACATTTTCTACAAAACTTTCCAATTAACTGCAAATTTAACATGCCTTCTCTTGTTATATAATAAATTTCCACTTGTAACTGTGTGCAGATTAGTTATAGGAAAAATGTGCCTTCAGAGCACATTTAGAAAATTTACACTTGTAAATGTGCTTATGTCCTATAGGTAGCTATATTTACAGCTTTTTGAACAGCCTTATAATAATGAAAATAATGAGTGTTTCAACTTGTTTCACATTTAATTTTTTTTTTAAGTTAAAGAATTATTTTTTTTCACCATCTGTTTTTCACCCTTCATTTTCCTTGCCTCTTTCATCTAGCTCTTAATTCATGTTGAATATTTGTTTTGATAACACTTAAATTTCTTTTTTAAACATTTGTAGGCATCAATATATTGATAGTCTGTGGAAGAATGTTTCTTCAGTTCAGCAATAGCTACATAATATACTATAGTTTTTTATCTAGGTAATCACAAGTGAAGAAGCTGAAAGACGGGGGCAGTTATATGACAACAAAGGAATCACATATCTCTTTGATCTGGATTATGAATCTGATGAATTCACAGTGGATGCAGCCCGATATGGAAATGTGTCTCATTTTGTGAATCACAGTGTAAGAAAAAAATGCTTAAATTATAGATAAATAGTTCAACTTAACACTACTTTTAATGAATTCTCATGGCTGAAGAATAATCATCTTTAAACATACCCTTTCAAATTATGTTAATGAAAGGTCTCTTCTGTTAAGTCATGGTATTAATGCTATGTTAGGAAGATCAACATTGAGGTGCTTACCAAGTTTTTCCAGAGTCTTTATGCTTTGCTTAGTCTTTCAATTAATAATCTTTATAAGGTAGGTATTCATATCAGAGAGGAAATTAATAAATGATAATTAAGAAATAAAATACTCAAAACTGGGTGCAGTGGTGCACACCTATGTGATCCCAGACTTGGGAGGCTGAGGCAGGAGGATCTTGAGTTCAAAGCCAGCCTCAGCAATGGTGAGGCGCTAAGCAACTCAGTTAGACCCTGACTCTAAATGAAATACAAATAGGGCTGGGGATGTGGCTCAGTGATTGAGTGCCTCTGAATTCAATCCCCAGTACAAAAAAAAAAAAAAAAGAGTCAAAAATCACTTGCAGTTATATTTAACTTTAACTTAGAGTTAATAGAACTAAATTTTGGAATATATGGTTCTTACCCCTTATCTACAGTTTCACTTTCCACGTTTTTGGTTATCTACAGTCAAGTGCAGTCCAAAAATATTTAATGGAAGATTCCAGAAATAAATAACTCATAAATTTTAAATTGCATTCCATTCTGTCAGTACAATAAAATTTCATACTGTCCCACCATAACCTGCCCAAAATACAAATCATCATATACATTATCAGGTATATGCTACCTGCTTGTTAATATTTGGTAGCTGTCTTGGTTTGTTAGATCTACTATTAAAGTATCACAGTGCTTGTGTTCAGGTAACCATTATTTTACTTAATAATGGCCCCAAAACATAAGCATAGTGTTGCTGGCAATTTGGATATGCCAAAGAGTAAAGTGTTTTTTTAAAGTGCAGAGGTAGAAAGTATAACATTTTGAGAGATTACATTTAGTACAAAATTGTTCTATTTTAGTTATTGTCCTTTTTGTTTGCATAACTTATAAGTTAAATGTATCATATATGTATTTAGGGACAAAACCTAGCAAAGACAGGGTTTGGGTAATGATTTATGGTTTCAGGAATCCACTAGGGTCTTGGACTGAATCTCCCATGGATAAAGAGGGACTACTGTATTTTCTTAAAATATAAGCATGTTAACATTTTTAAAATAAAATTTAAGGATTTGTAGAGTATTAAAATAGTTGGGACATTTTCACCCCTAAGTTATAAATTATTCTCCATTAGTATTTTAAAGAACTGAGAGCTCCAATTATAACTCCAGAGTCTCATCCTCTGAGAAAACTATTTCCAAAGGTAAGTTAATCTGGGGGCACCTTCTAAATGTCAGGTATATAGGGCTAGTTAGGTTGATAACTCCATTTTATAGACGTTATAGATATAAGAAAAACGTATATCAGAGAGTAAGTTGTACAGCTGATGTTATAAATCATGATAACCTTCTAATGGGTTGCATAACAAAAAACTGATGTGTGATTGTCAGTGATGTGTGAGAGACCTTCTGACCCCCTTGTTTTATGACTTAAACTTTTGCTTTAAAATAATTTTTTTCTTAATGATAAATTGGAGATAACAGTCATCCTTCTGTTATCTCAGGGGATTGGTTCCAGAATCTCTCAGGTTCCTTTATATAAAATGGTATGTAGTATTTGCACATCATCTGCACATCCTTTTTTATACTTTGATAATCTCTAATACTTAATACAATGTAATGTTTTACTATGCTGTTTAGAGAGTGATGACAAAACAGTCTGTACCTGTTCAATATAAGTGTACTTTTTTCCTCCAAACATTTTTGATCTGCCAATGGCTGAGTCTGTGGATGGAGATTACACAGTTACAGAGAGCCAACTGTACTTCCAAAACACTTATGTTCTATTCAGTGACAACTAATTATGTAATTGGGTTTCATAGTATGATTGTTTAGATCACTCTTCTTGGATATTCCATAATTTAGTGGAGAATTCTCTCAAAATATTGGACAATTATAAATAAAAGTTTAAGCAGTGAAACTCCATACAATTTAAAATTTATCCCATGGTACTGATTTTTGATTTTTAAAATACTGTTATTCTGGTTCTTTAAATTGTGTGACTTACTGAGATAGTTATAGAAGAAATGTTAAATTTAAATTCTTCAGGAAAATAAAGTGTTGGGACTAGAAGATGATGATTGGTAAACATATTGATAATTGTTGAAGCTAAGCAGATACTTATGGATTTAGTGTATTATTTTCTCTACTTCTAAGTATGTTTGAAAATTTCTTATATGTGAAAATAATACTTTTGAATGTACATACCTAAGCAATTTAATTTCCAGTAAAACATTGAGTCAAACTTGACTTTTGGAATTTGTAGCTAAATTTTGGAATATATAATTCTTATCCCTTATCCACAGATTCAATTTCCACGTTTTTGGTTATCCACAGTCAACTCCAGTCTAAAAATATTTAATGGAAGATTCCAGAAATAAATAACTCAAAAGTTTTAAATTGCATTCCATTCTGTCAGTACAATAAAATCTCATACTGTCCCACCATAACCTGCCCAGGACACGAATCATTATATACATTATCAGGTATATGCTACCTGCTTGTTAATATTTGGTAACTGTCTTGGTATATTAGATTGACTATCACAAGTGTCACAGTGCTTGTGTTCAGGTAACCATTATTTTATATAATTATGGCCCTTAAAAAATAAACACACTGGGAAATTAAAGGTTTTATATAGCATGTAAAACAGTTTGTTTACATCACTTTTACTTAAATGGGTTTTAATGTTCGTTTTTAGTGTGACCCAAATCTTCAGGTGTTCAATGTTTTCATCGATAACCTCGATACTCGTCTTCCCCGAATAGCATTATTTTCCACAAGAACCATAAATGCTGGAGAAGAGCTGACATTTGATTATCAAATGAAAGGTAGGATTTTTGAGTACAGTTTCTTTGATGTTAGTTTCAATATGAAGAATCAAAATAGGAAAAAGCCTTAGATCATCTGCAACAAACTAACTTTAATGATGAAAGAAATCAAGGCTGTAAGAGTTCCTGGTCTTAAGATTCAGAGCTTATCTGGTTGTCTGAGAAATGGTGTCTTCTATATCATGTTGCCCCCTTTTTTCAGAACTCTGTTTTGGAAAATGATTTATTACAACACCTTTTCATTACTAAACTGCTTGTATTTTAAAAATATAAGCCTACATTTCTGAATTTTATTAATAAACAATGTTAGTTCAGAAGATTGAAATGATGATTTCAGTCACATAGGAACTTATTCCATTCCTTCTTGAATCTGACTTTTAAAAGGACATTTAGGACTGGGGATGTGGCTTAAGCGGTAGAGCGCTCGTCGTCTGGCATGCATGCGGCCCGGGTTCCATCCTCGGCACCACATACAAACAAAGATGTTGTATCCACCGAAAACTAATAAATAAATAAGTAAAAAAAAAAAAAAAAGGACATTTAATTTGTTTGCTTTATTGTGACAATATGAAAATTTGTTTCCTTTGTTTTTCTAAGAATGGTGTCCTTCACATAGTTATTGCTTGACTTTATTTGCTCTTAATGTATGAAAAGAATGAATGTATATTGGGGTTTCCCAGTAAGTTTCAGCTTTGCAGAGACCCAATCTCACAAATGTGGCCTAATAACCTAAGTGTGACCTCTTACCTAGCCTACACCATCCTTTTAAAGCAATTATGAGTTGTCTGAACATTCCTACTTATAAATGCAAAGGGAAAACTTTTATTTCCTTGGGAGTAAACTTACTTCAGTGATCTTGCATGAGTTTAGTAGCCTTGCTAGCTACTTTAAAACTAATAGAAAAATTGAATTTCATTCTAAATTGTCTTTACTTTCTTCTGTTTTTCTTCTGTATGTTCAGGTTCTGGAGATGTATCTTCAGATTCTATTGACCATAGCCCTGCCAAAAAGAGGATCAGAACTGTATGCAAATGTGGAGCTGTGACTTGCAGAGGTTACCTCAACTGAATTTTCAGGAAATAGAGCTGATGATAATTGTAGTCCCCCCCACCAATGTTACACTTTAAAAAAATAAGTATTTGGGACTCTTTCTTACTATCAGGATTATACTTACGTTAATTTACAATTCACGTTTCAAGACATTTGCCAAATATATTACTGTTGCTTCTGAAGAGGACACAGGGTCACGTAACCGAATTTAAAGTATACATATTTGGTGGTTAGACATCAAACATGGAAGACAAACTATGGCTCAGCATGTGTATACTTATGAAGTCTGTGTGAACAGAGAAGTGCTCCCTTCACTGTTTGAAAAGTGTTAAAATGATAAGGTAATGAATGCTGAGATGAAAAATTCATCTTGCCTTATACCTTGGTTTCAAAGAAATAGTTGAATTTGGGCTGTATACAAGTTCTATTTTTGTTACTATATTCCTATTTAATACCCACTGGTCTTGTTTTGAGACAAATAGGTGATACTGAATTTTTTTACTCTAATTTTCTACTTTTTCATTAAAACCTTGGCATTTTCATGATATAAAAATTAAGGTATAAAATTAAATGTAAAAAATTTTAATTTTAATTTTAGCTTTATTTCATATTTTGAAGTGATCTAGACCATTATAAAGGCTGTATGTCTCAACCTGAAATTCTTACATGATTTTAATCCTGTAGAATAAAAATCTCCAAAAGCCCTCTATAAAGGTCCAGAATGACTGGCTATTATGCTTCCTTGAAAGGACAGGACAGGTGAACCAGCAGGCTTTTTGGAGTGCCATGGCAGGGGAAATGGAGCTCTTTGAGCACTCCACTTAGCATGAAACAGGAGATCCATGTTGAGTATCTCTGGTCTAAACCTTGAAACAGGAGACCTGAGGAGCAGCTGTACTTAATGATAACGTAATACACCCTATCTTTACATCCTTTCAATTTTAGGCAGTTTTAATGTTTCCTTTCCATCAGATTCAATTATTTTTATATTTCCTGCAGGTTCTTCTTAAAAAGTAATCTATATTTGAACTGATACTTGTTTTATAATGAATTTTTAAGATATGATAAAGCTAAACTTGGCCAAAGTCTATGCCTGAATTGAGACCTTTTATTAGTTAATAATGACTGAATGGAAAGATTTCCCCCATGTATAGTAAAACCTCAATCAGGAAAACTGTTTTCATCTCTGATTCTGGGATTTCTAATCATGGTGTCCCAACATGAAGATGCCACAAATCTAGCTTCCAGTATTCCTAATTAATCCTGCCTAAGCTCACTGCTCTAGGCTTTAATGATCTACAGTAACCTGGGGTAACATTGAACTGATTCAAGAATGTAGTACTTTAAAATATCTTCCTGATTCTTAACTCCTTTTTAGTACACTTTATTATTCACTATATTGCTATCACATGACTTTGCTCTTTCATAATGTAGGAAAATTGTTTGCATGTTTGGAGCCTCATAGTGTCTGCTAACCAAAAATTACAGAATGTGTCAAGAAAAAATATATTTTTTAATAGCATTTCTTGTGTTTTCTTTATGAAAAGTTTAGTTACGTGATTTCAATAGTAAGAAAGTATCACAAATTTACATGTTTCCCCCCTGGCGGCAAAGCTTATTTTGAATTATCTTTCTCATAGGTTTAAAGGTTTAATTTTTTTAGCCAGTATTTTACTATCTAATTATTTAATCTCATCTACTGTCTGGGTTTTTTAAAAGATGTAAAACTGGAGGACAAAAGGAAAAAGACTTTTCTTGTTGTTTTGTCCTTACTAATAGAAATTTAATAGGTCTTTGAGATTTTGAGTACTTGTGTTACCTCTATGTTAAAAAGCTGAGCTTAGGCAGTAAAATAATAGGAACTATTAAAATGAAGCTGTTAGAGACTAACTATTTTAATCAACATTTAGTTTCTTCTTTTTGATTTCCTAAAGACATCAGAATTTGTTCTCAATATAATGCAGGTATTCTAGGGTAATAGAGCAAATCTGAGTTATAAATCTGTGCAAGTTTTAAGACCATCATTCCCAGTATTAATGTAGGATTGTAATATACAATTGGAAATCTCATGAGTTTTTCTCCCAAATTTTCAAAATTTAGACCGTACTTCTTTTAGTTCAGTTTTTCCTTAGCAAAATAAATTTAGTTTGGCATTTGATAGTCCATTTACCAAGGCTTAACTTCATTTGCTTTTGAATGTTTCCAGTAGAATGCAGAAAGATACTGATAACATTTCTATCTGCTGATGAGATTAACCAAAGATTTCTATACAGTTCCTTTATGGGTTCATGCATTTGGGTATTAAAAGTACAACTGAACGTAGTTAGCACAATATGGACAGATACTGTGTATTTGAAATTTTTATGCTATTAGTTACTAGGTCCTTTAACTATTGTAAGTTTGCCTTGAAATACAAAGAAATTTTAGAATTCAGAACTAGTATTAATTGAATAAGGCTTAGGCCCTTTATGTGTATACTAATGTACTTCTCATAAATCTAGAAGGTTGTTGCCGTCATTCCTTTATTACACCTAAGGTAACAGGATTAGACTGGGTAGGTAACATTAATGTGCCCAAGATCATCCAATTACTAGGCTGAAAACTATACCTATTTTATAAGTATTCAGGGATACTTAAAAAAAAATCAGTGTCTATTCTTAAAATTTTTAGGTCCTGGGATTCAACTTTTTTTCCCACTTTTCCTTTTACAATTAATAGTTCTGGAAGTAAAAATCAAGTAGCAACTAAATTATTCCTGCCCGTTTTTATACTATATTATTAGATAATAATGACTTGAATAGCATAGTGCTTAAGAGCAGAGACTGTAAAGTCAAGCTGCTTGTGTTTGAATCCTGGCTTTGCCCCTTACTGGCTATGGTGAACTAACCTGTTGTGCCTTCATCTCCTATCCCTCAAAGGGTAGTTATGAGAATTAAAGCATATGTGTGTAAAAAACTTTTTTTTTTTTTTTTTACAGAATAAGCACTGATAAATATTATCACTCAAAACCTCTGCTTTAAAATCTGATGACCTTTACAAGTATGTTGAATAGTCTGTATTGCTCTTAGCCCTTGAATTCAGCCAGCATTTTTACCAGACATAAAATGGTGATTGTAAAATGCTAGGAATATATTCAGAAGAATGTTTACAGGTATTTTGTGAATGCCTATCTTGAATCATAAGTATACTATTAAAACTAAGTCTTAAGCATTAGTGACTATTATACAAAATATAGTAACTCTAGTATGGTGGATCCAGGACTACTTTTTGGTCTTATTACTATGCAACATCAAGATACAAATCATTCTCCGTTTAATCTACAAATTGTGAGATACCACTAAAAACTGATGTCTCAGCTCTGATTATTGTGAAATGTCAGCATACAGAAGTTTTTATGAATGTTTGTAAAACTTTATTGAATTCTTAGAAGCACTTGTGAACTTAAATTTAATGACTTTGAACATATAGTCATTTAATTCATAAACATTTTCTTTTACATTCTTATTGTTCTAGTTTTACCACTGTATTCAGATCAACGGTTTAAAGTGATAGAACATCTTTTGAAAGTAAAGGTGATTCCCCCCATAAACAATTTATAGATTCAGTTATTCTAATTTTTATAATCCAAGATGTATCTTTGTGAATATTCATGTGCACTTGAAGAGATGTGTTCTACTATTAGGTGCAGTGTTCTATAAATGCAAATTAGATCCAGTTGACTGATGGTGTTTAGTTCTATATACTTGATTTTCTGTATTTATACTAGTTCTCTTACAAAAAGAAGAATGTTAAAATATAATTGTACATTAGTTTGCATTTCCTTTTGTTTCATGTATTTTGACTGTTAAGTGCATGCAAATTTAGGATTCTTATGTCTTTTTGTTAACTTGAAGCTTTTATCCAGAAATTGATATTTGTGTAGTTACTCCAGCTTTTAGTATTTAAATGGTGTCTCTTTTCCATCCTTTTAACTTACACCATTTGAACTGAGTTTCTTATACACAGCATGTAATTGGGTTATGTTTCCCCACATGTCTTTCCATTGACGTGTGTTTTGCTGCTGTCTTTTAGGCTATTTGAAGATTTTTAAGTATTCCATTTAAATATCTAAGAGTGAACATTTTTTTCTTTCAACTATTATACTCTCACCTGTTGCCAGTTTCTCATATAAATACTGTAAATGCTCTAGTTTAGGTAGTTCCGCTTCTGGAGTTGAGGGAATTTCAAAATCAGAGGAACTCTGTGAATCTGAATGTGTGCTAAGATTTAGCGATCTGTTTTTCTCAGGTATGTGTTTCCCACAACTCAGACTAGTTGGTTCTCCAGTGTTAGGAACTGTAGTTACTTCTGAATCTCTGCTTTTTAAATCAGAGTGAGTGTCCTTTGGGCAAAGTACATTTTGTTCCATCTGGGAGGTAGGAATATTCTCTTTGGTTTTTGGTCTGTAGACACCTTTGTTCAAAGAGGTAATATCCCCACCATTTTTCTCTTGGGAAGATAACAAAACAGTATCAGATTGGCTATCCCAGCCTTGACTTCCTTGTTCTGTTATGTGTGTTGACTGAGAAGAATTCTGGGAGGAGATGTGTGTTGATTCTCCATCAGAGTCATTGAAAAGATTGGGTGACTGAGATCCTCCTGTCTCTGTGGAGGAAGGGAAGTTTTCCAAACCCTCATCTGTGGTGTCATCTTTTCTTTTAAAGAATACTTCCCACTGTGGTACATCCACATCAGCCTTTTGCTGGGGAAGTGTTACAGAGCCCAGATCTTCTTGCACTGAAGATGGCATTTCTAATTCTTCCTCACTTTCACTGTTGGATTCTTCACAATCTATAAAATTGCTCAAAAGAGAGTTTTGTGTACTCTCTGTTTTGAAACATCCTGTGCTTTGTCTCAGTTTTTCAGGCTGGTTTTGTGATATTGCAGTCATTGAAAATACCCCAGGGTGAAGAATTAGCTGGTATGGAACCTTGTGCCTTAATGGTACTGGCAGAGGGTCATCAAAGAGTTCATCTTCCTCCTCTATAGAACAACAATTAAAAAAAAAAAAAGGTTTATAAGAAACAAGGTAAATGGAGTCAATTTCTATTTTCAATGAAGATTTAATTTGTAGCATTTACCCAGGGTTTAAATTCTTGAAACAGCAAAAAATGAAGAGGCTCCTTTTTTTTTTTTTTTTCCCCAAAGATAAAATCAAAAGGCCTCTTATTGGGATATCCTGAACAATCTATCATCCTTCTTGGATTTTTGTAATGCCACACCATTAGTAGAGAATATAAGTCAAGTGGTTCTTAAATCTGATTGTTAGGATGATAGGGAGAACTGTTTAAAGAAAAATGTTTCTAGATTTCTTTCCAGAGATTGTCTGGTGAAGGTTGGGCCAAATAAAGTATTGCAGCTGGTTCTGCTCATCAACCAGGTTTATAAACTCTGTGTGCTCTGCAAACAGTAGGTGCCTAGTGGGTTGGCTGCTTTAATAAAGAGTTGATCCCTCCCTGCCACCTCTATTTATCGTTTGTACACAACACCGTGACAGATACTGGGGGAACACATAAAGGTTAAATCAACTTTAACCAAAATATCAGATAAGTCCTAATAAGTGTCAGGAACTAAGTCAACATCTATTTTACTGATTATTAAGCATGCCAAATCATCATATAGTAAGCCCGGTCTATAAGATTGGGCAATCATTCTTAAGTGGGAAATGAAGTTCTCATAAATGAATAAAATTTCAATAAAACCAGTATTTTCCCACATTCTAAAGGCACTGAGGCAGAAAATTAAATGTGGCAAGTTGTTCTAATTAAGGTGTTAACTTATAATATCCTACTTCTTAAAGATAATTGCTTTCCCAATGATAAAGGTGAAGCTAAACACTATTTTTAATAGGCCATTATCCAGCTCCCCTTTTGCCAATAAGGAGACATGTCCAGAGAAAAGGCATGCTGATTCATAAGTCAAACATTTTTTTTTTTTTTTAATTTTGGAAAAGGGTCTCCTAAGTTGCCCAGGTTGGCCTTGAACTTTGGATCCTCCTGCCTCAGCCACCCAAGTTGCTGGGATTATAGGCATATGCTGCCATGCCCACCATGAAGCTAATTCTCAGAATCTATTGTTTCATTTAGGATTTATAATTGATCTTAGCCTTCATTCTTAAAGGACTTCAGAGGACTAATATGTCTAGCTAGTCTATTTGGAATCATCCTAGTCTCCAGAATATAGCTTTTTTAAAGTCATGAGCTATATATTTTAGTTCTGCAATGAGTCATCTTTTTATGAGGTCTAAGTTGGACAACTCCATGTCCTAGATCTGCAACTGTAACAGTAACATGTTTCCACTGCATAATCCTTTCTCACAACATTTTCATGTCATCTTACCTGTGTGTGTCTAAGAAGCAAAGTTTCTATACTCTGAGTTTAACACTGTGTACTATTCTGTAACCATGTGAAATTTTAAATTATGAAATTAGGCATAACACTGAGAAAAATATCACAATATTCAAGTATTAATTCTTAGAATTTATAAATACTGATAATAAAAACACCTAAACTCCATGAAAAAAAAGGACAGATGTCATAAATATTTGTAAAAATTGATAACCTTACTAGAAAGCAATTTGGTAATATGTATTAAGCACATAAATTTCTATAATTTAACCCAATGAGTTATTACAATTATAAAACAACCTAAATTATGACTTAATATTCATAACTCAAAGATTATAATGAAAAGTATGCAACCATTAAACTGTTTTTGAAGAGAAACATATTTTAATAAAATGTTTTAAGTGAAAAATAGGCATATACACATATGTGTATATTTATAAAAGTGGTATAAGCTGCTTTTCAGCCTGTGTGCATCTATGCAGTTATTACTCTACTGAATTCTTTCATCATTTCCCTGTGCCCCACTGTCCTAGGTCTTACCCTAAGGACTTCAGTCCATTTAAAAGAGTCTTGTGCAACAGAACTTCAGTACATTGCTCTAGCGCTACAGACACTACTGTTCTCATGGACTAGAGCCTCTAGAGTGTTTTTAAAATGTTTTTGACATCACTCCTCTGAGTTTTGTGAATATGTAAGTTAATAAGGGGAAAGAAATACATTAAGATGCTAATCAAAATATCTATATATCATATAGCCATATATTTTCCAAATTATCTACAGTGAGTATGTATATACTTTTATAAAAGTGGTCTGTGAAGATGATAATAAGGTAAGCTATTAAAACATTTAGAGCACAAAGAAGTTTTTAAAGAGGCTAAGAATGACTTCTGAGCTTGCCCCTCAGATTCTGATAAAAGCACAAATCTTAAAGCAACTGATTTAAAACTACATGTATATTGGTGCTGATCACTTAACAGAAAAAAACTAAAGGACCTAAAAATCTAGTCATTACCAGATTTTAAAGCACACTCAGATTAGGATAATTACAAAGTCAATGATGTACATGGGTTAAATTAAATATTAAGATACTATAAAATGCATCTAAAATTCAGATTAATACCCATACAAATATAAGAAAATCTATGAGTAACAACAAGACAGAACAATCTAGAAGGAACAAAATCAAAGCTAACAAAGAGTGGGGTGTGGGGGAATCAAGAATAAATAAAATAGAAGCAAGCATTAACATGAACTAGCAACCAGATCCAAAAAGACAATCATTGAATTTAAGTATGGATTGAGTAAATGCAGAAAAGGTACGAGTTTTTTTGTTTGTTTGTTTGTTTTTAAAGAATTTCAGCTTCCAGTGTATCAGTTAATCTGCAGATAGAGCCTCTAAGGAAGTGATTATGGGTAAATGAGGATAGGGTCCTGATCTGGCAGGATTAGTATCCTCTTAAGAAATACCAGATACCTCCAATTCTCAAGTGCTCTCCCTGCACCTTGTGGGCACAAAAGAGGATGGTTAACTATAAGCCAAGAGAAAGGGCCTCAGAATGAAATGTATCTTGCCAGCCCCTTGATTTTGGACTTCTAATCTCCAGTATGGTGAGAAATAATAAACAACCCAATCTGGTTTTTTTTTTTGGTTTCGGCAGCTCAAACGAAATAGATACCATATGGCTAGTACAATACCAGCCATGTACTAGGTGTTCAAGAAGCATTATGTATTCACTATATGGTACAGTAACTGACTCTCAAAGGAAACCAGAATCCTAACCATAAAATATGGCTGCTGTAAACCAGGAGAGCTTTACTCAGAATCTAAAGTTCTGATTTCTATATCGGAGCTTATTTCTAAAAAATGAAAGTAGTGATGAAAGAAAGTATAGAGAAAATCCATTGATTTTTTTCTCCACCACTGATCAGTCTGATAAGAAATTACAACAATAATGGCTTCATTTTCACACTGTATATTGAAGGGAAATGTTCAAGGGTAACAACACAGCCTCTCTTTGGGGCTTCTACCAGTCACAGAGCATGTTCCCAGAAAGCTGAGAACATCTTGCAATGTGCAACAGGTTTTCACCACTTACTTCATCCTGTGAAGGACATCGGACTCCTGACTTCCTGAAGATAGGAAAGCAAAGCTCTTCCTGGAGACCATGTCTATTAGCCCAAGGCCACTTTACCAGACCAGAACATCCTGAAAAACATCTTTGCAGGAAACCCACACTACTGGACCTGGACTATTAGTCTTACCTGAGTCTACATGAATTGTTCTAGCTCTCTTCAGTTTTCCAAGTGGTTTATACTTTGGCTCAGTACTTTGGGAAGATCTGCATAGAGGCTGTAAGCTGAAATGAATCAGAATATTTGACTTTTCCTTTTGGAAAAGCTGCTAGAAAGTTTGTATTATTTATAGAGACTACAAAAACTTGACTTTGGGGGAAATCACACAACTTCTTTTAAGAACTGAAAGTAGTGTTTATTAAAAATGACTTTAATAAACGTAAACTGGTATTTAAATACAACCCCAAGATAACCTAATTGTTAGGATTAAGGGAAACAAAACAGATCTTCACTCTTGTAATGCAGAAAAGTAGGTCCCTATCCTAAAACAAGTAATACAATGCCTCCTGGTATTCAGGGAATATAGGACTGCTAGCTGCTTCCCTTTCCCTGTTTAATGGGATTTACTTATATCTTGCAATAATCTTGCCAATCTCACATATTTATGTCTTCATTCTGGAGCTACAGGCTGAAAGTATGAAGACAGAAATAAAAGGAGAAAGGATCTACCCTTCATTGAGGGCAGCATTGCTAACTGCTTTGAAGATTGCCAGAATCCTTGAGGATTTTATATAACTTACCACTTGGAGGAGAGCGCCATGAAGCTCCCAACCTGAAATTTATGTTCAGCCACACCCACATGACATTGTCACTCTTCTTCTCATGTTCAGGGTCTATTCTGTTCCATCCCTCCAGAACCTCAGCTCTGTTACCACTTCTTAAGTGTATTCAAGATAAATTACAAAAGGCATTTTTACATCTCAGCTTTTAATAACAAGACTCTAGGGCTGGGATTGTGGCTCAACGGTAGAGTGCTCGCCTAGCACGGGCGGGACCCAAGTTCGATCCTCAGCACCATATAAAAATAAAGGCATTGTGTTGTGTCCATCTACACCTAAAAAATAAATATTAAAGAAAAAAAAAAAAAAGACTCTAGCATCTTGTCTGTACCCTTTCCTGAACTATTTTTTTTTTGGTACCAGGGACTGAACCCAGTACCACAGTCCCTGAGGCTCAGGGAAATAACCACTGAGCCACATTCCCAGCCCTTTTTATTTTGAGACAGTATGTCTCTAATTTGGTTAGGGCCTTGCTAAATTGCTAGGACTGGCCCCAAACTTGTGATCCTCCTGCTTCAGCTTCCTGAGTTGCAGGGATTACAGGGGTGTACCTCCATGCCTGGCATTATCAAATTGTTTGAAGAATAGTCTTCCTCACTTTTTCACATTAAAAAAAAAAAATACAATATGGCTTCCAACTCACAAGTCTACTAAAATTGCTCTCATTAGGCACATACAAATGACCTAATTACCAAGGCAACAGGAGACCTCCCTGTTATTATTTGACTAATCAAAAATTTGCCACTGATACACTATATTTTGTCTTTCCTGGTCCTCCCACTGTCTAGGCCACTCTGTTTCCTTCTCATTCCTTCTTTAATGTGCTGCTCAGAATTTTGACCTCAGCTTATTTTACCCTCTTCATTCTCTCCTGGTGATTTCCTTTGTCCTTATGGTGCACATTCTAAATCTGTGCTTCCAATCCACACCTCTCTCCAGAGCTTAGTCCTAAACCCTATTTTCCAGCAACGCTTGCAAGCCTGGTTCTGTGTATATACTTATCAGAATATTGTATATAATCAAGTCTCTGGGGTAGATTCCCTGGCACCAGGCCAGATACCTTCACGATTCACAGAAATTTGTATGTATATGGTATGCTCCTGTTCAGACCCAGCCTTCTCCCAATACTCTAGAATTCCATAAGTATAGGTGTATCTTAGTCAATTTGGATCCATCCCAAGTGCAGTGCCTAAGCTAGAGCTGGCACTAGAGAAACATTTAATGAATAGGCCAGGTATGGTGGCACACACCTGTGATCCAGAAACTCGGAAGGAGTGCAGGTTTGAGGCCAATCTGGGCAACTTAGCATAAAAAGGGATAGAGGTAGAGCACCCCTGGGTTCTAATCCCCAGTACTGTCAAAAGAAAAAATAAAGTAATATTTAATGAATGAATAGATGGAACTTAAAGAAGAGGTTAAAAAAATAGTGACAGTAAAAGATAATCATACTGTTTCACCTCTCCTTTATTTTGCTTGTGCATTCACTAGATACCTTCACTGATCACCTGCTTGGCACTATGCTAAGTGTTTTTCATATATTATCTCTAAATTTCTGAGAAACTCAACAAGTAAGCATGAATGGATACTCCTACTTTGCTTATTAGAAATAACTAATTTAGAGAAGTCATCTGGCTAAGATCACACTGCAAGTAAATGGTAGAGCCAGGATTCTACCCAGGACAAATTCATAATACTATCTGTACATTCTGCCACACTGAATTAAAGGAAAAAAGGGAAATGAATAGAGTTTGAAAATGTTAACAGTGGAATCAGGTTCCAGATTTGTAAACTTTCAGGTAAAATTCCTTTGTCTCCTAGTCAAGAGCCATCAAGGGAGTAACCAATGTCCCAAGTAGTAACTACTCACATTTCTATAACTTTATCCTTAGTTGTGCCCAATGGGATGACATTTGGATATGCGTTCACAGGACAAATGTAGCTCAAGAAATCTTTAATCTAGAAGAAGGAAGATAAAATGGATCAATTATCTCCATGAAGACAACACAAAAATTTCCCTTTTGCAAATGGAATGACTAGGGCACAGAATGATTATTAGCATCTAACTTTCCAAATAAAGCATCAAGAGACAAGAGCTCAGTTGTTGCCAATAACTCTATTAAAATAAAAGGCTACTTTAACTTAGAAAGGTAGGGAGATCTAGTCCTCAGGCATTGTATAAGGAGAAAAAGTAAGGTCAAACCTATACCCAGAAGTGATTCACTACTTCTGAGACTCCCAACAGAGGAATATCCTTTCTTGTTCAAGTTGACAGCCTGTCTAAAAAAATACACTACAACAATAATTTCTCAGTATTTGTAGGGAATTATATTCTAAAAACTCACTACGAACACTGAATTAGAGGATACTTAACTACTGCTTCTAGGAAGGAAAATGGTACATAATTAGATTCCTGAAAGCCCCTGTTGATATCTTCATCAACCAATCTACATATACTCTTATTTTATATGTATTTGTTTAAAGACAACTTGTTTAACACTGCTGATTCCTTAACATTGAACTCACAGCAAACGGCACTGTAACTCGGACCTAAAAATTAATGTGTGTGTGTGTGTGTGTGTGTGTGTTTTGTACTAAGAATTGAACTCAAGGATGCTTAATCACATCCTCAGCTCTTTTTATTTTGAGACAGGGTCTCACTAAGTTGCTTAGGGCCTCACTAAGTTGCTGAGGCTGGCTTTGAGCTTGAAATAAAAAAAAAATTCTGCCTCAGCTTCCTCAGCCACTGGGATTACAGATGTGCACCATTATGCCTGACTCTTAACACATATTTTCACCATAAGGTACATCACAGCCTTCTTGTGCTCAGGAATCTAGATAGTACTTCAGCACCACACTAGAACGTCATTTAAAATTGCAAGATTACTGAGAAAAAGCACAAAAATACCAAAAAAGTGGCATTCTATAGACCACAAAAAGGACACCTGTTTACAGTATGAGAACTACAGTATGAGAGCTGCCTTGTTCAACTAGATCATGAAAAGTGCATGTTAAGTGACTCACATTTCTCACCACTGTCCAAGTGACTGACTCCTGAGGGGCTGCAAGTATTGATATTGGGGTTACGAATAAGTAATGGTGAGTGAGAAAACTCAGAAATATGGAGTTCATGAATAATGAGAACCAACTGTTACTAGAAAAAAAATGAAAGATGAGATTTAAACAGAGGTGCCTTTGGAAGTCAAGAGTACTGTTATCAATGATGAAGGCTGAAGTACTACCAGGAGAAAGGTTATGAGTTTATGGGATCCCCTTACCTCACTATAGGAGGAGTGAAAAGAAAAGCAAGCTCTGTATGAACTCTCCCCAGTCCTAAAGGGAAATGAAAGCAAAAATTTAAAAAGTCATTTAGCAAAACTAAGTTAAAAGTCCTGACTCTCATCTTTAGGTTATTCCAATATGAAATCACCCCACAATCGGGAATTTCTTCTTGGAACAGGAGTACACTTTCCAGAACTGGAAATCTGCTGTAGACATTCTAAATAGCCAAAGTCAAGGAAATGGTTTGAAGATATCATTATGGAAACTCTTTACTCTGCCAAGGGGCTTCTACTTTCCACATTAATGTACAACTCATACCCAACCACTCCGATTCCTACAGGCTCCAGCCATCTTCTCTCCTCCCTCACTAGAACAGCCTTTAGATATATGGCTCATGTTATAATAATAGGTTTGGAATAGCATCTCTTCAGTTTATACAGTGTTTAAAGAAAGGAATCCCCACCATTACAGTAGATCCTCTTCTTGGGCTTAGGCCAGACTGTTTTGAAACTAAATTCAAATATTTTATCTCAAAGTTTCTCTCAGAAGACCAATGGCATGAGTTTCTTACCTCACTATCACATTTGTTTTTCTAGTTCTTTCTCCAAACCACATGGTAGAAGGCTTAATGCTGACTATGTGGAGTGGAATTCCAGTTTTGGAAGTAATTCCACAGGGTAATTTGTTCCACTGAAAATATTCCTCTGCCTAAAAAAGATTAAAAAATATATGGAAACAGTTATATATTTTCAACAAAACTGTTTGCAGGTAAAATCTCAAAAACAAAAGTAAATAAGTTTTTAGACATGAACAAAAAGTGTAAATATGAGCAAACAATCAGATAATTCCAAATTGAGAAATTTTCTGCAGAACAACTGGCTTCGACTCTTCAAAACCATCAATATGAGGAAATAGAACCAAAGGCTGGAGACATGATCTATATCTAAAGACTCTTCAAGCTGACTGAATGCAATGCATGATCTTTAATTAAATCCTGAATTTAATTAATTGCTCCCATCCTCCTAGGCTATAAAGCATACTATTGAGACAATTGGGAAATTGGAATATGGACTATAAACTAGCCAACAGTATTATAGCAACATTAAATTTCCTGAGTGGGTGAATCATGTTGTGGTTATATAAGAGAATGTTCTTGTTCTTAAGAGATTCTTGATGAAGGAGTTCAGGTGGAGTGCCATGAAATCTGCAACTTACTCTCCAGTGGTTTGGGCTGTGGGTGGTACACATGGAGAGAGGGAGAGAGAGAATATGTGGCAGTGTCAACAAAATGATGAGTCCAGATGAATAAATACAGTAGGATTTGTACTAGGCTTACAACTTTACTGTTTTTAAAAACTTCAAAATAAAACCGGAGGAAAAAATATAAAAAGGTGCGTTTACAAGCCTGAAAAATAATGGGATGATTGTTTCAAAGACATTATGTTTGGATTCACTCCATCCCACTCAAATTTCTTCACAGAAATTACTATTTCTTATAAGGATCTAGATGAGACTGCAACAGGACTCCTCAACCTCTGGATCTACTAGTCAGTATTTGTAAAAACTATGTGGCCTAAGGAATATTTTAAGCCACTAGAAATAGTGTCCCAAGAAAAGTCAGCTTTGTGGGAAATGATAGCAATAGAATTAGAAATTAAGCTACTTTGTGAAATATCAGAAAAATCAGAACAAAAAGAAATTTGACAATTTAAAAATTTATGGGGCATGGGACAAAAGACTACAAGTCCAACAGAAAAGAAGGGACAAAACATTTAATACTTTTTATCTATCTTATTTTTATCTATCCACAAATTCATTGGATGTATGCATGTATTTGTACATACACATATATCTATACACACACACCAAAAATGGTTAAATACATTCATGAATGCAAGTTACAATATGCAGCTTACAAACCATCAAATGTAATTTCTTACCTCCAGCTCTTACAGTGGCCCCCCCAAAAAACATTCCATATTGACAATAAGAGTTACTTTTTTGATTTAAAGTTATACTTTATTGTAAGGGCCAAGCAAGTAGACTTAAAGTTTTGGCTTAGGTACATGGGACCAATATCACCAAACAGTAATCTGAATGTACAAATGCACTCCCTACTGACAAAAAAAAAAAAACAAAAAAAACAAAAAAAAACACTCAGCATTTGAATGCTAAGATTATTAAATATTTAGAAGGAAATTATCATCACTCATATTTGAAGGTAACTAGTCTTAATAATTAAAATGAATATATTAAAGGCAAATTCAAAACGTTAAGCCTTATCCCTGGTGTTCAATAACAGAAAGGCTCTGTGGTAGCATTAAAAACAGATCAAAGCTGGCCACAGTGGTGCACTCCTATAATCTCAATTACTCAGGAGGCTAAGGCAGGAGGATGGCAAATTTGAGGACAGCCTGGACAACTTAGCAAAACCCTGTCTCAAAACAAAAATACAAAGGGCTGGGGACACAGTTCAGTGGTAGAAAGCCCTTAGTTCAATCCATACTACAGGAAAAAAAAAAAAATTCATGTGAGTTGCAGAGGCACTGGAAACATTCGCTGAAAATTGGTCTGTCAATACATGTCACTTCTTCAAAGTCTGAAGGAAGTTATATCTAGATATTTATCTCGAATGGAAGAAAACTAAAGTTTATGAATGTGTATGTCATGAGTCTCAAAAATTAAATAGTAGTGGACCATAAATATATTTGCTTAAATTATAAGCTACAGCATATTATTTTATTAGAAATAAATTTACATTCTAGAATGTATAGGAATAGATTTTATTTAAATTAAACTATAAGGATCTGTGTCTGTTGCTTATTATGATATATATGTTAAAGAAATATAGTTATGAATGCTGCATAACTTTGAGCTAACAACTTACGATTGTAGCCTCAGCTTTTATGTTTACAATGTGATGATTCAGTCTCAAATGAAATTTTTGAAGTTCCTTTTTGACCTAACAATCATGGATCCTGAAAACAACATGAGAATGGTCATTTACACAGATACCTTTGGATGCCGACATGCGTGGATCTGGGTGTTACGGTCTGTTGTGAGATGATGAAGAATGTCAGGCATGTTTCTAAACATGTCCAGCTTGCCCACATGAATCTATGGAAAATAACAGGCATAGCAGATTATTTGAAATATATTTCCTAAGAATAAATTGTTCAAGGGGAACAAATATTAAGGGGCAAAATATGCAGTTAGTTACATCTAATTATAACTAACTATATCTAGACATATGTTCTCAGTTTTTTTTCCACCTGGCTTTTTGCTCGCTCATTGCTTGTTCATATTCTGCCATGATGTCAATGGACAAAGGACTCAGCCCATGGATTTCATTTGATCTTGCTAATACTGTCCTTCAGTTCTTCCAGTCTCTTGATTCATATGTATTGTGCATCTACTATACAATCAGGATTTATTCTAAATCCTGGGTATATATCTATGAACAAAGCAGATAGGGATAATCCAGAATCTCTTCATAAAAGACACATACAAGATGCCACAAAGGGGCAGTGGTGGGTAAAGAAACACGGGTCAGATTTCCCCACCACATATCAATTTTCTGTGTCAAGAGGGAGAATAGATGCAGAAAAACAAATATCCACACCTTGGTCACCTTTAGCATTTTAAGGTTAACACATGTTAAAGTGTTAAATCAAGGTTCCAGGTTTACTTAAAGCTTATCTTCTGGGTACTTCAGAGAAAATTCCAAGCATTTAAACTGATATTAGGATTCTGACATGGCAAAAAGAAGGATTTCATTTTGATGTCTGATTAACAAACAGATTAGAATAATATCAAATTGCAGTTGGGTACAGTGGCCCACACTTCTAATTCCAGCCACTGAGGAGGCTGAGGCAGGAGGATCCCAAGTTTTGAGACCCTGTCTCACTAGGGCTGGGGATGTAGCTCAGTGGTAAAGCACCTCTGGGTTCAATCCCCACTGCCACAAACAGAAAAAAAAAAAAGAAGAAGAGGAGGAGTGTCAAATTGATGTGCTAATTTTACCAAGACAGGTATAAAAAGAACATAAACAAAACTGCTTTTTTTTATCTAACGGCCCATTCTGCTCACTACCTGTGTACTAATGACCCATAAGAAGTATAAATGAAAGATTTTCTGGGCTAAGGAAGAGGGGTGAATAGAAATAAGTTCTGAGATGATAAAGACGGGTATAGAAACTATCACCTTCACAAAAATAAAAACAGGAAAAGCAGCTACAGATTATCACTGAAGTCCCTTAGTTGAGAACCTCACCATTTTTCCTTTTCAAATTCCTGACCTAAAAATTTCCTCATCCTCTGCAAAGGAATTAACAGAATTAAAAGGTCTCACTCAGAGGAAACTCTGGGGTCACCACCAAAACCTCTCCCTGAACCCCTCCTCCTGGCCTCTTCCTGCAAGGGTTCTAAAGCAGTAGCTCCTACTATTCCACATGCCACTAAAACTACAGAACAAATTTGGGACAAGTACCTTTATATTTACCAAAATAATGCATGAGGGGAAAAAACCCATATAGTATATGTAAGCATGTGTGTGTGTGAGTGAACACAATCTGTCACCACTATGATTTAATTTAAAAGGCTATTTTTACAACAAAAACAGGAAGGAAAACCTCAGAACAAAAACACATCCTTCTTAAAATACAGAACTGGCAACTTTATTCAGATATTTTTGGACAGAATGACCTAAGGATGGATGAAGCCAAGGAAAGGACTTGGGAAGGAAAGACCTTGACTTGAGAAGTAAAGGAGGAATTTAGCTGGGTGCAGTGGTACAGTAGTTTGGAAGACTAAGGCAGGAAGACTGCAAGTTCAAAACCAGCCTAGGCAACTTAGCAAGACCTGTCTCAAAATAAGACATTAAAAGCGCTGGGGATGTGGCTCAATGGCCAAGTGCTACCAGGTTCAATCCCCAGTACAAAAAAAAAAAAAAAAAAGTTTTTGAAATTTCAAATGCAGAAAAGCAAGATCATTTTAACTTCACTAAAGTACATTATATGTAACTTGTAGTTCTTGTCACAAGTTTGTTTGGAGATCTATATTAAAAGGTACAAAATCAAACAGAATTTAAATGGCCAACTAGTCCCAGTACATCATTTTGTTCAGTCGTGATCAAATATCTATTTTCTCTTAAGAGACGAGAGCTCAAGACACTCTCTTCAGGTAAGCCCTGAAGGTAGGAGCTCCTTGCTGATAGTCATCCACACATATTCTGGGCTCTACTGCTCTGGTTCTGAGAGCCCAGCACTGAGCAGCTGGAAAGAACTATCTGGAAGGGACAGGTGAAAACTCCCTCTCAATCTGATACTGATCTGTCAATGAGGCGAAGGCACCAATTCTCCAGGACAATGTTCTTCATTCACTGTTGACTATGACCAACAAAAGAAAATATATTTCCATAGCAACTCAGCACACCTATATAAAATATGCATGTATGTTTGTGTCTCAGGACCTAAGTAAATTTTCATAAAATGATCACTTGGCTGCAAGCAATACACTCAGATATCTCCTTGTCCAAATTTATTTCTAATATGAGTTTCAATTATTTCATGACCTACAGTTTGGGAATAATACTTCCTCTGTGGCGTATTTTGCTTAAGACCCTTCTATACCATTCAGGTTTCCACCAATTTCCTCCCATGAGGACATCATTAACAAAGATGATCTATGACTTTAGAGAAGCCACCAATCTCTGCTGTAGCCATGTTTTGATAAGCTATCTGTCACTGTTTTCTATTATTTGGGGGTGGGGAGGGGAAGGAGAGGTGAATGGGGTGGGTAAAAGGGAGCAGGTGAAAAGAGCAAACACAGTACCTGGACTCCCAACTCTTCACTAAGATTGGTGAACAAATATTCATAGCCGTAAGCTGCTTTGCAGTTCAGCCACACAACATGGTACGGGCTCCGAGTGATCCAGCTTCGAACCAGCTCTAAAATTCCACTTAAACACTCTCCCTAGACAGGATTCGTAAAGGACATTTAACACTCATAAGAGCCTCACTTACCCCTTTCATCCCCACACTTGAAGGTATCTGAGCCATGGGGGACAATTATGGCCTGTCATCCTATACACTTTCCACCAGGCACATGGCCACGCCCATGTCATTGCCCCACTTCTCTAAGCAGACTTACACGACTTGGAATTTGGTAAAACCTTGGATCGCAGAAAGTAGTATCTAAATATACACTTTGGATGTCTTTTACTCTAAAAACAGAAAAAAAAAAATGGTGTTAGCTGCCTAATGTGACACAAATCATGTGAGCAATTTACACTTTATTTTATAGGGTTTTTCACTCCATCTGAAATTTTTTTTGTTAATCAACTTTCTTGGGAAACTATTTCTATACAATAAAATAGAGAGTTTGTGTGAAGGATCCAGTGAATTTTGATAAGCTTATATGACTATTAGCAAAAAAACCCAACAACAACAACAACAAAACATTTAGAACATTCTATTACCCCATTTCAAGGAAGAAAATTTGCTCTACTATTCTTTTTTTTTTTTTTCGCGGGTAGGGGGTGTACCATGGATGAACCAAGGGGTGCTTAACCACTGAGACACACCCCCAGCCCTTTTTTGTATATTTTATTAACAGACAGAATCTCTCTGAATTACTTAGAGCCTCTTTAAATTGTTGAGACTGGTTTTGAACTCGCTATCCTCCTGCCTCAGCCTCCTGAGTTGCTGGGATTACAGGCGTGTGCCATTGTGCCCAGCTAATTTGCTTTACTATTGTAATTATTATAATCAAGTCTTATTTCTAATACAAAGACTTGTGTTTAGTGGGAAGAGAGCAAGAATGCTTTTTAAACTATGTAGCCTTACCTTCAAGAATTGTATAAGGCCCACACCTACCTGCCTCCAGAGTGCAGAAGCTCCATTCTGGCAGCTTCTCCTTTCGCCAGTCTAAAGTCTCCTGTGTACAAGACAGTTCCATTATTGCCCTGAAATAAAAACCTGAAAAGCAAATGTATCTCAATGACTTCTGAGTTTCAGACCAAGTCTTAATAAAGCAAATACATGCTAAATCTATAGCGATGCTTCCTGCTAAATATATCCTTTATGTTACAATATTAATGAAATTTCAATAGCTCCAAGTCCACATCTGGCACTTAACTACTACCTTTTCCCTGGAAGAATGAAATAATAGAATGCAGATACTAATTGAGCTCATAATAGGTGCAGCCTGTAATATGTTAGCACTCTAAAGTTTATGTCAAGATCATTTCTGTTCATAGAGGCAAAAACCCATGTGATAAGACAATGTAAAGTCACTTTGAAGACCTCCATTATAAGAAAGACAGATGTCAAATCTGATCCTAACCTCAATTTCTCAAATTCAATTTGGAAACAAAGTAAAAACACTGCCAGAAAAATAATCAGATTTCCTATACATATTATTTTTTGACTCTAAAAATGTATTTCCATAACACAATACATATTACATACAGTAAGACGGCAAATAGATGAGTCCCTTACATAACTGATCCTGGGCAGTGACCAGCTGGTAAAAGAGTCACAACAATCTCTTCCTTCTAAAAAGAAAATGAAGAAGAAATAACAACAAAAGTTATCACTGGGACCTAGCTAAATAAAGCAAACAGCTCTCAAGAATGTGCCTTTTCTCCCCTTTCTTCACTTTCCAAATCCTGGAATAGATCCTCAATTGTTCAACAGATAAACACAAGAGTTACCACGGGACTTAGCAATTCTACTTCTAGTTATATACTCAAGAAAACTGAAAAATTATGTCCACACAAAAAACTGTACATTCATATTCACAGCATAATTATTCACACTAGCCAAAAAGTAGAAACAGTCCAAATGTCTATCAACTTATGAATGGATAAATAAAATATGGTCTGTCTATACAATGGAATGTTATTTAGCTACACAAGGAATGAAGTGCTGACATATGCTACATGTACAACACATGCCACGTTCATACACGTAGATCCCCTTGAAAACATGTTCAGAACCGGGAGTGGAGCACACCTGTATTTCCAGCAACTCAGGAGGCTGAGGCAGGAGAATCACAAGTTTGAGGCCAACCACAGCAACTTAGTGAGGCCCTAAGCAACTTAGTGAGACTCCGTTTCAAAACAAAAAATTTAAAAGAGCAAAAGGGCTGGGGATGTAGCTCAATGTAAAGCATCCCTGGGTTCAATCACCAGAACCAAAAAACTAAAAGACAAAACAAAGAAACAGAAAAGAAAACATTATATTCAGGGAAGAAGCCAGACACGAAGGACCATGTGCTATAAGAGTCCACTGATATGAAATTTCCAGAACAGGCCAAGTCCATGGACAGACTGGTAATCAGCAGCTGGGGAGGGACAGGAGACAATGGAGAGTGACTACAACAGGTATAGAGTTTCTCTTTTGGGTGATAAAAATATTCTAAAGTTGATTATGATGATGGATACACAGGTCTGTGAATATATTAAAAGCTACTGAGTTGTATACTTTAAATGAGTGACCTATGTGGCTAGCAGATTGCTCAATAAATCTGTCAAAAAAAAAAAAAAATCAATGCAGCCTCCTCCCAATTCACCACACATCACTCTATCCCTTTAGGACAGAGCCTGTTGGGCATGGCTGACTCTCCAACCATAAGTAAGCAGGAGCAGAGCTCTGTTCTCACCAGCTTCTTGCTCTGTAAGGTGACTCCTTTCATCAAGTCTAACATTCTTCATTCTGAAGGCAAATGGCATTTCCCATTGGCTGTGGCAGGATAATCAATGCACAAAAGCCACATGGCACAACAGGAAACAAAGGATCAGGGCAGGACAGCAAGAATCTGCCTACCAAGAGCCTGACTACCATTTGCTGCCCAGCTTTGAGAAAGCCTTTTACCAATACACCTGTATGTGACAAAGCCAAACACCAATTATATTCTCCAGAACCATTTAGCTAAGTGGGCCCAGGACAGCAGACTTCAACTATCTGATCTTCTCCGAATGTATGTTTGAAAAAGTCATCTTTGTTCTGATCATATTCCCAGAGTTAACATCCTCAGAGTTAAACATGTCAAATTGACATGTTATGAGCACACTACAGAAATACTAACTAGATTTGCCATAAAATAGGAAAATTCCTCCTAGCCCTATGGATAATTTAAGGGTCTCATTTTGTTTTTTAAAAAGTAGGCCCATAGTTCTGTTTACTATTAAAACTATACACTCACAAAGTACTACTTCGGAATTTAAAGACTGATCCACTTGGGCAGTGATATCTTTTAAAAAATGCAAAAATGATTCAGGAAAAAATTTGTAACGTATATAAATTTGCTTCAAAAGTATTAATCGCGGGCTGGGGATGTGGCTCAAGCAGTAGCGCGCTCGCCTGGCATGCGTGCGGCCCGGGTTCGATCCTCAGCACCACATACAAAACAAAGATGTTGTGTCCGCCGAAAACTAAAAAATAAATATTAAAAAAATTCTCTCTCTCTCTGTCTCTCTCAGAAAAAAAAAGTATTAATCGCCATTTTAGATCCTGAAAATTATAATAAATTAATAAACTTAGCAAGATATCAGGTAGAATTATTATCAATAACTGTTGTTCTCATTGTTAGTACAAATACTAAAAAGGAGCAATTTTAACAAAAAATATCTAATCATTTCAATGTGAGAAATAAATACGTCACTATCATGGACTGAATATTTGTGTCCCCACAAAATCCATAGGCTGAAAGTCTAACCCACTAAAGTGATTTTTATAGGAGGTTTTGGGGAGGTGATTAGTTCTTGAGGGTGGAGCATCCATGAATTCGATAGTGCTCTTTAAAAGGGAGATTTTTACCCTTTTAGCGGAACCAAAAAGCAGGCCCTCACCAGACACCAAATCCACTTGAGCCTCTCCAGAACTATGAGAGATAAGTCTCTGTTGTTTTAAACACCCAGTCTACAGTATTTTTGTGATAGGAGCCCAAATAGACAAGACAACCACAGATGGTTTGGTTGTTTTCTCTAAAAACGAATTAATAAATTTTGATTTATAAATATTTATAAATTATGATTAAACAAACATTCAAAAGCCAGGATAAACAATCATCTTATCATAGTATTTAATATTTAGTTACCTCGCCTGATGCTTCATCAACTAAAGATATCTGGGTAGGAGTTTCAATTTCAATTGATATCTATTAAAATAAAGTAAGAGAACACGTATATCAGTTTTCCATGCCTTGGTCATCTCAAATACTGAAAAGGAACTATGTGAATGAGTTCCAGACTCTGTAGTAACAATTTCTATTGCACTATAATAAATATTTCAATCATTTGAAAAAATTATAAAATACAAATGGTACCCTTATTAAGGTGGGTTTGACTATGTATTAAATGCCTTATAAATGTGTGTATATACATATCCTGCAACATGGCAATTCTACTTCCACTGAATTCATTTTTCCTCCTCCATCCCTTCCCATTTGGAGTATTTTTAAAAAATATTTATTTTTTAGTTATAGGTGGATGCAATATCTGTATTTTATTTTTTTAAATGTGGTTTAAGAAATCTTCATACATGTATTTTGTATAATGATGACCGTCTCCTTCCACCATCTTTGCTATTCGGGAGGGAAAGGGAGGGAGAAGGGGAATTATCTTTTATTTCTTACAGTAACTCATCTAACATGGGATTGTTTTTTCTTGGAACATTTGGTAAAATGCACCCATAAAACCATCTGGGCTTGGGCTTTTTTGAAGAAGCGATCTTTGATAATTGTTTAAGTTTGATTTATTCTAGTTTCCCACTTTTCTTCTCTCAACTTGGTACTTTTTATATTATGTTGTTTTTACAATTTCAACTCCAACCTACGATTATTTACTGTATGCATTTGATTTTCATATGTGTAGAATAACTTTAGCTGTCCATTTATTTCTGATCCTTCAAATCGTTGCATTACAGTCAGAAAACACAGGGCACCAGGAAACCTTAAGACTTCTTTTGTGATGCAGTACATAACCAAATTTTTTAAATGTTCTATAGATGTCCCCCAAATACTATTTTCTATGTTGGGTTAAAAGCCATGTTTTGTTATTATTCTATGTTTTTAATTAGTTCACATTTATTATGTCATTTAATGTTTCTGTATCTTCACCTAATTTCAGCCTGTCTTTAAATATCTGAGAAGGGTATATTAAGCTCTTTAGTAGCAACTGTTGGTTGCCTGTTTCTCCTTATATTTTGAATCTTTGTACTATGCCAACACATCTAAGCTGAAAACTATTTTCCAGAAGTCATTTCCATGTTAGGGCTGGCCACACATAAATAAATAAGTAAGTAAGTAAGTAAATAACTGAAAGATGGAAGTGAACCACATCCTTTTTTTTTTTTTTTTTTAATGCTCTAAAGAGTACCAGAAGTTTTAACTGCTGATCTGGCTTAACTCATGGGTGAAGGGCAGAACTGCAAACCACACTAATTTCTACTGGGTACCTGCCTGCATTTCCTGAGTGCTGGGCCAGATGTGCATGCAACTCACATACAATGCCAAAGTGGGTGAGTGACCAGCATTATCAAGGTTTGAAGAAGTGAGTGACAGTTGGGGACCTGTTTACCCTCCCCATTTCTAGTTTGTCTTTGTGGATTCCAGCTTGTCTCTGCTCTCCTTTCCTAATCACTGGCAGGACAGACCCATAACAACTGCTGGTCTAATATAAGAGGCAAATGCTCTGCTGAAGCTGCTCTGCAGAAGGGAGGAGGACTTAACTCCCAATTGATCAGTGTTGAAACTAATGACGTCACATACACCAAGAGTATATGAGAAAAATGTGTTCCTTGTAAGACCACACTTTCTGGGAAGAGCAGCACAACATCCAGGTTGGGATGGAAGGGGCTACGTGGCTTAAGACAGAGTAGGTTTGTGCGCTGTTTTGTTTTTATCAACAAATAATATTTTATATATTTATGGGGTACAATACAATAATTTAATACATGTATACAGTGTATTGATCAAATTAGGATTATTAGAATTTTAATTTCCTCAAATGTTAATCATTACTGTATTGAGATCCTTCAGACTCTTCTAGTGATTTTGAAATATATCATGAATGTTGTAGACTATAGATACTCTACTGAGAATAGTTTGTTCTCTCCTGCCCCTTCGAAATGCTGGGGATGGAACCCAGGGCCTCAAGTGTGTAAGGCAAGCACTCTAAGACTGAACTACAAGCCCAGCCCCTGTAAGTAGGTTTTTATTGTGGTAAAGGGGTAGGTAGGCCTGAGCTTGTTTTGTTTGAACTTCACATTGGTGTCAAGATGTGGTTAGGCTTCCCACTAAACTCACCCAAATGTAGGGCAAAGAGAAAGGAGGCAGGACTTGAAAGCTATCATCAGTCAGATATCAAACTGACTTCTCATGACACTTAGGCTGATTTTTGAGCCACCTCCCACAATGCAGTGAGGCCTAGACCACATAATAAGCCCTAATTTGATTCACTTACGGGGGTCCTCCTTCTCTGATCCTGCATTGGGTGAGATAGGGTCTGCAGATATTTATGGAGATGGAGACTCATATCAACTGTGTATATGTTCGTATCTTCTTGGTCCATTTTCCCTTGTAACAGTAAATGACATCCTCCCTGAATCTTACAGTATTTTTGTTTTGGCCTTCAGTTCTAATTTGTGTGATATAAAAATTTCTACTCTTGTATGTTTGGCTTCTTGTTTGTTACATCTTCCCACTTCTCTGTATTGTTTTTGTTTTCAAATGTCAATCCTTATTTATCCTTTTATCTATGTCTTTTGCAGATCTTTCTTATTTTTTAACCTAAACTGAGGATCTATATTTTGGTCAAGAACTGAATTAAATCCATTTACATTTATAATAATTATTGTGATACTAGGCTTTTTCCTCATTTTTTATGCATCAGATTTGTATTTGGCTTTCTCCCCTTTACTATCTTACATTGGAGAGAACCATTTTATTCTGCCACATGGAAGGTTATCCATTCTATTATTATTATGCTTATTATCCCTTTCTTATTATAACTCATAAACTGTGTTTATTTTTTCTAATCTAGCTCATGATCTAAATAAAAAGACTTAGCAGTCAGACATAGTGTACACCTACAGTCCCAGCTATATGGGAGGCTGAGATAGAAGGATCACTTGAGCCCATGAGTTCAAGACCAACCTGGCCAGCAACATAGACAAAGTTTGAGACCCCCATCTCAAAAACAAAATAAAACAAACAAACAAAAAAACTTAGCAATTATGTCAATGAACATCTTACTTTAAAATATTACAATGCAAGCTGGGCACAGTGGTGTACACCTGTAATTCCATCTACCTGAGAGGCTCAGGTAGGAGGATCACAAGTTAGAGGTTAACCTAGGCAACTTAAAAAAAAAAAAAAACCTACTTCAAATTAAGAAGAGCTGGGGTGTAACTTAGTGGTAGAGCACTCACCTAGCAAGTGGGAGGCCCTAGCACCCTGCCTCCAAAAAAATTACAATGCACTTTAGCTAAAGTCAGTGAGATTAAATAAATCAAACTGAAGACCTAGATCAAACTCTTGAGGAAAAACAACAAAAATTAACAAAATGATGACCTCTCAGACTGCTGTATTATAGAAGAGTAAATAGCAATATTCTAACTAATGTATACAATTACAGTGTGTGAGAAATTAGGCTTTGAATAATTTTAATAATATTTTCAATCTACCTCTAAAAATATTTCCAACTTACACAAAGAATCAATGTTATTCAAAAAATGAAACTTACAATTCGTTTCTCCCAAAATCTGTATTTCGGGCTAGTTAACAATAACTCCTTAGTAACAGGAGAACAGTACAGGTAAACCTTCAAGCTGAAAGGAAAAGACAAAGAGAAAAAAAAAACAAAAAACAGGTGTTTTAGTACATTCCAAAATGAGCACCCTGGAACCAGAAACTGTACTTCGTCCAGCTTCAATCTTCTCTAAAAACCCTGAAAACCTTAGAGAAGTTCCCAACATACCAATGCCCAATGACTATTTCAGTTCCACCCAGAGCATAAGAGGGGAAAGTGCTTTGCCCTCGGATCCCCAAGCCCTTCACCAAGTCACACAGTGGTGCACACCTGAAAACCCAGTAACTAGGAGGCTGAGGCAGGAGGATTTCAAACTCAAGGACAGCCTGGGAAACTTAGTAGGATCCTGTCTCAAAATAAAAAATAAAAGAGGCTGGTGGATGTAGCTCAGTGGTAGAGCATTTGCCTAGTATGTACAAGGCCTTGGGTTCAATCCCTAGTACTGCAAAAGAAAAAAAAAGAAAGAAACTAATTCCATGGTTGGATATAAACATCAAATACATGAAATAAAATAGAATGCTTTTACTATATTGAATAGGGAAGTTTTTCTAAACATTTACCTTAAAAGCCAATGCCATAATGGAAAAGACTGATGAATCAACTATAAGAAAATAATTTAAAAAAGAAGTCCGTCATCACTCTTATATTACAAATACACACCAGGGGGCTCAGGATATAGATAAAACACATGCCTCATATGTGTGAGGCTCAGGGTCCAATCCCCAGCACTGAAAAAAAAAAAAATTGTGTACATGATCAGGTATATCTGGAAAGATACTGCTAAATGTTAAGCTTTTTTAAACTTCAGGCTGATCTACTGTATTTATTTTTATCTTTTGTAGTGCTGGGTATCAAGCCTTTTGCATGCTGGGAAAGTACTCTACCATTGAGCTATACCCATTGCCCCGTATTTACTTTTTCAGTGAATAGAAATTAATTTTGTAATAAACTTGAAAAATTCAATAGTGTAGTTTAAAGATTAGGAATATACTCCATGGCAGATTACTTTCTAAAGATGGCCACACTACTATAAACCCCTGCACACATATTCTTCTTACAAAACCAGTTATCAAAATTCTTCTATTTGGAGGAAGGAGTTGTGTTCCCTCACCTTGAACCTGGGTAGGCCTTTGTATCGGCCTTAACCACAGAATATGATGGAAGTAATTGCATGACTTTTGAGCTAGCTCTCCAGGTATACGTTTCCCTCCAGACCTTAGGACATACACTTTTTGACTGAGTCTCCATTAAGTAGTCCAGATATCCCAAACTACCAGGCAAAAGAGCTTGGAGAGAGAGATGCCCAGAGAGACCCAGAAGTTCTGGCCTTTGCTGTTGCTATTTGAGTCTTCCTAGTCAAGGTGTTAGCACTGACTTTTTAGATAATATCAGTCCCATCTGCCACGAGGCAGGCAGAAACCAGTCATTCCCCTTGTACTTTCTTACAATTCTTAACCCACAGAAACTGAGGTGTTAAACATGATTACTGTTCTTAAAGTCACTCAGTTTTGAGGCAATTTGTTATGCAGCAATGGATAGCTGATATATAGGCTCTGAAATCAGACAAACCTGGTTGAAATCCTAGTCCTGCCACTTACTAGCTGCATGACTTTGGGCAACTAATTGAACCTCTCTAGCTCCTCAGTTTTCTCATCTGTAAAATATAAATCATAATAGTATCTATCTAAAAGATTATCAAGAGGCTTTAATGAGAATGTCAGTTCCAAGAAGACAGGGATTTTCATCAGTGTCACTCACCACTATATTCTCAACCTTCAGCACCATGCCTGGCTCATCGCAGGCACTCAAAAAAAAAATTCCTGAAAAAATTCACAGTGCCTTGAATACAGTAAGTTTTCAAGAAATATTAATTATCTTTCTCAAGAACACAAATTATTGCTATTTGATAGCAGAGAAGCCTAACAGCCACTGGTTTAAAAATCAAAGGGCCTTTTCCAAATATGTATCTTGAGAATTTGGAATTTAGATTTAAGTAATGGCTTCAGGAAAAGTCCAATAGTTCACCTTTAACAATAGATCCAAGCCAGGCATGATGGCCTGTAATCCAGCAGCTTGGGAGGTTGAGGCAGGATTGCAGGTTTGAAGCCAGCCTCAGCAACTTTTAGCAAGGCTGTATGCAACCTAGTGAGACCTTGTCTCAAAATAATAAATAAAAAGGGCTGGGGATGTGTCTCAGTGGTTAAGTGCCCCTGGATTCAATCCCTAGTACAAAACTAACAAACTAAACTAAACAAAACAAAAAGGATCCAGCTAGGTGCAGTGGTGCATGCCTATAATCCCAGCAGCTCCAGTGGCTGAGGTAGGAGGATCACAAGTTCAAAGCCAGCCTTAGCAACTTAGCAAGGCAATGTCTCAAAATAAAAAATTTAAAGGGATGGTGATGTGGCTCAGTGGTTAAGCACAACTGGGTTCAATCCCTGGTATCACAAAAAGAACATATCCAAAGATTATTATAAGACCATTCACACACAAACACACAGAAATGAAGACAAATGTTATTGTTATTACCAGTAGCATGGATGAATCTCACAAATATAATGTTAAATCAAAGAAAAACATAAGAGTCTATTCAGTATGACTATTTATACAAAGTTCAGAAACAGCCAAAGTTAACCCATGATGACAAGAGTAATAGGGGTTACCTCTGGGAGGAGGAAGAACCAGGAGGAGACAGGGGGGTCTAGGATAGTGTTCAATTTCTTGATCTGGGTAGATGTGTTCACTCCGTAAAAGTTCAGTCTGTCCCTTTCTTATGTATGCACTTTTCTGTCTAGATGTTATTTCCCAATTAAAATGTTTTCTTAAACACACACACACACACACAAATATGTAGTAAAAGAAATCACCTGCACTCTAATCTTCTTTTCAAGGTAGAGGCCCTTAATCCTTTCATGTGATCTAAAAATAGGAGAACAAAAATCATAAACATGTTTTTTATTTTCCACAGAATTCCGTAGCCCAAAGAAACTGAGTCATCTTGTGATGCTTCCTGTTAAGAGAAAACATGAGGTAAACTTTTATAACAGATTGATTTAGGTGGGCTGTGAACCCTTTCTTCTGCAGATGAGGAATCCCTGAGAAAAGAATAGGAACTACTAAAAGTTGCCCAACCCTGAGCCATCAAAAGTAATTTAAAAGGAAAGTGACCCCCAGCACCTTGGGCAGAGTCTAAACCTCCCTGAGGAACCACTGGATGGATAATTGCTTCTAGAACTTCCCTTCACTCTCGTCCTCAACCCAAACATTCTTTGGGCTTCCTATAGTGTGACCCATTCAACTCCCACCACTTAAGTTGGTCCATCCAGAAGTTGAAGCTTGTGTCCGCTGGACTCCACTAGGATGTCATTCAGGCTGAAGCCAGAATCAGCAGCTGTAGGGCAGGCCCAAGATAGCTATAGATGGGCTCCTCACCAAGGCTTCCTGCAGGTTGTATTTTTTGTACATAGCCAAAGCATGAACACCCTGATTCAGTGTATGCAATCAAGGTCATAAACATGTGCCTTGAGCATGCACCCACTTATGTAACCTGTTGGCAATGTGCCTTCTTTATGTAGCCTGTATATAAAAAAGGCCTATGAGAACACTCAGGGGGCTAGGGGCTGCTGCCACCTCTGAATAAAGCATGTCTACTATCCCGACTATGCCTGGCATCTTCTTTTAACCACCTGAGACCGAAACCTTCTTTCCTGGGCCTGAGCCACAGCTCAACAGCCGTGTCTCATCATTTGCTCAGCCCAGTGTGACTGCTGGATTGAAAGGAGGGACATTACTAGCCACACAGACTTGCTCTACAGCCCTCCGAGTTAACCAACACAGAAAGATAACATGCAAGAAAGCTAACAATTATACCAAAGAGTACATTACCACAGAGTGCATTCTAATATACTGTGACTCTTCAGTGTATAAAGGCCTGAATAATAATAATGTCTAAGCACTTCTAATTGTTTACATCGAACTATTTCTAATCTTTTGATTATCACTACTACCACATACACACAAGACTTTGGTTTATAATTGGGGATCTGTGAATCCAGAGAAAACAAAGTAGTCATCATACTTCATGGGACACATGCCCCTCCAGGACAAATCACCTGTTCCCTAAGAAAGTGGGTCCCTTCAGGTTGCAGCTGGTCCAGCTGTTTAGGACTTATGGGTATGTTCCAAAGGTTTCCAAGAACTTGTGTCCCAGCAGAAAGGAGGCTGAAACCAAACTCTGTACACCATTCTCTCAAACTAATGCAGCAGGCAGTACCCTGTGCCTTTGTATCATGACCTCCATCCCCACCACCCATAGGCCCTTCCTAACTGGTAGTCAAGAGAACCTGGGTGAGTTTCCTTGACTGCATCCAGAGTCTACTTTCCAGAGTGGTTTTCTTTTCCTTGACAAGAAAAAAATCATCTTAAGTTGCCCCTTCAAAAGATCTTCTCCAACCTTGGGCCACTCTCAAGCCATGAGTGCTCTCTTATCCTCTGAACCTGACTGATGCTCCGTAAATCCTACCCTGAGCACGGAGTTGGACTCCAGATGGGTCCATGACCCACTTTAATCATATTATAATGTTAATGTATTTCTGTCTATTTTTTTTCTAGAGAATACCCTATCATTAGGTATTCTACATTAGTCGGTTCGGGTTTCCATAATAAAATGCCATAAACTGGGAGGTTTAAATAACACATTTTTATCTCTCACAATTCAGAAAGATGGGAAATTCAAGATCAAGATGTTGGCCAATTTGGTTTCTGATGAGGCCTCTTTTCCTAGAGCTGCCTTCCCATTGTGTGCTTCTGTAAAGAGAGAGCCCTCTTCCTCTTTTACTGGGGATTAAGCCCAGGGTGTTTTACCAAAATAAAAAAAAAACTGAGTTTTTCATTTTGAGACAAGGCATTGCAAAGTTGCTGAGGGTAGCCTCAAACTTGCAATCCTCCTGCCTTATCCTCCTAAGTTCTGGAATTACAGGTGTGAGCTGTTAGGTACAGGACAGGCTGAATTAAGTTGTCTGCAGGGCATGCCAAACAAAGTTAGCTGCAGGATGACCTGGCTTCTCAAACCCTCTGTCTGGTTCTTTATCACCTGCTTGCTTTAAGCCCAAAGGCCCAAGTCCCCGCTCAAGGCTGAACTCTTAACCCCCACTTGTGCCAACAAGGCAACTTGCAGACCCAGAGACCCCGTTAGATTTTGGCTGTAAAAACTCCCTCCTGCCAGGCCCCTCTCTTGTTTTCTCTCTCTTTTGCTCTCTCTTGCTCTTGCTCTCGCTCTCTCCCCCTCCATCTCTTCTCTTTCCTCTTTCCTCTCTCTTTTTTTTCTCTCTCTCTCTTCTCCTCTTTTGCACGGCTGCAATAAAGCTCTCTTGGTCACTCCGAGTGTTGTGGTCACTTTCCTTTCAAGAGCCACCACACCCACCTCTCCCATTAGCCTTGATTATCTTCTTTTTTAGGACCTAGCCTCAAATATTATTACACTGGCTTAGGACTTCAACATATTTGATTTGGGGCAGTGAGTGTATAGCATGGTCAAAGAAGCCTATGCCTCCAAAAGGTTAAAAAATACCAGTAAGCAATGTGGGAGACTCCAAAAGCAGAAGTTGAGTTTGCATAAATAAATTCACATGTGATTAGAGAAAAGGAAAAATTATTATAAACTGCTCCAGAGTAGGGAAATTCAATTTCTTATTTAATGTGCAAATACATGATGGTGATCTCACAAATTCCTTTAGATGAATTCAAACTCATTAATCCTAAACAGGAAGGGCAAGTTCCTAAATAAACTTTAATTACTGCTGTTACTAAATTTTGTAGGAGGCCATTGATTTGAACTAGGCTCTTGCACTAAGCTACAACAAATCAAACCAATATAGTTTAATCACAGTAACTGAGCTTTGGTTGGCTGCAAAAGGTCCTGTAATCAACTAATTAAGCTGTAACCAATTGAATGGCTCATTATCTACACTGTAGCCAATTAAGTTGTTTTCTAGGCCTGACCACTATTCTGTAATATTGTCAGATCATACTGTTAGCTGTTTTCAGAGCCTGCGGTGGTTCTAGAAGCTTCCTGATTCACAAATTGTATTTTGTTTTTCTTTGCTCAAATAAACTCTACTAATTTTAATTCAGTCAAAGGAAGGTGATCACATTTTGAGTTCAGAGTCTCCAACGAGTAAAAATATGAGCATTCTCATCAAGCAGTGGCTTCTCAATGAAAAACAAAACCAAAATCATGTTCTCAAGAATAAACAGACTCTCAGGGTATAGTAATAGCTAATCAAAAGGGGAGGTCCAAGTTTTCCTCATTAAAGAGAAATCACTGAAAGAAACAGAGGCATTTCCCAAAAGCAGTAATGTCAACAATATAGATCAGGTTAAAGTGATTGATTCCACATTCAAGACAATAGTTGGTCTTCACACCAACTGCATGAGGAAAGGCAATTTCTACATCCATAATTTGCTTTAAAATTCTTTTGCACTATGATATGCATGCATGAATTTGTTACTCTTGATTCACTCCTCCATAGCTAATCCAGAAGCTGGCACTGGAAGAGCAGCTGCTGGAGGGCTTAGGTTTACCTCAGTGCTGCAAATTAATTAAGTAGCAAATTAATTAATTTGCTGACTTGTGAGTCAGCAAAAAGATGTTAAAAATGTACATTGGCTTCTTCCTGGAGCATCTAGCCTCGGGTCATTATCATGAAATATGATACTCTAAACTGCATCCCTGAATATGTTCAGCTGTAGAACTGTAGAGTTCTGGGTGCCTGATGCCTTCTAGAAGGAAAATCCTGCCATCCTAGACTAGAATGGATCTCTCATGTTAAATGTGGACAGAATATCTGAAAAGAGGGGTAGCTTGCACTTGGTATAGCTTACGACACGTTGTTCAACTTGATCAGGTGTGCGCACAGATGTTGGCTAACTACTGTTGGTGGGTATAAAAGAAGTTGATCTGAAACTTGTTTTCTTTACACATGGTAAAGAGAAGTGGGTGGAGAAACAGAGAGGAAGAACGAACTAAACCTCGACAACATCTGACTAGCCGCCACTAGGACAGCGACCAAAATAACTCAGTGACCTACCACACTGGCCAGTGTCACTGTGCGCAACTGGCAGTCACTGTTACTCCAGGTTCTCCAGGTTGTCAGATCTAGGAATAAAGTGTTAGGCGAAGAGCCGACTGGGGCATGTGCGCTTTCCAGTCCCTGGCTGGCCTCCCACAACCTCACGTCTGTAGCTCCAGGGCCCCGTCCGCTCTGCCATTGTCACTCCCAGCACCCTACATCCCGGAAGTGGGGGGCGCAGGTCTCACTCACCCTTGTGGCAGTGGGACAGAAAGTAAGCTCGGGCTTTCAGGTTCTCTCTGTCGAAGCGGTCAATGGAAATGGTGGGATACTCAGCCATCTGTCCCTCAAAGGAACTCATAGCGCCGCAGAGCACTGAACCCCGAGCCCGCAGCGAAAGCCGAGGCTGACACAGATCCGACCGCCACTTCCGGGAACCTTTACACCGCCTCGCCATTGGTCGGCCGAATGCAGCCACGACCAATCAGAGGAGCCTAGCGGCTGAGGGCGGTGCCAAGGAGCGTCCATAGGTTCCAGTAGCCTGGGCCTCAGGTTTAAATGTCGGAGCTGAGCTGCAGACAGTGAGCTTGTGGCTTTACCTAGAGTGGGGTCTCCCAACCCGGTGGGATCAAGGGCCTGGAACAAAGAGTAGCATTCCTGTGAAGTGGGCTGCGGAGTGGCTCTAAATCTGACTGCGTTCCTTTTCTTGTCTTTCAAAAACCAAGCTTGTTTTTCTCCTCGGAATTTCTATAGCCATGAGGATCCCATAAGAAAATTTCATACTCAGGGTAGATTCCATACTTAGCCGTTCGCTCCTCCGTGTATATATACATGATCTACAAGTTTAGGGAAGAACTATGTCTAATAATCACAGCTCAGAAGCATGCCCTTAGAGCAAAGAAGTAGGGATCCCTACAGTGTCTTATCTGCTAGCCTCCTCCAGCCTCCTCCCCTCCCCCTACCCCAGTTTAAGCTGTATTTTTAGAAAGTTAGAATATACAGATGGATGATGGAGAAAGCTCTGAAGAGGCTTATTAAAGTGTTAAGACCCACCAAATATGTAGTCACAATGGCATTTATTGTGCCTCTCTCCAGCAAGTTTCTCTAGACAACACAGTATTATTATTAATCACAAAAACTGGAACACTTTTAAAATCCTGCTTATACAATGACACTGTGACAAACTTTATGGTGGCTACATAGCTAGCTAAAAAGTACCTTCAAATAGTGGTCCATCAGTTTGGAGACCACCTGTTTGCAGAATATGGTAAATCATAGCTTCTGCGGAGACACAAAATGATATGAGAACAAAGCCAGAAACAAGAAGTTCTAACCAGGGGAATCAGGAATCAGAGGGCCATAGTTAGAGAACAGCAGCTTATCCTTCAGCTGATACTCAGAGTTTTATTTATGTACAGATTCTCATGAAATCTCAATGAAGAGGAGAGGGAATGGGAAAGTAAGAAAGAGCAGTGGAGTGGAGAGGTAAAAACATCATAATCACGAATTTAAGTAAAATAGACTACCACTCTACTACTACTGGCAACATCTTTGATTTGGTATAAGATGGTTTTTTTCCTAGAATAAAGGAGGGCTATTGCTTTGGTGAAGTAGTTGATATGTAACAACGAATTCTGTAGAGAGTCTGATATCTACCCAATCTTGAAGAATGTGGAGCTTCTAGAAAGTCAAGACAGGAAAACGCTCATACTATTATTCATCTGCTCATTTATTTATCTCCCCTTTTTTCACAATTGGATACAATACAAAAGAATATAGGGAAATAGAGTCAAGGCAGAGGGACAAATAATGAAGATGGGACAAATAATGAAGATGGCTAAGCACAGCCCACGGATACACACACACAAGTACTCATATGAAAAGTAGGGCCTGGATTTGGCTCTTTAAGAAGCCAAAGGAAAGAAGAAAACACAATAATTTCTTAGTTTGTGGCATTCTTAAATTATAAATAATTTTTTCAGAAGAAGTCCAAGTTTGGATGCTGAGTCCTGAGAGTAATTTCTCCAGTGGATGTTTGTTTAAGAAAATAAAGCAAAGCTGTGAGATGCAAACACTGTCACCTACAGTTTTCTGCATCCTCATTCCTTAGTTGGAAATTTCCATCTTTCATAAATCTCACAACTCTTTCAATTTCTACATCTTTGATTCCTTCTATCCCAACAAGACTGAAAACTGCTAATAAGCTTATGTTGAAAACCTAAAAATTCATTATTGAAGGGCTGAGGGTATTGCTCAATGGTAGAACATGTGCTTAGCATGTGTGAGGCCCTGAACTCAATCCCCATTATTAAAAAAATAATTATACATTCAGATAGATATATCATTGTTGGGAAGTCACATTAGAATATATTTTACTTAATTTAATATACTTAAAAATCTTTGTCAATGTAAATAACTTTCATTATAATTTATTGTGTCTTATTCTATTCTTTTAGAATAGAATATTATGTTATTCTAGGGAGTATACAATAAGATATAAAAAGTGTATTCGTTTGCTAGGGTTTCATAACAAGTAGCACATACTGGGTGGTTTAAACAACAGAAATTTATCATCTCAGTTCTGCAGGCTACAAGTGCAAGACCAAGCTATTAGGTTGGTTCCTTCAGAGGACTATGAGGAAGAATCTGTTCCATACCCCTCCCATAGTTTCTAGTGGTTAGCTGTCAATCATTAGTGTTCCTTGACTTGAAAAAAGTGTTCCTTTCATGTAGAAGCATGACCCCAGTCTTTGAGGTATCTTCTTCTGGGCTTCTCCCCATGTGCATGCCTGTGTCCATACTTCTCCCTTTTATAAAGGACACAAATCATGTTGAATTAGGGAGGAGTTCACACTACCCTAGTATGATATCATCTTGCATAATTACAACTCCTGTGACCCTATTCCAAAAATTGACATATTCTTAGGTGCTGAGGGTCCAGATGTCAACATTTGGATTTGAAAAGGGCACAATTTAACTCATAAGAAAAAGCAATGTAAAATACAAAATTTATTCCTTTTTTAATAAAAAGAAAGAAAAATGGGTTTAGAAGTAGGCAGAGAAATGTTTGGATTCATTCAAGTTAACATTCCAAAATAAACAGATAGGAGGCTCAGAGTCTAGTCACTAGACGGTGGAGGCCCTGGTTACAGTCTGAGTCCTTCCTATTACTGCGATCTTGGCTAAGTTAACCAACCTCTCTGAAACTTGGTTTTCTCACCTGTAAGATTAAGATACAAGTAATAAAAAAAGTCCAATCCCTGGAGTAATGGTAAGTTCTAAATAAATTTCAGGAATTATTATTCATTTGGCATCTATTAAGGACCTGGCACATGCCTGAAACAGGAGGCACATGAAGGAATCAGTTATAGCCTATAAAGACCTGTAATACAATCTCACAGAAGGAGAAACCCATGGGAACAAACATATACAAATACAAGAGTTTGGTAGGAATTTTAATGGAAGTGTTCCCAAGGTATAGTGTTGGGACAAATGGGGGATCTTAATTTTGCAAGGAGAAAGAGGCTATCAGAAAACTTAGTAGAGAAAGTAAATTTGAATTTAGCTTTTAGACCTAAGAATAGCTGAAGTCCCTAGAACAATCTTTTACTCAATCTGAGCCCTGAAATTAGTTCTGTTTAACCTAAGTTTTGGGCTCAAAAGGGGCAAAATAATGGAGACATAAAAGGGAAGTGACGACTGAACCAGCTAAGTAGGAATCAGACTATAAAGGAACTGTACCCCAAGCTAAGCCTTTTAAATTTTGAACTTGAGCAGCAGAGGGAAACCTGGCCTTGAGTTAAACAAGGAGTGGGAGGCAAGATTAGAATAGTATTTCTCAAAGTGTAGACAATGAGTTTTTAGTAATTATGTTTAATATGTTCCTTTAATTTGAAGTTTATGTAATTTAATTTGTAATAACATGGCTGTGTTCAACAACTAGCTAACAAAATTCCTAAAATTTTAACTCTTGGTTGTTGTGATCCCTAATGAGCTGACTCTAGTACACCACTGCCTCTTTTTTTTACACTTCAATTTATGAGTGAATATTTATTCTCTGTTACAAATGTAGGTGCTATGTTCAACGTGTATATCTTACATTTTCTTTCTTTCACTAACTTACTTTTAGTGTAGATGGTATTTTGAATATAATAATTAAGATAATGTTAGAAAAGAATTAAAGCTATAGATATAATTTGTTGCATGTTTACTAATTGTCAGGCATTATATTCTACTCCATGGACTAGTTCATAGTGGTCTCCATACTCTGATTCACTTTTTTAGGAATTCTGTCTGGAATTTAAGAAACATCAATACCTTTCACTTTCCACCTCTAGGTAGGAGTAAGACTCAGGAGTAAGCTCCTATCCTGGATTGACGTTGGTTTGGAAAATGGGACTCTGCTGTACCAAAAAAAAAAAAAGAGGGGGTGGGGCCTGAGGGAACTGAGCGGCGTCTAGGGTGGGGCGGGGCTTAAGAGTGACCGCTGGAGCAGCGCCTTCGCGTTGCTAGGAGACGCGAGGGTCGCTGAAGCAAGGACAGTTGGCCTCTAGCTGGCCCAGCCCACGGATTCCGAGTAGAGAGCTCGAACACGTTTGCGACCGCCGGGCCCCTGGCCTCTCTGGCTTCTCTTGCTTGGCTGAGCGAGGGTAACCACGAGAGCTGGCCCAGGGATGGGTGGCTGAGCCGCCAAGAAGCGGGCCGACCGGCCCGTGAGCCCGGCTGGGCCCCGCCCCGGAAGCCCGGGCTCCACCCCTTCCGCCCCGCCGATGCTCGGTGCCTTAGGGGTTCGCCAGGTGTTCGCGGTACGGATTTGTCTCACCTGTCGTTTTAGTGTAGGTCTCTGGCCCCTGCTAAACTCCAGGGTGGTTCTCCTGTAAGTTTCTGCGCCTTCCAGCGCCCCCTTTGGCTTCCAGCCCCGCGACTGTGAGGGCTGAGCCTTTGGACCCAGTGTTGAGAGTACTTTCTGGGTCTGTTTTTCCGGGGTAGATCACACATCATAGACATAGCTGGTGATTTCTGGGAGAAAGAAAGTTTGAGGGAGCGGGGACATCCTGCTAGCTTGCGGGGTGGAGGTGGGGGGCGAAAAGGGTGGCTTTGGCTTTGTGCTGCGAGCGTGTTGGAACACCTGGCCTCAGACCGCAAACGCCCGTTGAGGGGACCAACTGCTCTGTTGTTCAGACTCTGGAGCGCGAACTTGAGAGACTTTCTAATGCTCACCTTTCCCCTTAGGAAACTAAGGTCCAGGAACCTTCATTTGTGGCCAGAGTTACGGCAACAGGTCTCCTCGGCCAGATCCAGCTACCCGTTAAGAACAAATGATGAAATGAAAAAAGAAATGAAAGATTGAGAAGGCTGATACTCATAAGGGTTTAATACCACTAGCAGTTAAAAAAAAAAAAAAAAAGAAAGAAAGAAAACACTTTAGAATATAATGGAGAAGAAAAGGGGCTTTGCAGGGAAGGGAGTTTGAAGTGACTGGCTACATCAGAAGTATGTACTGTTAAATTCAACTTCAGATCGGCAGGGACTTGAGATTGGTGTCCCCCCCACCACCAAGTACCACATAAATCCTGGTAGTATTTAATAAAAATTGAATATCCACAAATTAGAAACTCATGCATTGCTATTATCTGTTTGTGGAAATTAAACAGTATTATAGAGGCAAAAGTATTTTTTATCTTTTTTTTTTTTTTTTTTTGCCGTCACTGTCATTAAAGAAACCACTTAGTGGAAAATGCTGAATGCTACTAGCAGAAGTAGAGCTACTGAATTTCCCGGAATTACTGTAGTAATCAAGGAATCAGGTTGATATTTACTAATTTCAGTTTCATTAAGTTTTTAATATAGTGGAAATAAGACAAAAAGTCGAATTTGCACCGCCCCAATATAGCACAGTTACAGTAGTCACTAGGGTTCCTGCTATGTTGAAAATTGCATTCATTTTCCCTTTAGATATTTTGGGGAAATGAAATTTCGAGATGCCCAATATCTACAAGATATATATTTTTACGAAAAAACTGATTTCCAGCAGTCCAACTGAATCAGCATGTTTTCTATTCTTGTATTAAATGTAGCATTTTTATATGTGTAGTTGACATGACTGACCTGAAAGTGACAAGTTATGGAGATGACTTTCAGTAAAACAATTTTTGAGTGAACATGAGCAAATAAAAGTATTTTATTATGTATCAAAAAATCAAGTCTAAATTGAAAAATGCCTTGGGGAGAACATAAATTAAGATTGTAGCACTTCATTTATAAAAGTAAGTAATACAGCCACTAAATTCATATAAAAACATGTAATCTTTTAAAGCATCATTTTGTTACATATAATATTCTTCATGCAATTGTATGTAATATATAATATACATGTATATTTTAACACACATGTCAAACTTAGCTAGTGTATTGTTCAACAGTGATTTAATGAACTCCCTATTAAAATGAATGGAAAGACAATGATTTTTACTGAAACATGGCTTATTTATTATTTTGTCAGGTATTCCAAATTTTACATAAATTAATACAATGCCCTAATAATGACTTGCTTTAACATGCAACATGAGCCTAAATCTAAATCCATAACTGAGGATCAGAAATTTTTAAAAACTCACTAACAAAACCCTAATTTTCTTTGGTCATGTTGGTATGCACATTGAAAAAATGCAAACAGTGATACTAATGATAGATCCACTTATGTAGTTGTTGCTTTCATCAGAAGAACTTTGTGATTCAAATGACTTCATTTAAATTACCTTAAATCTGGAACTAAGTCCAAACAAATGTGAGAATTATGGTTTCAGAATAGAATGTAAATGCCATACTCCGGAATGTTAAATAAGTAACCAAAATCTAGAGAAAGTAGAAGGAACATAAAACCAGTTTCCTTATTTTTCATAGAAAAGAGTATATCAGTAGTGTGATTGATACACAGAGTTGAAGCAAGTGTCTCTTAGTTTGGCCTCCTGCTAGTTTTCATTATCTTTTATTAACCATAGAAGGAAATTTTAGGCTACATCTTTATGTTGAGGAAATATTCACCTGAAATTCAGCAAGTCTGCCACTTTTTCCTTTTCCTATTTTTCCCCTGTTAAATCCAGGTAATGCTACATTTGTTACTCTTGTGGAAGCATTTATGATAAAACTTCTTTCTATAACTTCTCAAGTCTATCCTAATTAATTCCTTATGTTTGGGATGATATTCACTCAATGTCAAGGGTAGATATTTCTAATCGATATAATGATCATTTTGCCTCCCTTTTTTGTACTTTAATGTGTCTCTTAGCCTTTTTTACCCTGATGAGCATTTGTCATTGTGATTGAAAAAACTAAGAAAATGCTAATTAACTCATTAGATCTACTTTATGAAGTCTGACTTTAATGTATTTCAGTCAATAGAAATATATTTTAATAGAAGAATGGATTTAAGGAATCCTGATGAAAATTCTGGGCATTCATTTCAGTTAAATGATGTTTTTTTTTTTTTAACAGAATAAGAAGTAGCTGAGAAAAACAAGTGCAAGATTATGTTCAGTGATACAGCAATAACCTCGCATGCAAAAGGCCTTGAGCTTGAGCCCCAGCACTGAAAAAAAAAAAAAAATCAATCCAACAAACAAAAACTGGCTAAAGAGGTTTGGGGAATGAACAATTACATAAACTAGAGTTGGATATTAGAATTTACAAGACCATTAGTGATCTCTTACACTGTTTAAAAATCAATAATAGCCATACAACTTGCAAGGAATTTGTTTAGTCTTCTTCTCACATTGGTGTATCACAGAATCGGGTGCCACAGTAACCTGGATTGCAGTGATTAGGATGTATCCTAGCAGTTAAGAAGTGAAAAATGAAGAAACTATTGCTTCCCAGCCATGAGTGAGAAGACTGATTTTGCATTCCCTTTTTAAGGAAAAAAAAAGGGTGGGAGTGAAAGAGTGATACAGTTCCTAATATAATTAAATGGAATGGTGGTGGGTTATTTTGACAATCTGCTGAGCAGTTACAAATAAGAACATTTTCAGAAATGTGCAAACTATTGCCCAGAGTACCAGGACTGGTATACAGCTCTTAGAATATTACTCCAAACTCCAAGTACAATTTTATATGATGAAGAAACAAACAGTTCTCTGTGAAGGGAGAGGTTTCTTTGTTGGTTTCCCAAATTACAGCACGAATCCTTTAGAATCTTAAAATTGAGTGTTAAAAAATTAACATGTTTAAACTGGGGTTCTCAATATATAATTTTTAAGTGTTACATTTGAAAATTGTTATTATTAAGTTATCAATGTTGTTTTAACATCTTTCAGAAATAATTGGTAATAAGGCCTGTGTAGCCATGGCTAGTTCTGACGTGAAACCAAAATCAATAAGTCGTGCCAAAAAATGGTCAGAAGAGATAGAAAATCTGTACAGATTTCAACAAGCAGGATATCGGGATGAAATTGAATATAAACAAGTGAAACAAGTATCTATGGTAAGATTTATGCCTCTACAAACCTGAACTTGAAATGAGTCTGTTAGAGTATGAAAACAATTTTAAAAACCAAACCAAACCAACCAAACAAACAAAAAACTGAAGGGAATTCTACTGCAGTTCTCATTTTATTGAGGAGGAGACCAAGGCCCAGAAAAGTGATTTGTCAGGCTGACAGGGCAAAGAGGTAGTCCCTTGTCTGGGGGCAGTTCAAAATTTTTAGCTTTTATTGAGCAGCCAGGCTTGGCTAAAAGAATATTTCCTGGCAGAAAAAAAAAAGGGGGGGGGGTAATTCTATTATCAATTATTCAATTTGTTGTATAACTATTATCATAACTATTATCTCCCTTCTGTTTATTTATTTTAACCATGACTCAGAAAGGAGTTAACTTATGTTTTTTAAGGGGATTATACTTGAAAAAATAAAAACACTGTTAGCGAACAAATCTTGACTTTGGTTGCACATTCCAAGCTTTTCTGAGAGAGCAGAGACATTGTTTTGCTGTTCAAAGACTAGAAGGAGATCTAGTCTTTGCAGCAGTTACAATATAATTTCTTTTAACTCATTTATTCTACTGGCTACTAGGAGAGTTTTTAAGATTCTCATAGAATTGGGCATAGTATTCATAAAATTTAAAATTTAGGACACTTAATAATATATTTAATTTTTTATAATACTTAATCATAATATTTAATATTTAAATTTTGAGTTATAACAGTTATTTTACCTAAGTTTTAGAAATTTTTTATTCTATTTTTTTAACTCACCATTTTTTAGAAACTGGTTGTGAATTTTTCAGATCTCTATAATCTTCTGCATTCTACTTTTTTCTATTTAATACTTTCTATAAAAGTAGATAGGAAAAGATGTAGAGGAAATACAGAGCTAAAATGTAATATGCTCTTTAATTTAATAGAGTTGAATTTAATAGACATTAATTTGACAGAATTGGTGAGAAATGAAGTTAAAAATACTGGTCAAATGAAGATTACTGTGATTTTCATATGTCTGTCTCTTCATATATACAAACATTTTACTCTGGTCTCCTTACCAAAAGATAGTTTTCATTACTGCACCATCTGTGGCTTTTAAATAGGAAAAACTGGAATCATTGTCATTTTAACCCATTTTGTCCCATCATCACAGATGTAGAACAACTATACAAACTATTTTACAAACTTAGTATCTTATTATAATAAGAATATGTAATAATAATAATGCTAATATAAGATAATTAATATAACTAATAATATGTAATAATACTAATATGCATATAAGCTTTAGAATATTATGTCTAACCTATTTTAATGCACCTATGTCAACTTACTGAAATATTTGCAGAAATGAAAACTTGGAACTCAATAGGTTAATGCTATTTAAAAATAAGCTTCATTCCTTGCCTTAAATTGAGATGCTGGGTCTGGGGATGTAGCACAGTGGTATTGTGCTTGCCTAGCACGTTCGAGGCTCTGGGTTTGATCCCCAACACCAGGGGGCAAAAAGGATTGGGATGTCCCTAAAGATACTCAAGACCCAGGATCATAGAGGCAGTGTGAAACACAACATGCATGCTTTGTGTTCTAATCACTCCTGCCATAAATCCCCATACCTAATAATGTTATTTAAGAGAACACAAAATACAGCCTTAATGAGAAGGTTCCAAAAAGCAACCAAGAGGGGTATGGTTTTTTTTTTTTTTTTTTTTTGTGTGTGTGTGTGTGTGTATCTGTGTGCAAAAGTTGTTGTGTTTGCTTTTATTACTTGGTAATTATAGAGGCTTTGTGTTTTCATTCAATATTTATTGGATACTTGCCGCATGCAAATTTTTGTGCCAAAGACTTTAAAAGATAAAAATAGAGAGTACCTGACTGCAAGAAATCCAGTGAACTCATGGAAGAGTACAGGACTTTTGGAATCAGTTATAGGTTGGCCTCACCTCTTCAAGCTGATTGGCCTGTACAAGGTTCTCAACTTCACTGAGCCTCTATTTCCTCAACTATGAAATAACAATAGTGCCTGCTTTAAAAAACTGTCATAAGAATTAAATGAAGCATATGTTTTGAGTGCCTAGCAGTGTGGTGCTTATAATAATTTGTTGAGTGGATAGAACTGTTAATTAACTATTAATGCTGTCATTAATGATTGATAGCTTTCTTATTATCTTGGAATAGAAAATAAGTAACACACACACACAAATGTATATAATGCCAGGTACAGTGGTGTATGCCAGTAATCCCAGCTGCTTAAGAAGCTGAGGCAGGAAGAGCTTGAGTTCATAGCCAGTCTCAGCAACAGTGAGGTGCTAAGCAGTGCGACCCTGTCTTTAAATAAAATACGAAATGGGAAAATAGGGCTGGGGATGTGGCTCAGTGGTTGAATACCCCTGAGTTTAGTCCCCCATACCCTGCCCCCCCAAAAAAAAGAAAGGAAGAAAGGGGGAAAAAAAACTGTATGCAAGTCAAAGTATATGTACCTTAAGAAGCAGCACAGAAATTTAGAGGACAAAATGAGGAAAATCCTCATAAAAGTCTCCATTCTCCCAGTGGCATTTGTGGTGCTAATAAAGGAGCGATAAGGTGGAAACTGAAGGTGTGCCTTGAGTGAGATGTCCCTACCAACATGCTGAGATCTGTGGGTTTGAGAAAAGTTCTTTTTCCTTATCTGAAACCTGCCCCATTGACAAGTACTAGTAGTTCTTGCAGACCTCCCTGGCTAAGCAGAAGGAAATTGGACGTGAGAATCCTGTCATTCCATTCTATTACAGGAAGGAGGTTCTAAATCAAATGGGAGTCATCAAGTTCAAAGCCCAAAAGAAAAAAAAATAATCAAAAATGGCAAGGGGTTTACAAAGAAAACTATCTATAGAGGCCAATGAGCACAGGCCCAATATAGCTTTTTAAAAATATCATTCCATATAATGTGGCCCCAAATGTTCTGCAGAGACAGTGGTCGCACTATTTATTCGCTGTGCGGGATGGTATTTGTAGCCCTGGTAAGTAATGGGAGTCTGTAAGGGCGACTTGAGAAGACCTCCTTTCCCTTCTGGGGTAATGGGAGGCAGAAAGACAGGCTTGGCATACAGTGGTGAAAAGGTTTGCTGTTTTCCTACAGGGTAAATATGAGAGGGCCTGTTAAGATTTATCAGACATGCTGCTGACTGTTTTGCTAATTCATAAGTAAACAAGAAAAAGAAAATGCAATATTAGAAAATGAAAGACCTAAAACTTAGATAGTATGTGCATCTTTTCTTCCAATTGAAAGCTATGATTTGTAGAATATTAAAAGGAATGGCTGCCTGTATTGATGGTGGCGAAAAACAAGATTTGATTTTTCCTAAAACCTGAACGATGTGTTTTTGACAATGATAAAGTGCATCTCACAAAATCCTGAAGGAACAAATTCAACAACAAAAATGCAATAATCTGATTAAGAAGGCATAACATTGCAATTGGAAAGGGAGAAAAATGTTCAAGTCAGGTCAAGTCAAGTCATATGAGAAAGTAAGCAAACCAATATAGAATATAGGAAAGAATAGTGGGCGAAGAAAAGATTGTTGAATACTATGTTTAATGGCCTCAAATGTCTATTAAAAACTGGACTTTGAGGTGAATTTGAAAATTTAGCAGAAGGAAATACATATGCACCTTTAGATATTTTGAGTCTAGTTGCTTCCTTTTGTCTCTATGACATTCATAATCAACAGATGGTGCTTTCAGAATAGGACATAGGCCTACCCCTGATTTTCTCCTTGGGTTATTTTTATAAGTAATTACATTTGAAATAATTTATAAACATAAGAAGAATTAAGTTTATATTATTTGAAATATTTTCCCTATCTGGACCACCATGTAGACATCTAATCCTAGAAATTGAGTTTCAGAGAGAAGCACTGAATTAGTTGTTCTTACAGTATGAATTTATAGCTTAAGGTCTGTTTTTTTTGTGGGTGATACTCTAAGAATACAAGCATTTTAAAATTTATACTTCAATTTTTTGATGCAAGTGTACTTTTGACTATTTGATAGTAAAATATAAGATAAAATAAAATGGGCATTACAATATTTATATTCTGGTTTTTGATTGTGCAGGTAGATCGATGGCCAGAGACAGGCTATGTGAAGAAACTTCAGAGAAGGGACAATACTTTTTATTACTACAACAAACAGAGGGAATGTGATGACAAAGAAGTTCACAAAGTGAAAATTTATGCTTACTAACTTTTCTTTGTATCACTTGACAATTTTTCATTGTTTCTATTCTACATCATGTAAATGTTTGTCATTTTACAAAATAATTCCAAATGCAGTCTTCCATTTAAAGTTTTGAAACACAGAAACCATGCAACTTGTTATCTGCTGATCATCTTGTCCTGTTCTAAAATGTAACTGTAGAAGTATTAAACTTGTTCCTTTGTTGGTCCATCCTCTTACTGACCATTTGCACTATGGTAGAGTAACCATTATGCATAAGGAGAACTAGGCCCCTTTGAAACCATTCCATTGATTAATCTAGCGATCTATTTCCTTATAGCAGATTAGTTCCACGCTCAAACTCCCTGTTTGCCTTTATCTCATTTGAACTACTCATCATTTGAACTACTGCATCTGCATTTTGCAGCCTGAGAGTCTTGCCTCTGAGTTCTTTGCTTCTTGCTGGGCAGACAAGAAATGCCAAGAATGATGTCCACTTGGAGGTAGTCTCTACCAATGATTGATGGGGAGTAGGTGTGTAAGTCCCCAGCAACCTGGTAGCACAGGAAGAGTAAGTCTGAGGTTTGTCTTCCACACTGGCCAGGCTTTCCCCAGTAGGACTGATGTTTCAGTCATCCACATAGTATGAGACTGGATAACATACTCCATTGGGACCTCCCTGTTTTGCCATATTCCCCATTTTCTACCAGTGGTTATTTCCCTCCTGAATAATTTCCTTGTATGTGAAGCCTTTCTTGCAAGGCTTTGTCACGTGGTCAGTCTCTGGGTTCCCCCATCTAAGGCAACTTCCCCACTGCTGCCTGGATTACTGTAGAAAGTTTACTTTTTCACTAAGGTTTTTTTTGGGGGGTCACCATTTACAACTTCTTAACTTCAAATTTTTGAATAGGAGTTCATATCAATTCATTCAACTTTAGCCCCCATTTTTCAGAACCACTGTCTTCACCATAAAGCCCTATTTTCCCATTTCAAACTTATGCCTCTCTAGCATTCTTAAAGCAAGCACATCATAAGAAGGATAAATAGGGTGGCCAGCTTCTTTTATGTCTTTCCCAGTGCAGCTGGGAAAAGAAATCAACTTTTTTACCACATATTTCATTTTTCTATATCTCTCTGGTCATGACTTTTATTATCTTCCAGATTTGGTAGACCTGTAGGTGCTATTCTCTTTTTTTTCCCAATTAAAAATACTACAAGCTGGGTTGGGGGTCACATGCCTGTATTCCCAGTGGCTCAGGAGGCTGAGGTAGGAGTATCGTGAGTTCAAAGGCAGCCTCACCAATTTAGTGAGGAACTTAGCAACTCAGTGAGACCCTAAATATTTTAAAAGGGCTGGGAATGTGACTCAGTGTTAAGCACCCCTGGGTTCAATCCTCAGTACTAAAACAAAACAAAACAAAAATACTATGATAGGCAGAATAATTGCCCCACCTATCCCCAAAGTTGTCCATGTTCTTGCTCTTGGGATCTGTGAATATGTTACCTCATATGGCAAAATAAGTTTTTATATAAAGATTTTGAGTTGGAGAAATTAACCTGGATTATTGGGTGAGCCCAATGTAATCATAAGGAAGCGTCCTTCTAAGAGGGCAACAGGTGATCAGAGTTAGAGAAAGGAGACTTGATGATGGAAGATGTCTGATTGGTGTAAGGAGGGAACCCAAAGCCCAAGAAAGCATAAAGCTCTTGAAGCTGGAAAAGGCAACAACACGGATTCGCCCTCTAGTGTCTCAAGAAGGAACACCATCCGCTTTTACCAAATAGGATCTGTTTCAGACTTCCGGCCTTCTGAGAATGTTCTTTTCCCACCTGTTTGTGTTAATTTGTTAATAACAATCAACAATGTCAAAACACAGGGAACATATGAAATTAATAACTATGCATCATTTTGATGTCAACATAGTATTATGAGTCTTGAAGTCAACATAGACTCAGTCATGATCACTGCCATTTTTTTTTTTTTTTGACCATGGAACAGGTAAGAGCCATTCCAAGAATTGGTTAAGAATTTCTGCCTGGAGAAATCTCAGTAATTATCCTGAGTGTCCTAAATGCCATGTCATCTTTTTGAAGCAAGACTAACCTCAGAAACATGGTCTTTAGATGCCATTTTGGCTCCTTGATTACTTGTGATTAGTGATTTCCCCATATGTCTTATCAGGGACATAGCTGGTGCTTTCACATCATGCCAATCTTTTTTACAATATGGAAAAACTCCTTTTTGGCTCATTTTTGCACACCTTTTATAATGTGCTTATTCTTCCTACTTACCATGATGCTGCTGAGAGAACCTGTAAACAGTGGCAGGTGCTCTTAGTAAATATGTCTGTACTGTGGTGGGAGATGGACCTAGGCCTTGGTCCATCATAGCAATAGCTTTCCAACAAAACTGTCCAGTCTGTTTCATGCTGGATGCCAGTGCTGAGCCTCCATTATAGGTGTTCTAACTCTCAATGGAGAATAGGGTTGCTGGTTTCTTAGAATACATTGAAGCAGAAATAGGAACAGAATGCCAAGTTTTGGTCCAACATCCAGGTATGATTTTGGAGAGCCAAAATCCAATCATCTCCTGATTACCACCTTTAGTTCTGGATCCAGAAGAAGTACTCAGTATACTTAAAACATTTTCAGACATGACTGTGGAGAAGCATACCTCACATGAGCAGCTGTGCAGTTCATCGCAAGGTGAAGGATGTCAGCTAGAAAGCAGAAAGGGAGAGAATGAGGAAGGAGCCTGAGGTCCCACTATCCCCTTCAAGGGCCTTCTATGACTTAACTTCCAACTTTCTTTCATCTCTTAAAAGTTCTACCACTTCTTAATAGTGCCATGGGCTGGGGACCAAGCCTTCAACATATGGGCTCTTGGGGACACTCAAGATCCAAATTATAGAAGTTGGCATCTGGGAACTTTGATTTCAGGAGGGCTTCCACCATTCCTGATAAGAGGCTCTCTCTGCCTGAACAAATGCAAACAGCAGTTTATGCTATTCTCCTTCTGGAAGTCTGGAATTTTGGTACATACAAGGCAGGAGGTACATAAGTGGCCAGCCTAAATAAAAACCTAGATCACTAAGTCTGTAATGAGCTTCCCTGATACCATTTCACACTGTTGGCATACTCATTGCTGGAGGAATTGAGAGGATCTCATGGAGCTCCACTGGGAGAAGACCCTTAAGAACTTGAATCTTTTTTCCTCTAGCCCTCATGCCATGCTCCTTTTCACTTTGCTGATTTACTTTGTATCATTTCACTGTAGTAAATGAAAGCTATGTGTCCAATTATATGCTGAGTCCCCTAAGCCCTCCTAGCAAATCATTAAATCTGGGGCTGTTTTGGGAACTCGTAACATGGGAAGCACATTGAGTCAATCACTAGAGTGTGTCAGAGTACAATCAAAGGCAAGAATATTAGTAGAACAGAGGAAACTGTTTCTCTAAGGAAGAACAGGTCATCTAGGAGTCACTGATCAACAGCAGTCCCCAGCTCAGACTGATACTCCACTGTCCACAGGTCTCCTGATGAAGTGAGTGTCTGATGGAAAGGGGCAGATAATAATGTCTTTTAAAATTAGAAAACATGAATTTAAGACTCTGCCTCAGTGCTGCTGGTATATAGTTGCTATTTAATAGAATCTGATGAGGTCTTTCCACCAAGGCTTGAGTGCAATTTTTTTTTCTGGTATTTCTTCCAGCACCCTGAATATGGTTTTCCACTGTTCCTAGAGTGCTCAGTCTACTCCACATGATTGTTTCAGTTCTTAATTTCACAGGAATTGCCTAAGAAAATTCCAAGCAGGTGTTGTCCAAGACATTGGTTCATCAGACTTGCAAATTTAGACAACATCTATCCAGATTGTATGTGGAAAATTCAGGGCCAGTGTCACCTCTGCAGGCTCTTGGTATGCCTTATTTATGAAAATCTCATCCACACCACGTGCAATATATTAACATGTTTCAAGAATCTACTTGATATATATATATATTTTTTTGCCTTGGGATATCAGAAAAGATTTTGAATGTTTGACGTTTTGGCAAATCTTCATTCATACTGGAGAATTGTTAGAGGTGAGGAAAATGGAGTCCACATGTTATTTATAACCACTTTTATAAATTAAAGTACTCACAGTTTTAAAAAATAGAATCTATGAAATAGATTTATTATAGTTTATTGACATTCAATTCAACATTTTAAAATTCATATTTGTAATTTTCTATGGTACTTTGGAGCTCATAGTTTTACATTGTTTTTCAAGTTTTAAACATTTTCCATGGGTCCTTGAAAAGTAACTAGGTCTTAGAATTTGTGCTGATGGTGCTCAGTAGACACAGACATTGCCTGTTGTGTGTCAAATTGTGTTTCCCCAAAAAGGATATGTTGAAACCCTAACTTGTAATACCTGTAAATGTCACCTTATTTGAGAGTAGGGTCTTTGCAGATGAAATCAAGTTAAAATGAGGTTATATTGGATTTGATACAATGACTTGCATCCTTATAAAATTTGAAGATATAAGGGTGTGGGGGTACAGGGAAGAAGGCCTGGGGACAAAGGAGGCAGAACCTGTAGTGATGCATGTGTGAGTAAGGGCACATTAAGAACTGCCAGCAACTACCTATAGCTAGGAAGAGGCAAGGGAGGCTTTCCCCCTAGAGCCTTCAAAGAAAACGGCCCTGCAGACACCTAGACGATGGATTTATAGTATCCAGAATTGTGAAAGGACAGGTTTCTGTTATTTCAGCCACCCAGCTTATGGCAATTTTTCACTGTGGCTCTAGAAAACTAGTACATCACCTCTTTGTATAATGACCCCAGTAGATGTGAGTCAATGGGCCTGATTACTTCCCCACCCCTTGTCTTGCCCACCAACTAGAATGATGGTCAGAGAATAAAGAAGATCTTCTTGACCCATGGGTACATATTATTTTTATGTGTTAAAACAATGGGTTTCATCATATTAATCACTACCCATTAGTGCCAATGATGTCACCCCAGGCTTCACTTTAAAATCTTCAGGGCAGATTTTCGCAAGGATGCTAGGTCCTGGTTCCAAACTTACTAAATCAAAATACCTGGGGATGTTATGTGAGCATACAGGTTTTTTCAGAGCACTGAAAGGCACTTTTTGTGAATTGGCAGGGCTCAGAATCCCTGTACTAGTGGCTCCTAAGATCACTATATTCTCACAATCATCATTAAAAAGAACTAAGTAGAAAAGAATATAAGTATGTGTCGGGGTTTTTAGCCTCCCGTGTCCTCCTGACCCGTGGGAGAGATGGGGAAAGCACGCCCCGATCAGGACGACCAAGAAAGGTAAAGGTCGACTGGCCACCCACACCCAGCCCTCCCTCCCCGAGGATAATCAGGGGGGCCAGGGAGAACTGTCAAAGCAGGATCTCATTTAATGAGAAAACATACACAGCTAATATAATGTATAGGAGCCAATCAGGATAAAGGTCAGCAGGGTGAGGAGAATTTACATCTACACCCATCCTACAGGCAGTAATGTCTGTGAGGGCAGAAGGGTTCTGAGCGTATCCTAAAGGAGGTCTGATTCTTCATCACAACCCAGGGCAATGCCTTCTGGCTAATCGCTAGGTGCTCTCTTAGCCACATGTGGCCCCAGGACTGGGAAGCGGGTGCAGCCAGTAAGTTAAGTTTCCTCTTTTCTGATGCTACATGCCCCACGTTACATCATGCCCTACAAGTATGAACTAAGTTATGCTATGAAATGTAATTTTTTCCTGACCCATGGGTCAAGTAAAAATTAATGACCACATCTGCAGCGCAATTTAATCAGGCCCTTTAAGGAGGATGTTGCCACGTTTTAAGCCCAGATTATTATATGTCTCACCTCAGGCCAATTAGAGCAAATACTGGGCTGTTAAACATAGCAACCTCCATGCCATCTTTTTCTCACTATCTATCCCTTACCCCCACCCTCAGCAAGTTAGCAATGCTCTTAAAAGATGGGCACAGAGAGCTTGCTGGCCAGCAGAGAAGATGTAAGATTGAAAACAAAAGTAGTAGTCTGGTTGCCCTGTACTTTCTGACTCCATCCTTAGCTTGCTTTGCTCCAGACACACTGGCCACCTCCTTCTTCCAACAGACCAAGCACACTCCCACCTCATGGCTTGTAGCTTTAACTGTAGGTAGGCATCTGTTACATTTCACTCTGCTTCAATGCCACCTTTGCAGAGAGGCCTCCAGTGGTTAGAATATGAGTCCCATTTTCTCCCTTTCTTACCCTACCTTTCATTTTAGTCAATCATTTAATTTTACTCCACTGGAATGTCAAGTAAGGGCTTTGTTTCATATGCAGCTGGGGTCTTTAGGACATAGATCTGTGGTATAGAGGCATGAATTTTTCCAGAAAGAGGGCTTTGATTAATGACTCTGACTGCCCACCTTGCGTATATCTGATTTTCTGTTTCATGATACACAATTCTGTGACACCCAGTGACTCTATACCCCACAGTTTGGGATGGAGCGCCTGACTGTATGGTAGAAGAAGATCATGACCTGGCTCATTAAAATGTCTCAGCTAAGAAGAGTACTTGTGTGTGTTGCGGGGTGCTGGGGTTGTGGCTCAGCGGTAGAGCATTTGCCTCTCATGTGTGAGACCCTAGGTTCCATCCTCAGCACCACATAAAAATAAATAAACAAAATAAAGATATTGTGCCCATGTATAACTAAAAAAAATTTAAAAAAGAGAAGAGTACTTGTAAGAAACTACTTTCTACCCCTTGAAGAGTGCCAGATGACATTAGTGCCTCCTCCTGGCAGACCCTGGGATCTTTGGTCCTCTTTGTCACAGAGGAGTTGAGGTAGGGGAGGAAGACATCAAGTTAAGGCAGGTGACTCTAAGAACTTCCATTCAACTCATATCCAAGAGTAGAAACGTGTCATTCACCCTCTAGATGGGAAATTTCTCCTGGCTCCATGTCCTACTTCTTATTTTGGCTTGTTTTTCTTTTACCTGGTTTTTGTCCAGTTGGTTTGAGTACAGACCTCTCCTTTCTACCTTCATAGTTTTTTGGATTGATTGTCAGGATCTTTGCTTTACAGCATATTTCCCCCCAACATATTGCTCCTCAGATTGCCCTGTGTTTCTCTGTCCTGCAGTCTGAGACCTGGGATTGTCCCAATCCCCAAACACTAGTAGTTTCCCAAATACCATAACTACACCTATGCCTTGCCTGTCTAAGAGGGAGATTAGACTCTAATCCAATTGGATGTAGGGCACTGGTATTGCTAAAGACAGGGAAAACCCTTAGATGCTGTGAACATTAATAATATGGATCAACTTGACTGGGCCACAGGGTGCCCAGATACTTGGTCAAACATTATTCTGAGTATGTTTGTGAAGGTATTTTAAGATGAGACTGACATTTTGTAACCAAACACAAAGGGTTCACTTCTTGATCAGTGCAAAGCCAATGATCTTGACTAGGGGATAAAAGAATGGAGCTTTTATCCCCAATGGGAGCTCCAGAGTTATCTGAAAAAAGATGCTATCCTTGAACAAAGGAAACATAGGGATTGTATACTGGGAACCTACACATATTCACTTTAGGGGTGGATACATGGATAAGCATGCTAATTTTAGTATGTACATTTCTGGGCATGCTCAGTTCAGTGTCATAGTTCAAGATGAAAATATGGCAAGTACATTCCTGGGCATGTTCATCTCTAGATCATAGAGCACTTGATAAAATGTTAAAATGGTGGTTACTAACACTTAGATATGGCAGGATCGTATGCTCTGGGCATGCTCAGTTTAATATTAAAATGAGCCAAGTGTTCACTAGGAACATAAAATAAAACTTAAGGGTGCTCAGTGATCTTGGAGATCATAGCTGGCCCATTGTAAAGTTTTAGCTGAAACAAAATGAAATACACTTTTAAGGTGCATTAAGGTGGAAATTTGCCCCAAAGGTATCTCTTTTTTTTTTTTAGTGGCTAACATCAAAATCTGTAGACCTAATGTGAAGGGCCTCATCCAATCCATTAAAAACCTCAGGAGAACACAAGTCTCCACTGAGGAAAAGGAAACTTCTCCTTCCTCATTGATTGAACTTGGATTTCAATTTTTTCTTATCTTTGGACTCAAACTGAAATATCAGCTTGCCATTTTTTGGACTACATCACTGGCTTTCCTGGGTTTTCAGCCTGCCAAGTTCTGATCCTGTATCTTATCACCCTCCATAGTGCAGAACCATTTCCTTATAATAAATAAATTAACTTAAATACATATTAAATAAAAATTATATACATGCACATTTCCCATTAGTTCTGTTTCTTTGGAGAACTCTAATAACAATCCTCCCACCAGGGACTGATAATCCAGTTAAGATGTTCCAAAACAGACTCAAGATGAGGTCACAGGACCAAAAGTACATCATTTAATAACAAAGTGTGTTTGTGTGTGTGTGTGTGTTTATGTGTGTGTGTAAACTACAAACTGTAGTGGAGAAGTTGGGGAAAACTTTTTGAAGAATTTGGGACATAACTCTTTAAAAGACAAAATTTAAGTAGAACATATCCATTCATATGTGCAAAATTTCCCAGAATTTACCAAGTAAATATCAAACTGAATTGGGAAGCCCCTTGGAGGTCAGAAATAACAAATGTTGTGTTCAGTGTCCAACACTATATGTTTAAGTCAATCAAGGAAGGAGAATATTGGCCACCACATTGGAATTAGGACTGACAAAAGGGAATTCAAGTAAATTGCTCAGGGTTTATCTCTCTGTAGGAAGGAGGACATAGATCATATTACGTGGTAGAGATTTCACTGATAGTCTTTGAGACCGACAGAGGCAGCTTTCTGGGCTAAAGGCTGCTCCAGCAGGCACTTGTCTGTAGACAATAACAGTTGAGTAGGTGAGGATCACCACTGGGTTTCTAGAAACATTTCTATTTCTTTTTCTCTATTCTCCACTCAACCTCAGTCCCCAGCAAGTTCATTACTAAACTCCTGCTGAGTCCATGGCTCTTCTTTCTGCATCTCTAGAAGTTGTGCTAATGAACTCTTAGAGGAGTTCTGGGGCTTATGAATCAACACCTCACTGTTTTATCAAGAGTACAACAAAATATCCTAAAGATAAACAGAAAGGATTTTTGAGCAGCTGAAAGAGTCTTCCTGTAGTTTACTTATAGAATAGATTCCTCATGATTGTGCTGACTGAAAGGAATAAAAATCAAGGTTGCTTTCTTTTTAAATTCCTTATATTTTCTTTTTAATTTGTTCTAATTAGTTTTACATGACAGTAGAATGCATTTTGATACATTGTACACAAGTGGAGCACAGCTTCTCATTCCTCTGGCTGAACATGGTACAGAGTTACACGAGTACTGTAATCAATCAGGTATATAGGATGATAATGTCTGTCTCATTCCACCATCCTTCCCGTCTCCACACCCCTCCCCTCTCCCTTCATTCCCCTTTGCCCAATCCAAAATTCCTTCATTCTTCCCTATCCTGCCCCTGGTTCGTTGAGAGAATAAATAAAATGGATAAATCTTTAGCTACAGTAATGAAGCTAGATTTAAAGTTAGGTAGTCAGTGTAGTTAAGTAAATCAGGTCTAATATTGAGTAAGATCCAAAATGGAGGCCATGTTGAGAATGAATTCCGGGAAAAGCTGAACAACTCTTGGAATGTTAATGAAGTCCGGGAAATGCCCAAGGCCCAGAGCCCATCCCAAAGAAGTGTTAATGAACAGCCCCCAGCAAACTTGAAGATGCTGACTCAGAAGTTCTTCCTGACCAGATTACTTCTTTGGCCCACCTGTGTCCCACCCCTTGGGCCTTCCCACCTACATTCCATCACTAAAAGAATTATAAAAAGGGGAAACAACCGCACTTCCATGGATTCCATCTCCTGAGTCCCCTTCTTCCTCCGGGAGGTCTTTTCTGCTGTTCTTTAATAAACTTCTATTTTCCACTCTGACCTTGCCTCAGCGTGCTTCTCTGGTGTTATTCTTCAACATTGGGGAAGCAAGGACTCGTCACAGGTCAATAGCGGTAACATTTTGGAGGTCCCACCGAGATTCTACACCGAGGTAAGCACCTCCCCACGCACCCCATGTCTGTCTGAGGTGCATCTTTCTCTCTTTCTTTCTGGAGGGTAAGGTGGGCACCCAATGGCTATTTAAACACAATTAGTGCAGCCGCCACTCTTCAAGACTCGGGTGAGAGGTTTCCTGGCCTAGGCAGCTCTCAATCACCTGTTCAATACAGAGCAGGCATATTGGGTTTTGCCAAAGCCGCTTCCAACTTTTCTGTCTGGGCCCGGAGAGCAATTAGCGTGAGTACACAGTGCCTGTAATCCCGATCTACCTCAGATGTGTGGAGGTGGAGGAAGGAGTTTGGAACAACTGTGGAATTCTGGTCTGGGCTACACTCAGACGTATTCCTAAGGTTCCTTTCTCTTGAGCCCTCTCCCAACAGCCCTAAGGTGTTGAGAGCCACAGCCGAGTCGGGATGGTGCCAGGCATTTTGCCAGAAGGAGTGGTTGAGAGGTGATGCCAGCGAGCCATTAAGATGATGATAATTAAGTTAAGCTGTGCATAATTGCTGTGACTGGATGATGCTGGATTGAAACAGGCTGTGTATTCAATTGTATATAGATCCCTGCTGTCCGGCAATAGGGCGGCTCTGGCAATAGGGCGGCTCCTGCTGCCTCGGGCACCCACTACTTTGGAGTTCTCGCGGAGTTCCCGTTGAGTTCTCGCGGAGCCCGGTGGAGGGTGAGAGAGTTCCTGGGGAGTGTGCGTGGAGTGCCAGTGGAGTTCGGGCAATAAAGGAGTTCCTGTTTGGACCTACAAGTGCCTCGTGGCGTCTCGGTTATTTTGTGCCCAGCCAGACTTGGTGGCCCATGTGGGGGACGCCTGAAGCATGGGGGTAAGTGGAATTGCTCGCCCCTGAGGGAGGACGAGAGAATGGGTGACCATTTCAAAAAACAATGTGTTCTTGTGTTGATTTGTTTTGTTTTTGTTTCAAGTCACTAGAACTTTCTCAGTTTTTCAAACTGGGGAAAATGTTTGGCTCAAGGTTTGAAGTTGTTTGCCCCTGAGGAAGAGATAGAGATAGACCACAAATACACATGTCAAGAAAATAGAAAAACTAATACAACGATTTTTTTGTTCCATTTTGTTTTGGTTTTGTTTTGTGGTATCTTGTTGGGTTGCATTATTTTTATAGCAGAAATATGGAATTAAAAATTAGTAAAAAACAAACCTAAAGAGTGTTAAGTAAATTGTTAGAGGAAGGAGGCACCCCAGTAAAATCAAGAACAGTTAGGGCATACATTAATACAATACAAAAATGTAGCCCATTGTTCATTAAAGAGGGGTTATTAAATATATCACAATGGAACCATCATGGTGAAGATTTAAAAAGGATATAAAAGGAAAGCCCAGGAACTCTGCCAGTTGGAACATTACCGTTATGGACGTTGGTACAATCTTGTTTGCTTAGTCAAGGAGAAGACATTTTAGATCAAGTAAAAGAGAAGTTCTCTCGAGCTAGTTAGACAGAGGAAGAAAATTTAAAGGAGGAAGGGCTATCAGGGGAAAAGTTACAACAGGAGGCTGTTACTAACACCTTTCTATCACCAGAGGGTGTAAGTGTCCAACCAACAGCTCCACCTATGGAGACAACATATGCTGGGGGGCCCCCAACCACCATAGTTGATAGATGGGATCCTGAGACAGGACCTCAAAGATTAGCATGCCCTGTATTTGAGCAGGCAGGAGGGCAGTGAATTCACCATGCTTTAGATTTCAAAACAGTGAAGCAGCTGAAAGAGGCTGTAACAACCTATGGTCCCCAAGCACCCTTCACTGTAAGTATGGTTGAATCCATTACCAACTTGGACATGACGCCAGCAGATTGGACTAGCATGTGCAAAGCTGTGCTAAATGGAGGACAATATCTGTTATGGAAGGTTGCCAATCAGGAATTTTGCACGGAGACAGCTAGGCGAAATGCAGCAGCCAGTTAACCTCAGAGAAATCTAGATATGTTGTTAGGAAAGGGACCTTATGAGGGTCAGCAGCAACAAATTGGATATGATCCTGCCATATACTCACAAATTGCTGCAGATACGGTTAGGGCATGGAAGACTTTACAAGGACATGGAAATTTACAAGGTCAATTATCGAAGGTAATACAAGGACCTAATGAACCTTACACTGAATTTGTAGATAGGCTTATTCAAACAGCTACCAAAGTTTTTGGGGATACAGAACAAGCAATGCCATTAATTAAACAGCTAGACTATGAACAAGCAAACAGAAGGTGCAAGGAGGCCATTAGACCATGGAAACATGAAAATTTAAACACATATATTAAATTATGTAGAGACATTAATGAACAAGGGCAAGTCTTGGCAGCTGCAGTACAACAGGCTTTAGATGCCAGGCCAAAAACATGCTACAATTGTGGACAAACAGGACATTTTAGAAGGAGTTGCCCCATAGGAGTAGGGTTTAACAAAACTGGATATGATCAAAGGGGTAGAATAATGGGTATTTGCCCATGATGCCATAGAGGGAGACATTGGACTAATGAATGCCTTTCTCAAACCACCATAGAAGGTACTCCATTATCAAAAAACGGACAAGGACCAGGTATTTACCCACGATATCGGGGAGATAAGCATTGGGCTCCATTGCAAAAAAACGGACAGGGGGGCCCAATGCTCTGGGGCCCATGACCACAAATATACAGGGCATTGGAGGAACCCAGCAACACCATCAGGGTAGTGCCCAGGACACATTATCCATTAAATCCCTCATCAGACAAACCAGAGTGAACGCAGGATTGGACATCTGCACCTCCGCCAGAGCAGTACTAACTCCAGAGATGGGAGTTCAAATCATTCCCACAGGGGTAAAAAGGCCTCTTCCCCAAGGAACAGTAGGCTTATTATTGGGACGCAGTTCTTCTACTCTAAAAGGACTTATGATAAGTCCTGGGGTGATTGATCCTGATTATGAAGGTGAAATAAAAATTATAGCCAGTTCTCCAAGGGGTATATCAGTAATTTCACCAGGAGATAGAATAGCACAGTTAGTAATAATACCCACCCTACATGATAAATTTTCCAGCCATACTATAGAAAGAGGTTCTAGGGGATTAGGCTTCACAGGTGTAGATTGGGCTATGCTTTCTTTAAATTTAGATTCTCGCCCAATGCTAAAACTAAATATTCAAGGACATGAATTTAATGGGCTACTGAATACAGGTGCAGACCTTAGCATCATCTCTCCTCAAGAATGGACAAAACATTGGCCATTACAACAAGCCATTCAAATGCTTTGAGGCCTAGGAGTGGCGACTAATCCCCATAGAAGTGCAATGGTATTAGATTGGAAGGATCCTGAAGGATGTGAAGGAACTATACAGCCATATGTATTGGATCATCTTCCTAGATGTCCTAGATCAGTTAGGTTTGACGAGATGTCCTAGATCAATTAGGTTTGACATTAACAAATAACATCAATCCAAATGCGCCCACTATTATGGCTAGACAAGGTTTTAGGAAAGGAAAAAGATTAGGAGAACAAGAACAAGGTATAGCAGCACCAATTCAAATAGATCAAGAACAGACAGATATGGATTGGGTTTTCAGGAGGGGTCACTGAGACAATAAAAATTACTTGGAAATCAGAAAGACCAGTATGGGTTCCTCAGTGGCCCCTGACTAAAGAAAAGATACAAGCAGCCCATGACCTGGTCAAACAACAATTAGCGGAGGTACATATACAACCTTCTGTATCTCCCCATAGTACTCCCATTTTTGTCATCTAAAAGAAATCTGGTAAATGGAGATTATTGCAAGGTTTAAGAGCCATTAATAATGAGATGGTTATTATGGGACTTGCTCAATTGGGGATTCCCCAATTGTCTGCTTTGCCAAAAACCTGGTATGTTTTAGTTATAGATATTAAAGATTGTTTTTTTTTTCAATTACAATTCATCCTGAGGATATTCCACGTTTTGCATTACTGTCCCTGCGTTGAATCATGAAGGTCCTGATCAGAGATATGAATGGAAAGTACTCCATCAAGGGATGGCTAACAGCCCAACTATGTGTCAAATTTATGTTAGCAAAGCAATCCAGCCACTTAGAAATCAAAATCCTGAACTACAAATATTTCACTATATGGACGATGTATTATTAGCACACAAAGATAAAAACACATTGCTAGGATGTTATGCCATACTTACAAACTTATTAAAAAATTATAATCTAGAAATAGCAATAGATAAAGTATAATTAAATTTTCCAATTAATGATTTAGGAGTTCTATTATCCTCGACCATGGTCCATCCACCAAAAACAAATACGAGTAGATCAACTCAAATCACTTAACAACTTTCAAAAGTTATTAGGAGACATAAATTGGATAAGGCCTTGTCTTGGCATACCACCAGGAGAGTTGGGACCTTTATTTGATATCCTAAAATGTCCATCAGATCCAAATTCACCCCGAATGTTAATGCCTGAAGCAAGAAAGGCATTAAAAATCATTGAAACATATATGAAAAATATGCATTTGGATAGAATTGATATAAGTTTGCCTTTATTATTTATTGTACTACCAACAAAAAATATTCCTACAGGAGTATTTTGGCAAGAAGATCCATTATTGTGGATACATTTATCTTATTCTCCTAACACTATTCTTACTAGGTATCCTGAGGCTGTAGGACAATTAATACTCAAAGGAATAAAAGCAGCAAAGGGAGTGTTTGGAATTTCTCCCAATAAAATTATTACTCCATATACTATGGATCAAATTGATGAGTTAGCTAATGAGTTAAATACTTGGGCAATAATCATGTGCAAATTGTGGGAAGCCATTCTCGCACATGATTGGGCACCTCCCAGATTGGGTGTGAGGCATTCTGGCCAAACTGTGTCGGAGCTTTCCCCACCCTCTCCAGGTGCGAGAGCCTGTCCGTGTGGGGGTGTGACTGACCACTGACCCTGAGGCCAATCACTGACCCTGACCTTGGAATGCTGCCCCCCCTCGACCTTCATTGGATGGAATTTTCCCCTGAATTTCTTGTTCCTCAATAAAAGGCCCTTCCCTGGCGTGCTCTCTCTCTCTCTCTCCTGCTAGCCCTGAGTAAGCCTTGCTGCCCTACCGGGTGGTTTGAGGTGTGGGCCAGAGGGGAGAGAGCCGTCTCGGACCTGGTCATAGAAAAAGGTAATTGAGTCTGTGTGTTTTATTTTGATCTCACTAGTTAACTTTTATGCCACCAACCTCTTTAATGAAACCAGTGTGCTGGTCGCCTGGTGGATTTGGCGCCCAACGTGGGGCATTCTAGATTAGCTAGATTGAGTGGGAGCGCACTATAAAGATAAAGGAATTGGTGACAATTTTGGGTCATAAAAGTACCTGGAGGTACGTTAAATTAATTAAAATGGGAAATTCAACTTCTACGGATAAGGAGATGTATCTTACTATTCTAGACACCATAATTAATCAGAAAGGAAAACAGATAAAGAAAACTCAGTTATTACAATTCGTAAAGGTTGTAGGCGAGTTTTGCCCTTGGTTTTGTGAACAAGAGTCCCTAAATTTACTTACTTGGGAGAAACTAGGGAGGAAATTACGAAAAGTTTGTCTTTCTAATGAATTACCTGGAGGCATAGAAAATTTACAAAAACCTTGGACGGCTCTGGAAATCTGTCTTTTTGAATATATGGGACAGAGTTCTTGGCCCCCTGAAGATCTATTGAAAGACATTCAGAGAGCTATTAGGTCTATTCAAATGGAAAATCCGCCTAAGGCTAAGTGGATAGGTCTTTGTACCAGCTGGGGGCAGGGTGAGGTTCTTTGCCTCACCTCTGTTGGCCCCCAAATTTTAGCTGAACGACCATCACAAGCAGAAGGGAGGAGGATACACCAAACCAACTGACGGCTCCTTTTGGAAAAATTGTACCGCCGATGACACCATCAGCAAAAATACCCCAACACTACCAAGGGGAAGGAAGGCATGGTCCCTAAGCCACATGCTTGTTGTTTAAACAGAGAGGGGGAGATGTTGAAAGCCACAGCCGAAGGGGCCCCAGCAAACTTCTAGCTGCCAGCTGATGATTGGCTCACAGTGGCCCCAGCAAACTTCTAGCTGAGAGCTGATTGGCTCCTCTGAGGTGATGCTCATTGGGCTATTTTCCCGCCCTTTCAGACCACGGAGCTACTCATTGGGAGACTTTTTTGGCTCCGCCCACACGACCCAGCCAATCGGCCTCAAGAACAGAAGGAGTTGGGGGGGGTTGAGAGGCTTGTGGGAAACCGGTGGTGGCAGTTGGGCTCTGAGGGAATTCCTGAAGAGCTTGTGTGGTGTGGCCTGTGTGTTCTAAAAATAAAGTTCGTTTCTGCTTGATAAGTGGCTCCTGAATTGTGCCCAGCCAGACTGTGGCACTTCCCAATCAAAAGCATTTTAGACTTTTTATTTTATTGTTTTGGGATGCCACGAGGAGGGAAAGATGGAGAACTGGCCCTGTGGAGACAGAGGAGTAGGAGACGTGACATACCATTTCCCAGCTTAGAAAGTCACTAATTCACAGGGTGTCAGAACTAAAACAAGTCTCAGAAATCTCTTGGCCTCTCACCCTTTGATCTCACACCAATGCTGGGAGGCAAATTCAGGCCCCGAGAGGTGTATGTTTTCCTGCTGGGGCAGACCCCAAGTGGCAAGCTGCTCTTGCCCATATTTTTGGTGGGCTATGTTGTTTTGGGGCTGGCAACCAGCTATGTTATGGTTAGACAAGGCCAGAAAGACAATGACTCAGTGTATGTACTGGAGGTCGTAGACATTTGCTAGTGAGCATGCGCACACTGGTGTAACCTGTTGGCGGTATGCCTTCTTTGTTTGGACTGTATTTAATAAGGGGACTAAATGGGGGCAAAATGGAGCTGGCTAGAGGCTGTTGCCACCTCTGAAAAAAGCATGTCTACTATCCTAACTGCGTCTTGCATCTTCTTCCACTTGCAGAGCCCAAAACCTTGCTTCCTGGGTTTGAGTCCCATGCATGACATTGCCCAAGGTCTCTTACTAACTGAGTAATTCTAGAAGCTAGCCCAGACTCTTTCTGTACCCTGCAGTGTGTCTGCAATTAGACGTCAACAACTGCATGTGATCCTCTAACGAGGTCCTGGCCTAGACGTGACTAACTGCACATTTGGTTTGTACTACTGTCTTCACATTTAATTATGATCACAACTATTTCCTAGGATGTTGAATCCTCTGATGTTTTATTAGAAAGAAGTAAAAGTTACTAGCTGTAAATGCACCTGCTGGGGCAGGGTACACATTGGCTGAGCTGATAACCCAATCGCTTCCTAGACAGTACATGAGCCAAGAGCTACACAGGCAGTGAATATCTGAATGAGGCCAGAGCTGGCAGGGGAAATTCTACATTAGTAGTAGCACGTTGGCCCAAATTGTCTACATTTGAGTGGAGGGGGCATTGAACTTCATTAAACTTCCAACCATCTCTGGAAGCATAGTTCTTTTCTTTCTACATTTGGTAGCAACTTAGGGTCAGGAACAAGCACAGGAACAAGTGCTGTCCTCTGTATAGTGAAGGCAAAGAACCAAAGGCTAGGACTCTGCCTGATGACTCAGCTTTGTCTCAGTTTGGGGAAGACTACAAGGTACTCAGGGGTCTTAGGCATCTTGAGTTGTGTGGGAGAGATTTTAGGAAAAAGGTCAGGATGTGCTAAATCTCCCTGGGAAGGTATGCAGGGGAATTGATGAAATACAGGCTCTGAGAACATTAGTCCATCATTTGGGTTATTAATACCAGTATGGCCCTGAACTCTTGCAAACATTTTTAGTATCTTGATTAGGGAAGAGCGTCTCTTAGAAAGCTGGAGTTTTAAAAATATCCCTATAAGGTTGCATTCACAAAGGACTTTTGGAATAATGAACTAGCACCCGCTGCTGTGGTTGTGGCCTTACTGTCTTATGAGTGTGGCCTTGTGAGTGTCTGATCTGCAAAGGGCCCTGCTATGGTTTGGATGAAACTTAATCCCCCAATTGATATGTTGTGGTAGGAGGTGTGGCCAGTGGCAGTTGGTGTGAGTGCATCCTCTAAGATGGCACTGGTAGCTTCCTAAGAAGAGGAAGAGAGACCTGAGCTGACACAATTGCTGTCTCACCAGCTGACTCTTCTACCATGCTGTGATTCTGCAGGAAGGCTCTCACCAGATGTCGTCACCATGCTCTTGGACTTCCCAACCTCTAGGGCCATCAGCTAAATAAACTTCTAACTCAATAAATCATCCACTCTCAAGTAGTTTGTGATAAACCAGGAAATGGGCTAAGACAGGGCCTCTAGGAAGAAGGACATGTTTCAGAGGCTGGACAGCAGCAGTGCTCTACAGGAGTCAGTCTGGAACACAAGGTTTCAAAGTGAGAGGTCATTTTATCCCATCACAGTCACCAGGTCTCAAAGCTCAGGTTGAATCAGACTTTTAAAAGACTGGCATCACTTACAATAATTTGTTTAGCAAACCTGATAACCAATTAGTAAATGTCCACAACCTCCAAACTATGAAATGATATGGGCCACAAATATACATGGAATTTCTTCTAGAAAGAACACTTCTCAGAGTGTTCAACCCAAGCCATCACATTCCATTCCTTGGATTTAACTTCTAGTCTATGCAAACAATCCCCCAAATTGACTCCCAAATATCCTCCTGAGGCTCAGATTCCCACAACCAAATACTTTATGGAAAAATCTCCTCCTTGGAGACCTCCCAAGTACCTCAAACTGAACACATTCAAAACTCAATGCATCACTTTTTTTTTTCTTTTTGAGAACTGGGGATTGAACCCAGGGCCTCCCACGTGGAGGCAAGTGCTCTACCACCAAGCTACAGCTGGGCCTTTTCTTAAAGCTTTATTTTGAGACAAGGTCTTGCTTGTTGCCCAGGGTGGCCTCAGATTTGTGTTCCTGCTGCCTCAACCTCCCAATAGCTGGGATTACAAGCAGTTGAACACATCACCTTTCTACAGATATGTTCCTCCCGCTTCTGTTTCCTATTTCAGTGAATGATCCCCCAAACTGGGATCCTTCCTCCCCTTTGCTTCCTGCCCCTTCCTGCACTCGCCTATCTAGTAAATCCGCAAATCCTGTTGACTCCATGATCTAACACAGCTGAAGAAGCCAGCCCTCCTTTACATTCTCAGCTTCCCCTTGGCACCGTGGTGGGAAAGATCATGGGTCAAGGGCATGGCCTGGCTGTGCTTGTCTTCTGGGTCTGCTCTCTACCAAGTATGTCTAAGTGGCAGGAAATGGGGGACTGACTTGAGAAGCTTTGATTTAGAGAGCTGGGACAGGAACCTGCTCTCCACATCGCTGTACAAATTGAATCTTGCCTCAGTTCACATTATAGCATCAGTAAGTGCAGCCATTACATGTAGGTATTACAAGAAAAGACAATGACATGACCTTTCTAAACTCTAGCAACTAAGCAGTCCTACAGATAAATGGACAGAAAACACTCATTACCTATTAGAAAGTTGGGGTAAGGAGATAGTCATTTTGAAAATAGAGATGTCTCAGTTTTCTAGATAATTACCAACTTATACTTTTTTAAATCTTAGGAAAGAATTTGAAATTCTAAGAAAGGATTCACTGCCATGCCAAACATCCAATTTTGCAAACTTCAAATGTTCAGAAAAGAGAAGAAAAATAATTACTGAAAGATCTGTAATTTATAAAGATTTTTATCTATATGAGCTCTTTGAACATCCAATAATCATTTGAAAGTGACCCTTGACTTCACAACCTCAAGTGGGAACACCAGAATTGCTCCCCAGAACCCAGGCTAGTCTCTCTGCCTACAGTTCTTACAGTAAAGAAAGGGTGCTCAAAGGTTCAGAAACACCCACACAGCAAAAACAAACAAACCAAACAAAATACAAGAAGGAAGTCTTGCTTAACCAAAGGAGGAAAGTTTATAGAATCCTTTCATTTGTTTGTTGGAGCCATTTCTTAGCAGTGACAATGTCCCAAGCTGTCTGGGCTTGCCTTCTGGGTCTGCTTTCTACCAGCATACATCTGTACCTAAGGTCTTTGTGTCTTAGGTTTTCTCATCTTCAAAATGGAGAACATATAGGCATAATCCCTGTGACTCAGGAAGCTGAGGTAGGAGGATCACCATTTTGAGGCCAGCATTAGCACCTTAGGGAGACTCAAAATTAAAAAAAATAAAAAAAGAGCTGGAATGTAACTGAGTGGTAAAGCACCCCTGACTTCAATCCCCAGTACCAAAAGATAAATAAAATAAAGAGGGAGTATAATAATACTTTTGTTACTTTTATGAATAGTGACTACCTAATTGTGAAAATTATGTGAAAACACATACACTTTAAATAAAACCTGGCCCTCAGGAGATGTTAGTCTTAATGTTATGATTAGGCTGGTCTAAGATTAATACTAGCAAACCTATTATTAATCTTAGACCAGCCTAATCATAACATTGTGTGTATATGAGATATATCCAAGCAGATACTCTCCTTACAGTTTTAAAATAATTTCAAAGACAAAACACTCAGTGCCTGGGTCTGGGGTTGTGGCTCAATGGCAGAGCACTTGCCTCACATGCATGAGGCACTAGGTTTGCTAGTATTAATCTTAGACCAGCCTAATCATAACATTAAAGAGTATGTTTTATCTCTCAGCCACTTACCCTGTCCTATCTTGTGGCTAAAGGCATCATTCTGAAGGGCAATTCACAATTCACATTATTTCATATTCAAATGAATTCTATTTATTCCTAAGGTCAAATTCCAACTCCTTACAACAACTTGCTTAAAAGGTCATTGTGGACATTAGCCTGACATGACTGCAACCATCTTGAGTCCAGCCCACAAGGACTGCCTTTGAGTAATCATGTTTGAGTTTCCTTGCATAGTTTCCCAGAACACTATAAATAAACAAATCCATCATAGTAGTATGTGGAGATTCATGACCGAACTCTGGAGCTGTCAGATACAGGAATGAGCCTGGCAACTCTAACAAAGACAAACCCAGGTACATTCTGGTTTGGATGAAATCACCTTTGTCCAGGCTACTTTATAAGCCGCATTCCCTCTGACCACTCAAATCACAGAGATCCACTGGTCTTGTTGTCCTTCAGGACCATGCTTCTGCCACTAAGTCCCCAACTAATTGCACCCTGTGTAATCCTGGGTATGTCGGCCTCTCTTCAGTCTTATGGTGACTTGAGGCTTGTTTTCATACACTACGTCTGGGTTTTCCTGGAACAATCATTGACAACCTGTCTCCTGTTTACTTTATTATTTTTGCTTTTATCACCTGCTAACCCACGTTCTGTCATATTAATTTCATTTAGTTTCCCAAGAGCTCACCCCTGGCTCTCCTCTTGGCTATGGCACACATATTATTCTTTCCGTTCTGTTCTCTGGGATTCCACTCTCCAGGCTTGTCTTCCTTTCCCTGGCTAGTGGCTAACCATCTTTTAGAAATTGTTTCTTTAGGTCAAACCTCAAAGCCTGGCACTGAGTATTTTTTTTAAATGTCTTTTTAGTTGTAGATGGACACAACATCTTTATTTTATTTATTTACTTTTATGTGGTGCTGAGGATCAAACCCAGTGCCTCATGCATGCGAGGCAAGTGCTCTGCCACTGAGCCACAACCCCAGACCCTGGCACTGAGTGTTTTGTCTTTGAAATTATTTTAAAACTGTAAGGGGAGTATCTGCTTGGATATATCTCATATACACACAGTTGGATTATCTTTTTATTCCAATCTGACAATGTTGCTCTGTAACTGAAGAATTTACTTTGTTCATGTATAAAATAATCTCTATTTGGGACATAAATCTGCCATCTTGTATTGTGCTTTTGATTTGTTTTATCTGTACTGTTTCTTTTCTTTTTGAATAGCTAAAGGGCTTTCTCTTCCAGAATGGATGACTTATAGTCTCTTTATGTTCTTTTAAGGGCGTGCCTTTAGAGATTAAAAAAATGTATATTTGTCAAAGTCTAAATTTACTAAAACCTCATAAAACATCTAGGGAGCTTTCTTTACCTACTCTTGACTTATGCATTATTTGTGTCTGGTATTTCCTTCCCATACCTATTTTAAGTCCCACTACATATTTCAAAGACTATTTAATGCAATCAATGTTTGTTTATATTTTCCTGCCTAGTCACTACTGTCTTGGTTTTCTTTCACTTTTTCCTTTTTATTTGTTACCAGGGATTAAACTCAAGGGTGCTTAACCACTGAGCCATATCTCCACCCCACTTTTATTTTTTATTTTGAGACAAGGTCTTTTTAAGTTGCTTAGGGACTCGCTAAGTTGCTGAGGTTGGCTTTGAACTTGTGATCCTCCTGCCTCATCCTACTGGGCCTCTAGGATCACAGGTGTGCAACATGGTGACTAACCTGTTTTTGGTTTTCATTACTTCTTGCCCCTCATATCTTCTGTCTGGGATCATTTGGTTTCTGCCCCAAATATGTCATTTAGAGAGTGTCTTCTGTGACAAACTATGCTTTTATTCATCTGAAAATGTTTTTATTTTGCCCTGATTCTTAAAAGGTGTTTTCCCTGGCTATCAGAATTCTGTGGGTTGTTTTTTCTTATAGCACTTGAAGATAGTATTTGATTCTCTTTTGGCATTCTGCATTGCTGTCATTCTAACTGTTGTTCCTTTGAAAATTATATTCCTACCCAACTCCTCACCCCCTGGCTGCTTTTAACATTTTCCCTTTCTTTTTGGAATTCATTGGGCATATTTTATCTTTGGACTCGTGGCATACATTGGTTTTGGAAATCTAAGCTATTACTGTTGGGAGCTGCCCTGGATGAACATACCTTTAAGTCCTGATGCCCCAGGTCACTGAACAATTATTGTGTTCTGCAGTAACTTGGGGTTACCACAGCTGGGATAACAAAGTGTGGCTCCAAGTGTAGGTGTCAACTGCTGGGGTTGAGCTACACTCACCTGTTCCCTTGTACTCCTACCCCTTTGTCCTTTTTAGGTAGAACATTCCATAGAAACTCCCCTTGTGTGTCCCATATATAAGAATAAAGAATTCCAGTGGTGCTCTCTCTTTCCACAGACACTTAAGGTTGCAGAGCTGTCCCCGGATTACTTAAAAGGTACTTCTGTGTGTTTGCTTGCTTGCTTTGTTATTTTCTTAAGTTATTGGAATAGTCAGATTTTGTGAACCCAGCATTAGGTCATCAGCTAGGATAGATAGCTATACATGGAGACCCTACTGGGAATGTTTTAAGGTAGTTGATAAAATGTATATGGTTAAAGTGTAGTCCTTTATCATAAGTATGTTTTATATGACTTCTTGGAAACTAATGTGGATTTTTTGTGTTTTGAAATGTTTTAGATAATGTTGTAGGGACAAACGAGGCAAGGCACCGAAGACAGCAAGAAACAGTTTTATTTGGCTGCAGCCAGGTTCAGAGGGTACAGTCTTTGCTGTAATCAATCAATCCCCTGAACCCCGAGTTCAGTGAGTTTCAGAGTTTTATACCCAGCATGTAAGGGGAGGGGCTCAGAAGTTCACAGCCTGCAGAAGTTCACATGAAAGCAGATTTTCCTTTCACTGTTCTGGGCAAGTTAACTCTTCAAGGACAACACCTGAGAAGGGGGGACCTTCTTCTCCCCTTTCTTTCCTCCCCCTGCCAGCTGTTACCATGGGGCCCAATTGTAACTTATCTTAAAAACGTAGACATCTCTGTGAAGCCCAGCTCAAGGCCAGAGGCCTTGTTTGCACAAGGCCTTGTTTCTTCAAAGTACTATACTTTATACGTTTGTGAAAACTAGTAAGGGGGTGTCCAGCACTTGGAGTGCCGGTATCTTCTCAGCCAGTAGCCAAGTAAACAGGGCGACATGAAAATAGGAAGTTTATCTACATTAGACTCTATTGCAGAGACTCTTTTGCTGACAGTCCCCAAATCAGCCATGGTGAAGAGGACTTTTCTGTGGAGAAAGGGGGTGCCCACTTCAATTCCCCCCTTTAATGATGCTCCCCATAATTTAATCCTTTAAATTTAAGAGCATCATTACCATTATCTTGGCTTAAAGTCTTATACAATGTCAAAACCTTAGTTGTTGTCATCTTTTCAACAGCAGCTTCTACAGTGGAACAATAGTTTTAGTGCACAGTGGAGCCAAACATGGGAGCAATGAACAGGTTAACAGCAGAATACCCATTACACCAGTTAAGCTTTTAAATCTACCAAGAGTTGAAAACCATCTTCCAAAAGCATGTTTGGTACCCAAACTTTAATGCCCTTCTAGGTAAGAACTAACACATGTGCTAGTTCTCTTGTGTTGTTGGCTATATTCTTAACTGTTTGTTTATTGTCATCCATTTGGATGTAACAATCTGAGCTGTTGAATTCTCCACATATTTCTTTTTCCTCAACCAGTAGGTAATCTAATACCAAGCAGTTTTTATAGTTAGCCACTCGCATCTGGTCTGTTGTATGGCTAGGAGGTCAAAGGCTGTGGCAGTCTGATTAATAATAATTTCTAGTATAGCTTGTAAGTGAATAATTCTGTTTATCATGTAAATAGGAGTTCTATAGCTCCAACTGCCATTTTGTGCCCAGGTAGCAGCACCATAAGTGGCAATAATCCTCTGGGGTGGCCAGTTACCTTCACCCCAAGATTGGTCACTTCCTAAATCAAGTTTCTTTCCAATGGACCTCTTTTTCCTTTCCAAACAGTCATCCATCTATAGCATTCCTCTGGTGGGACAGGTCTTAAATATATGTTTTACCACCTATTTTTTATAGTGGATTGTCTTGACACATGGTTAACATGATCTCCTTGGTTGGAATAGGAGTAGGACAGAATCTCTTATGGTTATCAAAGGAAACCAAACTAAATAATAGACTAACATTTTGGTTAGCCTAGGTTAAACAGCATAAATTAACAAACCAAACTAATAACACCAAACAAATCCTAGAAAACTTATATAAGCAAGATGAAAAGTATAAGTGAAATTTTGTTACCCAGAGTTTAGTCAGTAGGAGTTACTGTTATCAAACTAGCAGCAAAAACCAGAGAACTGTGTATATATCTAGAAGCAAGGGGTGACAATCATTACAGTATAGGAATTATCTTAGATGTTGAAAGAGTCCATTAGTCTTTGTGGGAGGTTTATCCTTCATTGTGTATTGATTAGCCAGTTCCTCCCTGTGGCTGAGACAGGGCCATAGTCTCCTAAAGCTTTGGCCATGCGTAGACCAGCAGGGCTGTTGTCCTTCTGATCCTCAAGCTTCTCTGGTGCTCCTTTTTCTTTGGGATGGTCAGCTTCAAGGGCATAGCAGCATCTGGAGAGCACTCCCAGTCCGCAGCTGCAGGCATGAGTCTGGTGTAGTGAATCCAGGGACCTATCTCTGCAAATTTTACTGCAGTTGAGGTGGATAAAATAACAGTGAAAGGGCCCTTCCAAAGAGGTTTTAAAGGTTGAATATTCCATTCTTTGACCCAGACTGAATCTCCTTGCTTGAAGGAGTGTGCATCTGTGTTAAACTTACTGGCAACCTCTCTCTAACCCATTGGTTGAGAACCTGTAAAGTTTTCCCTAAGACCTGAAGCTGTCAACTCAGGGTTAATTTTCCTATCTCTCTTAAGTCTCCCTGTAGTCCCCTAATAAGAGGGGGGCCTCCCATATATTATCTCAAAAGAAAAGAATCCAGTCCTCCTAGTGGGAGTGGATCTAATCCACAACAGTGTAATAGGGAGAAATTCATCACAATGTAAGTGAGTCTCCTGACACAGCTTACCCAATTGAGCCTTAAAGTCCTGTTCATCCTTTGAACTTTACCAGAACTCTGCAGCCTATAAGCAGTACGTAACTTTCATCTGATATTTAAACTCTTGGTCAGTAATCATATCACTTCTGCCCCAAAGCTGGCCTATTTTCTGAGCCAATAATTATTGGGACACCAAATCTGGGAATAATTTCATAGGAGCATCCTAGTATCTCCTTAGCTTTTTCAGTGCGGGTGGGAAAGGTTTCCACCCAGTCAGAGTATGAACATACAAAAACCAAAAGTTACTTATAGCCCTGTGAGCATGGTAGTTCAGTGAAGTTTACTTCTAAGTCTTCAAAAGGTGCTCCTCCTATGTTTGGATTTCTGGTGGGAGCTTTGGCCCCTGACAAGAATTGTTGTGAGCACAAACCTCACATTGTTTGCAGATCATCCAGGTGTTGCTTGTGAGCCTGGGGACATAGAAATGTTGACTCAGAACTGTCTCAAGTGCTGTATGTCCAACATGTTTTCCTGCAAAGCTGTCTGATAAAGGCTGGGGTTAGAATCTCTGGGATGGCTATTCCGGCCATCAGAAAATCTCCACCATCCACTTGGGAGAAAATTTCCTTTTTCAGTCTTAAATTACTTACTTTCATGTTGGGAGTGTGTTGGCTCCCATTCTGTTAGAGAGTCGGCCAGGCAGAAGGGCAGCATTTAAATCTGGGACTGGATTTTTCTTCCCGTTTCTTGCAGACAACTAACCTGGCCTCTCTGTCAGCTCTCTGGTTGCCCTGAAAAACCACAGTGTTTCCCTTTCGATGACCTTGGCAATATATAATCACAACTTTCCTGGGAGCCCACAGTGCATCCAAAAGTTTAAGAATTTCTTGCCTATATATTATGTCCCTTTTTTTTTTCTCTCCTGAGTTAATTAGCCTACATAAGGCCCTATGAACATGAAGGGTAGAGAACACATATTTTGAGTCTGTAAATATCCACACAGACTCCTGCTGTTAACTGAGATGCTTGAATCAAAGCAATAAGTTTTACTTTTTGTCTGAAGTTTCCTGAGGCAGAGGTTGACAGTGGAGTCAAGAGTGACCATTGCATATCCAGCAAAACATAACTCATCTTTTATAAAACTGCTTCCATCTGTGAAGTACTCTGCATCAGCATCCTTGAGAGGCTGGTCTGTTAGGTCTGGTCTGCTGGAGAACACTTCACCCATGACCTCAACACATTTGTGATCAGGTTTTTCAGGTCCAATGGGCAGCTAAGTTGCTGGGTTTAAAGTTCTGATGACCTCAATGCAGATATGTAGGTTTTCACATAACATGCCCTGATATTTGACCATTCTTTCATTAGTCAACCAATAGTGTCCTTTATATTTTAACAATGTCAAAATTGAATGAGGAACTCTGACAACCAGTTCTTGTCCCATGGCCAGTTTATCAGCTTCCAACACCAGAAGAGCTGTGGCTGCAAGGGCCCATAAACAAGGTGGCCAGCCCTGGGCTACAGAGTCTAGCTGTTTGGACAAATAGACCACTGGACAGTGCCATTACCCAGAATTTGAATCAAACTCTTATAGCCACTCCACACGGATCATGGACATACAGAAAGAAAGGCTTTGTGAGGTCAGGGAGACATAATCCAGGTGCACAGGTGAGTGCTTGTTTAATGTCCTCAAAGGCCTTTTGCTTAGTTGACCCCTATATTAGAGGATCCTATTCTCCCCCCTTTGTGGCTTCATAGAGGGCTTTTGTCATAACTGAAAGTTGGGGATCCATACATGTCTGAACCCAGTAGCCCCCAAGAATTCTCTAGTCTGATGGCAGACTGAAGGGACTGGAATTGAGCAGATCCCCTGTTTCTTTTGAGGCCCAGTTTCTATTGTCTGTTCTGTTGCTGAGTCAGATGGTAACCAAAGTATTTTGCCACAGTCTGGCTGGGCACAAATCACGAGCCACTGAAGCAGGAACAAACTTTATTTCTGAACTCCACCAGCACACTCCACACACGTTCCCCGGGAACTCTCCCAAACACCACCCATGCGGCTCCTCCAGGAACACACCACACACCAACCGGAATTCCCTTCCCCGGAACTTCACCAACCAACGCGAACTCTCCAGGAATCCCCGCGAGAGCTCAACCAGAACTCAACGGGAACTCCACCAGAACTCAAAAGTCATCATCTTCATGGCTCGCTGGCGTCACCTCTCAACCACTACTTCTGGCAAAAATGCCATGCGTCATTCTGACTCAGCTATGGCTCTCAGCATCTCCCCACTTCTGTTTAATTAAAAACCAAGCATGTGGCTTAGGGACCGTGCCTGTTAGGCTGTCCAATACTACATATGGTCCTTACCCGTCATCGGATGAGCTGACCTCAAGGCGTCAGCCTCCTGTCTTAGGTTGGTACCACTGCAATTGTATCTTACCCGTCACTGACTACCAGTCCAGCAAACAGCCATACTTGTGGATAGGCCTATGCACCAGTGGGGGGGTGAGGTTCTTTCCCTCACCTCTGTTGGCCCCCAAATTTGGCCTTAGTGCCAGTGGGGGGGTGAGGTTCTTTGCCTCACCTCTGTTGGCCCCCAAATTT
>NW_026000016.1:12800778-12814962 GCF_001458135.2 Marmota marmota marmota | reverse complement strand
TGCATGCTTTTAGCCCCTTTATCAAATATAAGATAGTTGTAGTTTTGTGGATTGGTTTCTGTGTCCTCTATTCTGTACCATTGGTCCACCCGCCTGTTTTGGTACCAGTACCATGCTGTTTTTGTTACTATTGCTCTGTAGTATAGTTTGAAGTCTGAATTCTTGAGATGCTCACAGGAAAGCGTGCACTGCAGGGAGGCAGTCCTTTGACTGACAGTGCTGCCTGCTAACCTGGATGATTGCCCTCGGGCAATGGAGGACAATTTACTGGTTGGGACCCATTCTGGGCAGCTGCTTGGCCCCAAGTGGGATGCCCAACTGGCGTGATGCCCTCCGTGATGAGGTTGCAGAGAGACCCTGGGTGGCCAAACGATGGTGCCACGGCTGCCGAGGAGCACGTTTCAGGGCACAGCCATGCATATGCCTTCTCCCAGGGTATGGGACTCCCGGCGCCAGTATGGGCTGGGCCCAAGCTGCAGCAGTGGTGACAGCCACACCCACTGACTCCCCCACTCCCACCTCACACTGACTGGCCCATTGGCCAGGGGAAAAGGGGACCCATGACCCCAGAGGACATGGAAGCAAGTCAGTAGGCACAAGCCCCACCCCAGCAGGAAGGACACAGGCGGAAGAAATGGTTGAAAGTAGGGTCAGCCTGGTGGCAGGGACTTTCCAGCGGATCCAGTTGCAGCTGTGGGACAGGCAAAGAAGCAGTCAGCAAAAGGAGACCTTTGTTACCTTCAGTGTGAATTCAACACCCTGGTGTTACCATGACAACCATGGGCTGGCCCCAGCAGGTGCGGTGGCAACAGAAGCTGAGGCAAGCCCACCATGCTAGCTTTACAAGCCACAGACACTTCCCTGGGCACGTTGGGGTTTCAATCAGACTTACTGGTAATAGAACAGTGGAGCACACAGGACCTCAGGCAAAATTTTGGGCTATGGAGAACCCAGAAGTGTTTTCCAGCCACATGGCCAGGACAATGTGGTGGAAAAATCCCACCTCCCACATTTTTCGCAGGCTTCCCATTGGTCCTTTTTCATCACTCAAACAGGGCTTTTTGGTCCTGCCTTCCAGTCACTAACCTGTACTTCCTGCTTCACACAGACCTGCTACTGGAGCTACACAGAGCCCATATTTTAGTGAAGAATGCCCACATGTAAATACTAAGAAGCATATCTTTTTCAGGCAAAATCAAACTTCACAGGCTTCTACATTGCCTTGATTCTAACCAAAGCTAAATAATCTGATTTTTATCCCTCAACAGGTTTCTTTAGAAATTTGTTAGAGCTGTATTATTAAGAAACATTGCAGAAGTAATATACCAATTATAAGAGATACATATGCTTGCTTGCTTATGTTTTAATTTTGGAGGTTATGAAGATGCATTTTGCTCACCACAGGTAGAAAAGTTGGCATTCTGAGATGTTTTCTCACAATGTTCCTGTGGTGACCAAAGAATCCTTATTCTCGTCTTTCCTGACTATATGATTACCAAAAAAAAAAAAAAAAAAGTAAATATATACACAAGAATTTTACTTGAAACACATCACATGACATCACAAATATAAAAAGTGCACTACTAGTCAAGGTAAAATAAATGGATCCAAATACTTTTAAGATGGGGCTTATTTTAAAATTCCATGATTGTATTATAAGTTATACCTTTTTTCTTAATGCATATCTTTCCAGTTATTTGGATAATTTATAGTCTTTAATTCATAGAATAATTAACATATATGTCTAATTGTTTAATTAATATGTATCTATTTGCTTCTAATCATTTTTCTTCAACAGAAAACACATTATTTATATCCCTTATACATGCATTTATCTGATGCTCTGCCTTTTATAGTTACAGATATTTAGATAAATGTATTTTACTATAAATTTTTTTCTTTCAAGAGATAATACAACCATAAAATAATCTCTAATTCTCAAATTATTGTACAAACTTTTATAAGATGATAAACAAATATGATTCTGTCCCCAAAAATGTCTAAGGGCTTTACTATATTTTCATTGAGATATTTTTTCTTATCAAGGTACAATAATTTGTTTAGATTCAAAGATTTACAGAAATTGTTCCAAAGTATAACCAAGAAATATCTAAAGAGAAAAGAAGACACTTCCACAGAGAGGAAGCACACACTGGAGGTAAAACAAGGTCTTTATATTCTAGATTTTAATGATAAAAGAATTTTCTTAAATAAGGAAATCCTTATATCATTATCTAGACAGATGATATTGAAAGTTAAAACAATTGAAAAATAGATTTGTGTAACTGGACTGACTATAATAATTTGAACTGATTAATTCTAGGATATTTCAGACTTTTCCCCCTGATTTTATTATACTAATATGAACAAAGATTTTGTCCATATTTTGACATGATAAAGATATATTAAAATATTAAGTGTATTTCCATTAAGGAAGGTCTTTATTTGCCTAATGATTCTTAATGTTTAAGATGAGAATTCATTTTAGTGAATAAATTCATATCCTTCATTAAACAATATTTTTAAATGCTGACTTAAATTCTGATTTTGACACTTCTCCTTGTAGATTAAATTTGATTGATTCAAAGACACTGCTGATTTATGCATATTATTTCTATTTGTTGGATATTTATGGGATTTAAGAGAATATTTTATGTTGAGAGCCACAGTCAAGTCGGAATGACGCCTAGCATTTTGCCAGAGGGAGTGGTTGAGAGGTGACATCAGCGAGCCATTGAGATGATAATGATTAAGTTAAGCTGTGTATTCAGTTGTATATAGACCCCTGCTGTCCGCCTCGGGTGCCTGCTACTTTGGAGTTCTCATGGGGATTCCTGGAGAGTTCGAGTTGGTTGGGGAAGTTCTGGAGGAGGGATTTCTGGAAGGGGTGTCCCTGAAAGGCCGGCATGGGTGGCATTCCAGGGAGTATGGAAATAAAGTTTGTTCCTGCTTGAGTGGCTCGTGATTTGTGCTCAGCCAGACTGCGGTAATTTTATTAGAATTGGTGTTCTCCAAATTAAAGTCATACAGTAGTTTTGAACAATAATGTTGCAAACTTTAATTCTTTGTATTATATAAGTTCTCTGACTGGACCTATAATCCATAAAAAATATGGTAAGGTTTACATACTACTCCCTACACTGGGAAGTAACCTTAATCGTATTTTCTAAAAGATAATTAAAAGACACCTATTTAAAGGATAATATTCTGAGATATAGAGATATTTTGAGACTTTCTCTCATAGATTGAGGGTCTTTTTAAATTGTTAGGATAAATCAACAGTCTATATATTGAGAAATTATAATAATCAATAAAAGGTATCTCATTTTCATATCTAGCATCATCTACTATCATCAAAGAAGGCCTTAAAAATTACCTACTAGAAAAAAAGATTGAAGGGAGCCTCTCAACTTAATAATAAATTATCTCAATAGCCAATAGCTTATTTCAATAAAAATTAACATGATAGACCTTTTCTCAACTTATAATATGAGGTAATGCCCTCCATACATTGCTATTTTTAAAATTAGTAAAGCCATTAATTATTAGAGCTAATTTTACTACATTAAATAAAGTTATTAAGGATGCTCATATAACTGTTTCTTTAAACACAAAGTTTGTTTTGACATAAAATCCCTAAAAATGTTATTGCTAGCTCATGTTATATAAAATTCTAAAGTAGATCACTGTCTTAAACCACACTGTTGACTTGTTTTTACACATTAATATTTGAAATACTAACTCCTCCTACTTAGATCAACACTAAGTTTGATAACTGACAGTTTTCATGAATTCATAGAGAAAAGACTATTCATTTCTCTATTTCATTTTTTATTAATGTTAAAACCAAAATATCTTCTTTAGGCTAATTTAGCATATGTACTTCCAATTTTGTATAGATGTTTATATATTTTTCTCATGCCCGTACTAAAGACCACCACTCCTAATTTAAAAACTCTCTAACTTCATTTCAAAGTAAGATAATTATTTAAGTTAATCTAGAGTTAATTTAAAAATACAAATTTTTATATTCAACTTATTGTATTCTTCATTTTTTCATAATACTGTTAAAGTCAAAATCAAGTCATACATTTAGTAAAGGCTAAATTTCTTTTTACCATGGTTCCTTTGAATGTCTTTTGTCAAGTCTCACAACCAGCTAGAGATAATAAATCTTTTCTTATCATTTAAATACTTGTATTATTGTCTATAATTTAAACTAATGGCATTATGATTTTTGCCAGCCTTTCATTCAATGATAATATACTTAAAAGGGGGGAAATAGTACCCCACAGGCACATAATAGATCTTACAAAATATTATAAATTTTTTTCTTAATTGTAATATTGAGAGTCTTACTGCTGCTGCTGAAATTTGAACTAAATCAAATTTCAAAAGATAGAGTTTTAAACTGGTCATCATAGAAAGGTTGAAAACTCTGACACAGGAAGGTAAATCTCTCAACTGTAGAGTTTATAGCCATGCAGCTGCATGAGCTTATCAGGAAAGTAAAAATTATGAGCAAACTTCTAGGGACCCACTTCTCAGGTCCACCTTTAAGGTGCCTTGCAGTGTAGACTAGAAAGTCCACCCATGTAACTAGATTAATTGTACTGACTGTAATGGTCAGTATACCTGTATGTTATCTTATGGAAAACAAGATGTCTGGGAGTATCTTTTGAGAAAAAGACAGCATGTGAGAAACCTAAACCAGTCAATTGTGCCTAATTTTATCACATTGGTCCTTCATCAATGTCCCTTTGTCCTGTTGCCAGCTGGCATGCTCAAGTTAACAGTCAGGCCTTGAGAGAGGTGCAAGCCATTAACCAGACTTAGGCAAGCTCTTGATCTCATGATCCTTGAAGTGACTACTTTAAATATTATTCATTGTTTCTACAATTACAGTCTTTGTGGCTATGTTTAAAACTTACACCATGTGAATTTTCTTAATAATTTGTCTTAAGTTACCTCCAAGATCCTTCATAGTCAGATAAATGCTATTGAAAGGATTGAAACTAAGTTAAAATGCTCTAGAAGCCACTGTAATAAATAATGCAAATAAATAATGGTTTGTGGAAAGCCTTAAATTCCATGCCAAATAAAAATGTTTGTGTTACTATGACCAAACACAATGCTTCCCCCCAAAATTTGGAAAAGGTTAAGAATCTCCTAATGAGTGTTTGGCAGAGTAATAATAATAATAACCCAGATCTTCTGAAGTTAATTATATTATTGAAATGGCATGTTTTCTATTAGTTCCTTCTGTGTTTCAATAGTAGATAATGTCCACCTAGGACGAAGAATCCAGTGACTGAAAGATATAATTCCCCATTTGCCTTTGTTTATAATAAGAAAGGGGGAATATGTCGGGAGCTGCCCTGGATAAAACTACCTTTAAGTTCTATGCCCCAGGGCACTGAACAATTATTGCATTCTGCAGTAACTTGGGGTTACTCTAGCTGGGATAACAAGGCATGGCTCCAGGTGTAGGTGGCACCAACGGGGGTTGAGTTACACTTACCTGTTCCCTTGTAATCCTACCCCTGTGCCCTTTTTGGGATAAAATATTCCAGGGAAACTCCCCTTGTGTGTCCTCTATGTAAGAATAAAGAATCCAGTGGCTCTTTCTCTGTTCATGAACACTAAGGTTGCAGAGCCATCCCTGGATTACTGAAAAGGTACTTCTGTGTGTTTGCGTGCTGTCTTTGTTGTTTTCATAAGTTATTGCAATAGTCAGATTTTGTGAACCCAATATTAGGTTGCCAGCTAGGATAGATGGCTGTATATTACCACTGGAATATGGCCTGTGCCATCTTCTCCTTCTTCCTTCTTCTGCTACTACAATTAAATGGAAGTTCGCCATGGTTTTCCTTGAGAGTCAATATTGTTTTACCCAAAGATGATGCCAATGTTAAGAAATGATGCAGAACATCTTGCCCTTCAGAAAATATTTGTTGAATAATAAATTTGAACTTTGAGTAAATGTTTAGTCCTTATAGGTATGACTAACGACTTAGTGTGACAATTATAAATAATAATATCCAAAAGGACAGTGCTATCTACTTCAGTTGGAAGAACTGAAATAATTTAATGTAATTAACAACAATCTTCAGTTGTAAATACACACCAAAAACGTGTATTCTACATCTGCCTTTCTATTTTGCTTGGCAGAAGTATTCTTTTACTAAGGGCTGATGGTGTAGCTCAGTGGTACAATCTTTGTCTAATGTGCTCAAGATCCTGGGCCCAGGACCTTAAAGACCTGTTAATGGGACACACTTCTTGGTAATATAATGAGAACTGAGGCAAGATTCAGTTTATACACCAAGGTGGGAAGCAGGTTCCAGTCCCATCTCTCTAAATCAATGCTTCTCTAGTACACTCCCATTTCCTGCCACCTTGTGGTCTACTTGTATGTTGATGCTGAGAATATGGGAAAAGGTTTAAATAGGCAGGTGACTTTTAAAATTAATAGAATTTGTGTTCTAATTCTGATTTGTACCTAACTGGGGGACTCTGTATATAACTATACGTTTATAGTTTAATTACCAAAGAAGAAATTGTAAGACTAGAAAAACGCCGCACCACACAACACAGATTACCAAAGAGGTTTCCCACTTTATTACAAAAGGCTGTGTGTTTATATAGGTCTAAGGAGAGGTTGCAGGGCTGAGGTAGATAACAGGTCGCCCATTTATTGGCAAGCTCTTCCATATGTCAGTTCCGGAGCCCAAGAAGTTAATTCTAATTGGGGCTAAGGCTTCCCACCAGCAGGGTTTGAACATTGGCGCCTGCGGGAACATTTCGCGCCAGTGAAAGAAACAAAGAAGAGAAGGAGGGTTGTTAGATGCCATGCTGGGGTTTTTCTCTGGGATGTGGCTGCCATTATGTTTTCCCAATAGAAATTACTTCCACATAGTTAATGAAAGCCTGATGAGTCTTGTAGGTGAATCTACTGGAAGCTTATTTACTTTTTTTTTTTTTTTTTTNCCTGAGAAGTGGGTCCCTAGAAGTTTGCTCATAATTTTTACTTTCCTGATAAGCTCATGCAGCTGCATGGCTATAAACTCTACAGTTGAGAGATTTACCTTCCTGTGTCAGAGTTTTCAACCTTTCTATGATGACCAGTTTAAAACTCTATCTTTTGAAATTTGATTTAGTTCAAATTTCAGCAGCAGCAGTAAGACTCTCAATATTACAATTAAGAAAAAAATTTATAATATTTTGTAAGATCTATTATGTGCCTGTGGGGTACTATTTCCCCCCTTTTAAGTATATTATCATTGAATGAAAGGCTGGCAAAAATCATAATGCCATTAGTTTAAATTATAGACAATAATACAAGTATTTAAATGATAAGAAAAGATTTATTATCTCTAGCTGGTTGTGAGACTTGACAAAAGACATTCAAAGGAACCATGGTAAAAAGAAATTTAGCCTTTACTAAATGTATGACTTGATTTTGACTTTAACAGTATTATGAAAAAATGAAGAATACAATAAGTTGAATATAAAAATTTGTATTTTTAAATTAACTCTAGATTAACTTAAATAATTATCTTACTTTGAAATGAAGTTAGAGAGTTTTTAAATTAGGAGTGGTGGTCTTTAGTACGGGCATGAGAAAAATATATAAACATCTATACAAAATTGGAAGTACATATGCTAAATTAGCCTAAAGAAGATATTTTGGTTTTAACATTAATAAAAAATGAAATAGAGAAATGAATAGTCTTTTCTCTATGAATTCATGAAAACTGTCAGTTATCAAACTTAGTGTTGATCTAAGTAGGAGGAGTTAGTATTTCAAATATTAATGTGTAAAAACAAGTCAACAGTGTGGTTTAAGACAGTGATCTACTTTAGAATTTTATATAACATGAGCTAGCAATAACATTTTTAGGGATTTTATGTCAAAACAAACTTTGTGTTTAAAGAAACAGTTATATGAGCATCCTTAATAACTTTATTTAATGTAGTAAAATTAGCTCTAATAATTAATGGCTTTACTAATTTTAAAAATAGCAATGTATGGAGGGCATTACCTCATATTATAAGTTGAGAAAAGATCATGCTAAGTTGTTGAGGATCTCACTATGTTGTTCAGGCTGCATTTGAACTTGCTATTTTCCGGCTTCATTCTCTGCAGTCACATGGGCTACCATGCCTGGCTGTTTCTCCATTTTAAAGATGAGATAAACTAAAGCCTGAAGACGTTGAGCACTGGCATTGGCTACCAGATGAATGCTGGTAGAGAGCAGACCCAGAAGACAAGCCCAGATATCTTGGGGCATTGTTATTGCTAGGAAAAGTCTCCAAAGGAAAAAATTGAAGGACTCAGTGAACTTTCCTCCTCTGTTTAAACAAGCATTTTTCTTTGTTTTGTTTATTTTTGCTGTACAGGTCTTTCTGTTCCTTTCAGAACCTTCTCTGTACTTTTAGAACTGTAGGTGGAGGGACTAGCCAGGAACAATTCAGGCATTCACACTTGAGGCTGTGAAGTAATTGGTCACTTTCAAATGATTATTGGAGGTTCAAGGAGCTCTCAGGAAGGAAGTGGATTTGTGTTCTAATTCTGATTTGTCACTAAGTGGCTGAGGGACTTAATATCTCTGAGTCTCTGTTTTGTCCACTGCCAAATAACTAAATAGATAACATTTATTTTTTTGTATACTGTGTGCTTAAAACCATGGTGAGAATTTTTGATAATTTTAATCATCACCAACCCCTTGTTTGGACCACATCAGTTACATTGCTTCTAACCTGTTTTGCTTTTTTTCCCCTTCTATTCTTTGTGGTCTTCTTCCACCTTCTTCTGTTCTTTTCTAATAGGAATCAGAGTAGTCTACAGTCATTCATTTGAAAAATTAATCTGGTAACTTCTCTGAGTGCACTAGGCTGATTGGAGGTTTTTTATTTAAACAGGAATTGAATTCAACATTGGCTCAACAGGTCACTGAAACCAGTAATTTTGTACCATCTCCTCACAGCATGCAGAGAAGACACCCAGCTAGGACATCCAGGTAAGTTATTCCTTGTGCCACTTGACTTTCTCCCCATTCTTGATGCCCCAGTATCCTGGTTGGGGGACTTAATATCTCTGGATTTCAGTTTTGTCAACTGTCAAATAAGTAATGATAGATATCAGGTATGGTGGCGCATGCCTGTAATCCTGGCAATTTGGGAGGCTGAAGCAGGAGGGTCTCAAGTTCAAGACCAGTCTGGGAAACTTAGATAACCCTCAGCAACTTAGCAAAACACTGTCTCAAAATAAAAAGGACTGGGGATACACTCTGTGCTATATTGCTCCTGAATTCAACCCCATTTAAAAAAAATCAAAAAAAGTAATAATTGACATCATTTATTTTTCTTCTAGTGTGTGCCTATAATCATGGTGAGCATTTTTGATACTTTTAATCATTGTAAAATAACTTGTAAGGAAGACTTTATCATTGTCTTTATTTTAGAGGACATTGAGAATTTGAAGTACTTGTGTACTTTGCCTAGAGTCATGTGGTAGGGGGTGTAGCTAGGATTTGAACCTGAGTTTCTTTGCTTCTATAGCCTTTTATCACTAACTTGTACTAGTGAATTAAATAGTGTTTCTGGTCACTCTCAACTCTTAAGTTTTAGAATTCTCATTATTCAAATAAAAAATGAAGAGGTAATAAATAAGTAGAAGGCAGGTTCAGTTTTTGTTGGTCTTTTATTCTTTCTTTAAGGTGCAGAGGATGTTGGGTGGGTGGGCTGATGGGCAAGAACTCTAGGCTAGAGTAGCTCTGCTGACTGTGCCTGATCAGCAGCAATGGGCAGCCCTCTCTTCTACCCTCTCCTGAGGTCTTGGCTATGGGTTCACCTGCAGAATAGATGTCCTGTCCAATGCGTTCTGAGGACCACCTGAGATTGACACTGATATAAATAAGTGAAAAGTCTCTCCTGTCCCCACTGCCAACCAAGAAAGACAGTTTTACCTTGAAAATGATCAAAGGCTCTGCAGCTAATTTGGCACTCCTAATTTTGTATGGCTATGGTGGTAAGAAAGACACTGAGATTGAAGATACCCACATACTGTTTGGATAAAATCATTTTCTGAATTGTGAAAAAGGCGATTTCAAAATTGACAATTATACCGCTTTCACTAGACAAAGGATATGTTTTTACTAAGTGTTGTACATAAATATTTGACTATTTCACCAACATCCCTAGGAGTTTATATATTCAAACTGTCAAACACAGACCATAAAAACCTTTTTTGGTCTCTTTTTAGAAAAAATGCCATTCACTTCATATTTGAAAATACATTTCTTATAATTAACAAAGATTTCCACTAAAATGCACCTAACCCAGTTTGAGAATTTAAATGATATGTGTAATGTTAAATATATTTGATTTTTCTTTCTAGGAATGAGAAAGTTTTCAACTGCTTATACCCAAAGCCCAATGCAATTTTTAAGCTGATTTGCTTTCCCTGGGCAGGAAGTGGCTCTACTTATTTTGCCAAATGGGGCCAAAGCATTTGTGATACTCTGGAAGGTATGTTGATTTTTATCGTTAGCTAAGCAATCTAAGGTCAGATGATATGCACATATAGGAATTTGAGTTTGTTGAGTTTCTTGGATCTGTGGATTATAATTCTTATTTAACTTGGAAGACTTCCAGTTATTATACCTTAAAAAATGTCTTCTCTGCCTCTCTCTTTCCTCTCTTTTTTTATTATGCTGTCCCACTTGACACTGTCCCACACCTCCCGGAGATTCTGTTCAATTTTGAAACCTCTTCTTCTCTATATGTTTCCATTTGAATTTACTGCCCTCTCTTCCTAGGATCTTCTTTGTTAGTTGCTTTCCCCCCAGCATTTTGAAATAATAATACTGAGGCTCGACCTGGTGCCTCATACATGCCAAGCGAGTGCTCTACCACTAAGCCACAACCCCAGCCCTCCTTTTAAATTTTGTTGAAGTCCAACTTAGAAGTTTTTTTTTTTTAATATGAGAAGGTTTTTAGTTTGTACTTTTAAAGTTTTTCTTTCATTCAAGATCCTGTTTTAGTGTTATATCTGAATACTCATTGCCAAACCAAAGACCACCTACATTTTATTCTGTTATCTTCTAGAAGTTTTCTAGTTTTGCATTTTACATTTGGTCTATGATCCATTTTGAGTTAATTTTTGTGAAAAGACTGCACCAGAATCTTTTTGTGTGTGTGTGTTTATAAATGCCTGATTGTTCCAGTGCCATTAAACAATCACATTCTTCCTCCATTGAATTGTCTTTGCTCCTTTGGCAAAGTTCAGTTGACTGTATATGTATGGCAATTTCTGAGCTCTCTGTTCTGTTCTGCTGGTCCATTTGTCTATTCATTCACCAATACCATGCTGTCTTGATTGCTGTAGCTTCATAGTAGGTCTTAAAATCAGGTAGTTTCAGTTCTTCATCTCTGCTCTTCTTCTTCAATATTGTGTTAGCTTTTCTGATTCTTTTGCCTTTCTATATGTACTTTGATTGGTTTTATGGTGCTAGAGATTGAACACAGGGCCTTGTACATGCTAGGCAAGAACTCTACTACTAAGGACACTTCCAGCTCCCATTTAAACTTTAGAATTAACTATTAGTATCCACAAAATAATTTGTTAGGTTTTAATTGAGATTGCATTGAAACTGTACTTCAAGTTGTAGAAAATTGACATCTTAACAATATTGTGTGTCCTCTTATCCATGAACATAAGGTATTTCATCATTTATTTAAATATACTTTGATTTCTTTCATCAGAGTTTTATCACTTTCCTTATATAGATTTTGTACATATCTCTTATTATATTTATGGCTAAATATCTGTCTCACTTTCTCTTTCTGATGGGAATATAAATGACATCCTAGTTTTTATTTCAAATTCCAATTGTTCTTTTCTGATGTATAGGAAAGCAATTTAATTTGTGATATTATTATTATTATTATTATTATTATTATTATTATTTTGTACTGGGGATTAAACCTGGGGCACATTACCACTGAGCTTTTTAGAAAGGATCTCCTTAAATTGCTGAAGCTGGCCTGGAATTCATGATCCTCCTGCTTCATCCTCCGAGTAATTACAGGCATGCACCACTATGTTAACCTTGTCAGTTTTCAAGGGGGAACACCAGGTCTTTGATTTTAGAATGTTCTTCCTTTTTAATATGTAATGCTAAAAATTCTCCTCTAATTACTGCCTTAGCTGCACCTTACAATTTTCAATGTTTGATTTAATTTTCTTTCAGTTCACAATATTTTCTAATACTTCCCATGGCTTATTCTTTGACACCTGTTAACTAGAATTGTTTTGCTTGATTTTCAAGTACTTAGAATTTCTCCAGATACATTTCTGCTATTTCTACCTAAATGTGTTGTGAATCAGAAAATACATTTTGTATTGTTTCAGTTCTTTTAGAATTAGATATGTGGTATGGCCCAGAATACAGTCTACTTTGGCAAATGTACCATTTCCACTGGAAGAATGTAGCATGATGTTCTCTAGTTCTAATCATTTATTACCAAATACCATGATTTCGTTCTTCTTTATGATTGAGTAAAACTCCATTGTGTATATGGATTGCTTAATCCATTCATCAATTGACACCCAGTCCTTAAAATAAATATTGTTTTTGAAATACTTTCAATCCTCCCGTCTCAGCCTCCCAAGTCATTGGGACTACAGTTTTGTATCATTGCACCTGGCTTGCCCCTTATTTTGAAGTCCATTTTGTCTGATATGAATTACAGTCATTCTCATTTTCTTTTACAATTGTTTGCATGATTTATCTTTTCTTATTCTTTTATCTTTTCTCTGTGATTTATACTTAAAACGTGTCCCTTATAGATAGCTTGTAGATATATTTTGCTGTGTTCAAGTCAATCTGATTATCTCTGCCTTTTAATTGGAGTGTTTTAGTCTTCATGTCATTATAATTTTTAATATGGTTAGATTAAATCTACCATCTTTCAATTTGTTTTCAAATTTGTACCATATTTTTTTTTCTTTTATCTTCTCTTTTCTTTGGAATTTGTTTTTCTTTTTTAAAGACTTTCATATACCTCCACCACTGGGTGATTAGCTCTAAATCACTGTTTTATTTCTTAGTTATTTTTTTTAGCATTTCCAATATGCTTTTTTAATTTATCACAATCAACATCCAAATTTAATTATACTGCTTCATTTTTGATGAAATGTTACAAGAGTCAAAAGAGCATTGTTACTCATTCCCCATCTTGAACTTTGTGCTATTTTCAATAATACAATTTCCTACATATTATTTTTGTGTAGTCAGTTGTCTTTTATAGTGATTTTAAAATCAGAAAAAATCTTTTGTATTTATCTACATGATTTTTTGTTCAAGTAGACCCCAAATTTCCATCTGACATTTTTATTCTGCCTGAAGAAGTTTCTTTAATATTTATTTAAGTGCAAGTCTGCTGCATTGAATTCTTTTGGGTTTGTGTGTTTAAAATGTCTGTAGTTTTCACTTTTGAAATATATAGTCACAAGTTATAGAATTCCATCTTGTCAAATGTCCTCTCCCATATTGTCCTCTGGCTTGAAATTTCTGACATGAAATCTACAATTGTTCTTACATTTGCATCTCTAGGCTTCTCTTCTTTGGATGCTTAAGATTTTTTAATTATGTTTTTCACAATTTGATTATGACTTGCCTTGATGTGGTTTTTGCTATTTATTCTGTTTGGGTTTTTTGGATATGTGACTTCATAATTTTTATCAAATTTGGAAATATTAAGCTATTATTTCTTCAAATGTTTATTTCCTTTCTCTCTGCTCTCCTACTGGGACTTCAACTATATTTATGCTGAATTAATTCATATTGTACCCACAGGATACTCATCTATTTTTCCCCTTTGGTCCTATGCCCTCTATGCTTAATTTTGGATAGTTTCATTTTCTAAATGTTCCAAGTTCACTATTACTTTTTCTTCATGTCTAATCTGCTGTTAATCACATCTGGTGTGTGTGTGTGTGTGTGTGTGTGCGCGTGCACGTGTGTGTTTAATTTTGGAGATTTTATTTCACATCTCTAGAAGTTCCACTTAGGTCTTAAAAAAAATCTTCCTCTTCTCATCACATTTTATATATATATATATATATATATATATATATATATATCACATTTTATATATATATATCACATTTTATAT
>NW_026000016.1:12780462-12800755 GCF_001458135.2 Marmota marmota marmota | reverse complement strand
TATATATATATATATATATATATATATATATATATTACTGTGCATAGTCATAATAGCTGTTTTAAGGTTCTAACCCCATCAATTGTTATTTCTTGTCTATTTCTCATGTTTGCATCCCCTCCCCCACTCCTGGAAACATATTATGAGTCATGTGTTCCCACTTTTTCAGTATGTCTGGTGAATTCTGATTAGATCCTAGACTTTGTGATTTTTTATATTATTGATCGCTGGATTTTGTTGAACTCCTTTTTAAGTGTGTAAGACTTTCTCCAGCACACTGCTATTTGGGATCAGCTTGATTCTTGATTCTGGAAAGTCTTAAGCTGTGTGTGTATTCATGAGGAGATATTTGTCAGTGCATTTTAAGGGAAGTACTGGATGCTTCTAACACAGGTGCTACTTTGATACTACTAACAGGTTCACTTAAGAGTTATTTTTTCAACTTCATTTTTTTCATACTGTTAAGGTAATATAAACTAACTTTAAATTTGCATAAATGCAAGGCTTTGGTTAAAAATGTCTAAGGGCAGACTCCTGTAAAGAAAATAAAAAGGGAGACACAGAGACAAGGTGCAGAGGCAGGAAAGTGGCTCTTTTCCAAGTGACCATGTTTATTTATACCAAAAGGTTACATTAGGTCATTAGTACCATAACTACATTATTGTTTAAAGTATCTGTAAGGTTGCTTATTCTGCAATTACATTTCATAGTTACAATATGCAATGTCAGGAGCTTTATGCAGCTCTTAAGAAAGTCCATTGTTAAAGTTAGTGGGCAGATTCAGTAGGACCGGAGCTTGGTGAAACATTGTAGTTATCTAGCAAGGAAGTTCCTTTATTCCCAGGAGTTATGCCTAAGATCAAGGTCGAAACTGATAAAACTCTTAACATAGAGCTTCCTTGTGAAGAATATTGCTACAGGGGCCAGGCATCCTGTGTCTTTTATATGGAAGTTTCCCAGCAACCAGACATTCTGTGCTTTTGCACAGAAACTTCCTAGCCACTAAGCATGTCACAATCACAAACCCACATCCAGAGTCAAAACCAGAAACTTCTGCTTTCTTCTTTGCCATTAGGAGAATATCTTTTTTTCCCCCCTCACAATTTCTTCATGGAGGGTTTAGAGTTTAGAGTTTAATGGTTTTATTTAGAGGACTCAGCTCTGACTCTCAAATTTAAAGCATTCCAATGTCTTGTCTCCCAACTCTTTTGGTCAGCTTTTTTTTTTCTTATTATGCTCGTTTATTCATTTGTAAACTCCAAGTATCTATTTTTGTGACAGGTCTTGGGAATACAATGTTGAATGAAATAGAAATTACCTCTGGCCTTATAGAAATGTACATTCAATTGGGTGATACAGTTATTAAGGAGGTAATTTTTTAAAAAATATAAAAATTGACAAATTATACATATTTATAGTGTACAATCATTTTGATATATGTATACATTATGGAATGGCTAAATTCTTTTGGTCAGCTTTGAAAGCTGGTGTTTTATTTTTCTGATAGAAGCAATTGCTGTCAGAATTACCATATCGTTGGTACATACTCACTCCATACTCACTTCTGAAAATTTTAGTTCCCTCTTATTTTATTCTTCTTCTAGGTTTTCCCTTTACTGTGATCTAGACTATGCGTGTAATTGCTTGCATATTTCATCTATCTATTTATTTATCATTTCTAGGTATTTTATGTTGTTTTTCCTATCAGCAAATTCTAAACTTTTACTCACTGGACTTAGTCATAATTTGCTTCTTTGGAAGTGCTCACATTGTTTAAATATAAGACCCTTTAAACATCACAGTACCCCATTCATTATCTGAATGTACTTACTTGTGTTTCCCAATATCCAGTCTCCTGTTTAAGACTTGCTGGAAGAGAAAGTCGACTGGAAGAACCTTTTGCAAAAGACATCAACCATGTAGTTGAGGAAATTATTCATGCTCTGCTGCCAATCATCCAGGATAAACCATTTGCATTTTTTGGCCACAGGTATTTAAATATTCTAAAAGACAGCTGGGGGAATTTCTTCACAAATTCATGGTTAATGCAGAACACTTCAATGAATATTGAAGTTATGAAAAATTTAGCATAAATCTGTTATTGTTTTCTCAGGATAAATTCCCAGTATTTAATTTGAATAAGATGATCTTTGTTAACACTCTTGATATGTGTTTCCAAATTATCTGCACTTCACATTCCACTTATGGACATGAGACTGGGTTGCCCTTTCTTTCAGAAGACCTATAAATAATGCAATTTGCAGATGAATCATCCCTTGGTTTTTTTCTACAAAATATATCTACATATCTATAATTGTTCACAAAATTTTGGGTCCCAGTATCCTTTTATACTTTCAGGATGCATTGAGAACTTCAAATATCTTGGGTTTATACGTAATGTATCAGTCAATATTTACCATATTAGAAAGTACAACTAAGAAATTTTAAATATTTTTAATTACTAATTTATCTAAAAATAATATTAACAAGCAGTATGGTGGTACATGCCTATAATCCTAGTGACTCAGAAGGCTGAGTTCAAGGCTAGCCTCAGCAACTTAGCAAGGCCCTAAGCAATTTAGTGAGACCCTGTGTCAAAATAAAGAATAGAAAAGGCTGGAGATATAGCTCAGTGGTTTAAGAGCTCCTGGGTTCAATACCGCCCCCCTAAAAAGAAACCCCAAATCAAAAACATAACACTAATAGCCTACATATGTTGTTGAATAAATAACGTATTTTTATGAAAAAGACTATATTTTACCCCCAAAAAATTGTAATGAGAAAAACAGCATTGCTTTACACTTTTGCAAATCTCTTTACCTGCTGGCATGACAGAAGGCAGCTGGAGTCTAATCTCTTTGCATATACATTCTTGCAATATCCCATATCATATAACCTCTGGAAAAATCCACTATATACTCATGTGAGTAAAAAAGGCAAATAACATTTTAGTGTTATCCTGAAAATAGTTTTGATTTGCTTGGCTACCTATTGGAGTCTCAGAAATTCCCAGAACTCCTCAAACTCCAATTCTTTAAGAATTGCTGATATAAACCTAGTGATACACATTTTTAAGGCAGAAAAAGGAAATTTACATGAATTTCAAGCCTGTGTGTGTTAATCAGCTTTCCATTACTATAACTAAATATGTGAGATAATCAATCTGTAGGGAGAGAAGGTTTACTTGGCTCACAGTTTTGAAGGTTTCAATCTATGATTTCTTGGTCCTGCTACTTTGGGTCTATGTCAGAAATACGTGGCAGAACAAAACCACTGACTTCATCACCTGGCAGTTAAAGAGGGGGAAAGGAGGGGGCTGGGATCCCACAAATCCACTTCAGAGGCACTTTCTCAATAACCTAAAGACTTCCCACTAGGCTCCACCTCTTAAAAATTTTTCCTAATAACACCATGCTGGGGACCAAACCTTTGACACAAAACCTTTGAGGACATTCCAGATCCAAACTATAGCACTGGGGACATCGGTACTAGTGTGTTTGAAATACTCTTTATGTTGACGCTAATGATAATAAAATAATTATTAACCAATTAACTTACACTTTTGATTCTTTCATGATCATTGCCGTATTTATGATATTGTACCATCATGAGTCTTGCTGAACATGTTTGTCTTTACGCAAGTTAGTTTGGGATCCTACATTGCTTTTATGACTTCCCTGCACCTAAAAGAAAAATATAAGCTGGAGCCCACGCACTTGTTTGTGTCAAGTATGACTACCCCCCATGTAAGTACTTTCATTTTCTTTGGAAAGAGGAGGGGAGGGGAGGGAAATGGGGGAATAAAAATCAGGATGCTATTTTCCTTTTGGGCAAGCTTTGGCGTGGTAAGGCCTGGATTATGGCAGGGAGACTATTTGCTATTGAGAATCCTCAGATCTCTTTCAATGTCATTCTGTCTTCATTTCTCGGAAGTGTCCTTCATCAGTTCCCTGATAATCACACGCGCTGCTCTTGCACCTCTGAGCTCATACTGAGCTTCAGTGTTTTTTCTCCCACTTTGGGAGTTTAGAACTTAATCAATTTTCAGAAAAGTGACCAACTAGAGCCAGGAAAGAATCCTTAAAATTTGAAAAGGGGACAGTGATGTCAAACTTCTGTAACTTTTAGTTTAAACTGTGCTTCCTGCTACTCTACCTCTCCTCTCCTTAAAAAGTCAGTGTCTGGCCTGGGATTCTGAGTTTGGAATGCCATTTTGGTGACATGATGAGACTCGAGTCACTGAGGAACCTTCTTTTCCCTGCTTTCATAGAGAAAGAATTCTCTCCTGAAGTCTTTAGATGAAGAGTTCCATTTGCCAGCCTTGATTTAAGGACTTGACTTTAGATAGAAAGCTTTTGTTTACGAGCAAGCTTGTTTTATACTGCCTTGTCCTGTGTTTGTTGATGTTTCCAGTCAAAGGCCTGGCCTAAAATTCCCAAGCTTAATGAATTAACAGAAGAAGAAATAAACTCTTTGCTTATAGAGTTTGGAGGCACCCCCATGAGTATTTTTGGTGATGAACAAATTTTACGAGAAAGTATTCCCAAACTGTTGGCAGATATTCAGCTTATTAGCAATCACAGGTAAGTAACTGAGACAATTTTGTGTGTGGATGTTTATAGAACAATACAGATTGGCAGTTCTCAGAGGGTGTGGATATGGAAAGGTAATATTCAAAGAGTTGGATTCCATTTCCTTTGGGGCTGTTTGTAATATTTGTACTGGCTTAGAATGGAGACTGAGCACAGACATTGTATTTATAAAGATGACTAGCACATCTTTTCTTTAAAATACATACATAAAAATATATATTATATATGCTGCATATATAAATACATTTATATGTTGACATGCATGTTGTATCATATAATGGGTATTTATTGAATAAATGCCAAAGCATTCTCATCTTCTTAGCAGGATCAGCGGGAATGGATCACTACTCATTATTAAGTGTGGGGTAATTGTTAAGTGAGCAGTAGTTGGCTAAACTTGCTTTATTGTGAATTTGTTCCAGAACTCCTGTAGCTTCGTGACATCACCCTTTTTCCTTGTCTCATGGGATGTCTGGATTAATGCTTGAATTTTCTGATAGAACTAAAATCCTAAGACTCTGTCAATCTTCCCCTAACAACCTAAGTCTACAAATGACTTTTCTTAGTTTACCATCCCCAGAGCCATCACTGTGGGTCCAGCATTGGACTCTAGACACCCTTATATTCTGTCATGCATTGCTTCTATTTTGCCTGATCCTTGTTCTCTTGGTTTAAGTTCCTTGAAAGCAGAAATTTGGGCCTATATTACTTGTTTTTCATCCACAAAGCCTGGAACAGGCATTGGGCCACCATGGGCTATGCTTGCTACTGGACGTTTACATAGATAGCTACAAAGAGTGAAACAGATGTGCAGCACCTTTAGGACTGAGATAAGCATTTCCATTTTCACACATCTCCTCCATCACTGCCTATCTTCAATATGCTGTACAGTTCACAGTTAACCTCCTAGATATCCTACGCCTATCTATCTTTACATCTCTATCCCAAGCATCTTAGTCTAAATGTCATTCTCATAAGACTAAACTGAGCACAGATTCGGGATCAAGAAATGCCAAAGAAAGGAAAAAAAACCCCTTGATATTACAAAAAAAGCTACAGTAGCGGGGCATGATGGCACACACCTATAATTCCAGTGGCTTGGGAGGCTGAGGTAGGAGGACTGGGAGTTCAAAGCCAGAAAGAAACTAAGTGAGGCCCTAAGCAACTCAGTGAGACCCTATCTCTAAATTAAATATAAAATAGGGCTGGGGATGTGGCTCAGTGGTTGAGTGCCCCTGAGTTCAATCCCTGGTACCACTGCCCCCTGGGGGGGAAGCTAGAGTAATAAATCTTCATGGCACTAGCATAAAAAAGAACTCTTCAACCAAGGGACAGAATCAGAAGCCCCTGGAAATAAACCTATGCACTTAAGGTTATCAAGAAAAGTGCCAAAATATAGAATAAGGAAATGACACTCTCTTCTTTCCTTAATAAATGGTACATAGCCATATGCAAAAGAAGGAAACTGGACCTTTGCCTTACACTGTATATAAAGATCAACTAAGAAAGATTAAAGATTTAAACACAAAACCTGACAATGAAAACTTCATGGGACAGTCAGGGAAAGCTCCGTGACATTGGCCTGGGCAGTCAGTTTTTGGATATGATCCCCAAAGCACAGGAAACAAGCAAAAATTGACAAATGAGATTATATCAAAAAGCTTTTCCATAATAAAGGAAACAATGAACAGAGGAGAAGACCTATGGATTAGGAGAAAGTATCTGAAAATCATACATCTAATAAGAAGTTAATATCCAAAATGCATGAGGAACTCAAAGAACCAATAGCAAGAAAACCACTTGATGTAAAAATGGGCAAAGAACCTAAATACACATTTCTCAAAAGAAGTTGTGCAAAACAGATATAGGAAAAAGTGCTCAACATCACCAATCATCAGGGAAATGCAAATCAAAACCAAAATGAAATGTCATCTCTGATAACCTGAGGATGGTTATTATCCAAAAGACAAAAGATATTAAGTGCAGGAAAGAATGTGGAGAAAAAGGAACACTTGTTCACTGCAGACACAATGTGAATTAGTACAGCCATTGTGGAGAACAGGGGTGCCTCAAAAAAAAAAAAAACAAACCAAAGAAATAGAATTACCATATTAGTTTATTAGGAGATATCTGCACTCCCGTGTTTATTGTTGCATTATCCATAAGACCCAGACACGGAATCAGTCTAAGCCTACATCAGCAAATAAAGAAAATGTATCTATACACAGTGAAATAATATTTAGCCTTATAAAGAACAAAATCCTGTCACTTGTGACAGTATGGATTAAGTGAAAATAAGTGACATTATATTAAGTGAAAATACACCAGGCAGAGAGAGACAAAATGTGCACAGTCTCACTAATGTGTGGAAACTAAAATGAGAACCAACAGAAGTAGAGGGTAGAATGGTGGCTACTTGTTGCTGGAGATTTGGGGAGGAATGGGGAGATGCTGGCCAGAGGGTACTATGTTTCAGTTAGAGAGGAGTTTTTGAGACCTATTAGCATGATGACTATGGTTAATGACAATGTAATATACATTTCAAAATCCCTAACACAGTAGGTTTTAAATGCTCACACCATAAAAAAATTATGTCAATTAATGAATGTGCTAATTAGTTTTACTTAATTGATCCACAATGAATGCATATATATAAATATCACCTTGCATGCTGTATATATAATTATTACTTGCCAAATAAAATTAAAATTTTTAAAAATTAAAAATAATCCACATTGCTATGAATATTCAATAAAATAATATATAGAAAAGCTTGTTTTATGATAATTAAACCTGCACAATTGTCAAATATTAAGGCTTAACTTAATGTTTATGCCTTAAAAAAATAAAATACTTGGGAATCAACAAAAGAGGTGAAAGACCTCTAAAATGAAAACTACAGAAAGCTAAAGAAAGTAATTAAAGTAATTAAAGAAGAGCTTAAAATATGGAAAGATCCACCTTGTTCTTGGATAGGCAGAATTATTATTGTCAAAATGACTATACTACCAAAAGCGCTATATAGATTTAATGCAATTCCAATCAAAATCCTAATGACATTCCTCATAGAAATAGAAAAAGCAGTTATAAATTCATCTGGAAAAATAAGAGACCCAGAATAGCTAAAGCAATCCTTAGCAAGAATAGTGAAGCAGGTGGCATCACTTTACCAGACCTTAAACTATACTACAGAGCAATAGTAACTAAAACAGATGGGTAGACCAATGGTACAGAATAGAGGACACAGAGACAAACCCACATAACTACAGTTATCTTTTATTAGACAAAGGCTCCAAAAGCATACATTGGAGAAAAGATAGCCTCTTCAACAAATGGTGCTGGGAAAATTGGATATTAATATGCAACAAAATAAAATTAAACCCCTATTTCTCACCAGGCACAAAACTCAACTCAAAGTGGATCAAGGACCTAGGAATTAAACCAGAGACACTGTACCTATTAGAAGAAAAAATAGGCCCAAATCTCCATCATGTCAGATTAGGCCCCAACTTCCTTGATAAGACTCCTATAGCACAAGAATTAAAATCAAGAATTAATAAATGGGATGAATTCAAAGTAAAAAGCTTCTTTTCAGCAAAAGAAACAATCAGTGAGGGTAATAAAGAGACTACATTTTGGGAACAAATTTTTACCACATGCACATCAGATAGAGCACTTATCTCTAGAATATGTAAAAACCAAATAACCCAGTCAATAAATGGGCCAAGGAACTGAACAGGCACTTCTCAGAAACAAATATAATGAAAAAATGTTCAACATGTCTAGCAGTTAGAGAAATGCAAATAAAAACTACTCTAAGATTTAATCTCACTCCAGTCAAAATGGCAGCTATCAAGAATACAAACAACAATAAGTGTTGGGGAGGATGTGGGGGAAAAGGCACACTCATACATTGCTGGTGGGACTTCAAACTGGCGCAGCTAACATGGAAAGCATTATGGAGAATCCTTGGAAAACTGGGAATGGAACCATTATTTGACCCAGCTATTCAACAGCATACTACAGGGTCACAGCCACATCAATGCTTATAGCAGCACAATTCACAATAGCTAAACTGTGGAAACAACCCAGATGCCCTTCAGTAGATGAATGGATAAAGAAAATGTGATACACACGCGCATGCACACACACACACACACAATGAAATATTATTCAGCATTAAAAGAGAATAAAATCATGAAATTGACAGGTAAATGGATGCAGGTGGAGAATATAATGTTAAGTGAAGTTAGCCAATCTCCCAAAACCAAATGCCAAATGTTTTCTCTGATTTAAGGAAGCTGATTCATAATGGGGTTGAGGGTGGGGAACATGGAGAATTAGATGAACTCTAGATTGGGCAAAGGGGAGGGAGGGGTGGGAGTGGGCATGGAGGTAGGAAAGACAGTGGAATGAGATGGCCATCACTACCCTAAGTACACATATGAAGACACAAATGGTGTGACTCTACTTTATGTACAACCAGATATATGAAAAATTGTGCTCTATATGTGTAATATGGTTTGTAATGCATCCTGCTGTCATATATAGGAAACTAAAATTTAAAAATATATTAAAAATTATATATATCCACCTGATATCAACATAGTCACCTTAATAGGTATTTCATGCAGTAGTTTAAATTTCAAGGTATGCTTTTTTTTTAGCCTTGTCACAGAGAATGGCTGACCTTCATTTTTTTTTTCTAGGAGAATATACCTCCATATACTTCTTTGGTATTTTTATATGAATGCCTTGAGTTGTTTTTAGCAAACCTTTATAGTTCCTTCTTAACTCAGTGGTTCTTCTTCTTTACTATATTTAGTTTGGGGGAATTGATATTTAAAAGATAACATCTATTATTTTAAAAAAAGAATTCACTTATTACTACTATCAAAACCCTTTCTGCCTGTGTCTCACCAGCTGTGAGATTCTGAGCATGTTTCTTTAGCACCTTGTCCCATCTGTGCAAGGAAAGGGTAAAAAGAGTAACTCAAGTAACTAACTACAGGTCCTTAGTTTGGATTTGACATTAGGCCATTTTTAAAAACAAAACAAGAAAAAACTCACTAGCATTCTATTGTTTTTCACTCCGAATAAACCTCCCAAACACAAAAAATAAAACATAAATCAGACCTAGAAATACTCCACTCCTAGAAGAAAGAAAACATCTTAATATTCTCACCCTCACTCAGGTGTATCAAGTTGCTGTAGCTATCACCACTTTCAGCTTCCTCCAGTTCCAAAAGTTCTCCCCAAACCCTGCTCTTTGGTTCTTCCCTTCCTCTCTTGCTCCTTCCCCTTTCTCAGTCTGTGTGCTTCAGCGGGCCTTGGGCTCTTAGCTCTTTCTAATATAAATAAAATTAGGCCCAGCACATCTCTCAGTCCTTCCCTATCACCTACCATCAAAGCTCAGAGCCTGGGGTCCAGAGTGGAGATGCGTCAGCTAGGCAGTTCCAAAGCTCTGAGGTCTCTTGCCTGGACGACTGTCCTGCTTCCCCTCTCCTCTGTGGTCCCGACTCTACAGGCACTATGCTGTTTGATTTTTGTCCCACATATCTCTCTCTCTCTCTCTCTCTCTCTCTCTCTCTCTCTTTTTGCACTGGGTATTGAACTCTTTTTTTTGAGACAGGGTCTCATCAAATTTCTTGGCACTTCACTTTTGCTGAGGTTGGCTTTGAACTCACAATCCTCCTGGCTCAGTCTCCCGAGCCGCTGGGATTACAGGTGTGTGCCACTGCACCAGGCTGTCCCACAGCTCTGGAATGATGCCTTTGCTAAGCTTTTATTCCCTTTAATATTTCTCTGTGGATAATTTCTACTGGCTGTCTTCAAGTTCACTGACTGTTTCTCTGGCTGTGAGTCTAATAATAAGCCTCTCACAGGAACTCTTCATATCTGTGGCCAGTTATTTCAAGAAATTCTATTTGACTTCTAAGGTTTTCATGTCTCTAAAAAGACAATCCTTGTTTGCATATGCACATTGTCTACCTTTCCCACTAAGTCAATTGACATATTATTCCTAGGTATTTTGAAGTCCTGTTTGATAGTTGCAACATCTGGGTCTTATTCATACCTGATTCTTTTGACTGTTTTGTCCCTTGACAGTGAATTGTTTATCTCTTGTTTTCTTGTGTGTCTGAAAATTGTTATTGAAATTTTATGTATAAAGTTTTAAAGCTTTTTATACTTTTTAGAATAAAGTAGTACTACATGCAGAAATGAATCTGTGATGGGAATTTGAACACATTTCTCCTTCTGCCCTTCTTGGGGGGAGTTCCAATCAATATAGACTGGAAGTGAGCTGAGTTTGGGCTTTGATGTTGCTATGGTTACCTTCCTGCACCACCAGTTCCCTGTTTGTGTGGTGTTAAAGTGGGGATGAAGTTGCTGGAGTGTCTTTCTTTTTCTTCAATGGTCCTGCTTCATCCCCAACCTTCGTTCTTCCCTGAGACTGAGGACAGTCTCTCCCCTTCTATGGCTGCCCCCCAGTGTAGACGGCTGTTCTTGTTACTGGATGTGGGCTACCAGAGTTCTTGGGCATCTAGAATGTCTCAAGCATCCCCCTAGGTAGGCCCTCTGTGTCTGGGATTTGTGGGTGGGACTTTCTCAGGCTGGATCTCCCCTCTCCCTGTTATAGACAAATCTTGCCTCATGTATCTTGGTTGGCCTGGATGGAAAATCCTTGCCTCTTCCCATGAGCAGCAGACCTCTGCTTCATTGGGTTTGTATTTTGTTTTGCAGTGCTGGGATGGCATCCAGGGCCTTTCGCATGCTAGACAAGCACTCTGCCACTTGGTTACCCACCAAGCCACTCTCTGCTTGGATTTGGTATAGAATTGTGTCATACTCCTTCCCGGAGGGTAGAGGGTTGTGTCAGTCCTTCCCCAGCAGCCAGGGGTCTTCGTCTATGCCCTGACATGAGGTGTTTCTGCCTCTCTCCAGCAGTATAAGGCAATTGCTTAGAATGAGGGAAGGGCCCAGGTAGGTGGCAGTGTTAGTTCCTGTCCCACTGCCACCACTTACCTGCTGTCCCCTTTCCCCTCAGAGGGGGCTCCCTTTGGCCTCTAGCTTTGCTCCCAATCTTTCTTGTGGACCACTAGTGGAGGCCCATGGAAAAGAGCCTGTAAGTCGGAGTGAATTCCACTGACCCACCACCCCACACTGGGTCTCTAACTCCTGTCAAAACTCCAGCTGATTTGAGACGCCTCTTTGGCAATTGGCTAGGACTGAGCCTAGGATACCCCCACTTCTCATTAGAGGGCCTGCATGTGCCCTGCACACAGCTTCCCATGAGTTAATCTGTTGTTCCCCCCATACTCTGAGGGTGGGAGTCACTCTCCTAGTTTTTACATCCTGGACAGGAGAGAAATCCTCACCTGGGCTATTAGAAGAGACTCTTAGTCGGTTCTCTCATGCAACCCTGTCCCCTTCCAGCCCTTTCCCCACACTGTATCCAGGGGGGTGAGTGTCAAGTTTGACCACGACTTAAACCCTTTGTGACTTACCATTCTGAGGATGACCACATTCCTCCATGTGGCCTGCCCCTGGCCCTTGTCTATTCTTCACCTTGATTTCTCCCAATACCCCCCTTCAGCTTCTGAGCAATACATTGAACCCCTTTCCTCCTTCCCTGTAGCCTCTGTCCCCTCAGTTCTTTCGTAGTCATTCAGATCTTAGATGCTGCCCACTTCTTCAGGGAGACCCAACTTGACTCTAGCCTGTCCTCCCTCCTGTCCCATGCTCTCAGATCACCTGGCTTGGGAGTACTTCCTTCTCTCTTCAGTTGTCTGATTATTTCATGCACATCTCTCTCCCTGCCAGTCTCTCAGATGTAGGAGGGCAGGGCCTGAATTTGTTTATTTGCAGGTCCCCAGCACCCAGCATCCAACTCAGTAAATATATCTGTGCTGTGAAACAGAGGTGGTGAAATGGAGGCCGAACCCACTCTTGTTCTGTGCATGAGAACCTTCCCTGGACCATGGAGAGAGCTGGGAGAATCAGGGAGGTCATGTCTGGGCCACAGCAGCCAACAGCACTGGTTGAAACCAGCCTCACCCTGACCCTGGGCCCCCAGCACCATCCTGCTACCAGCTGTACATTCTAGAACTTAGATGAGGTTGGAAAATGGCCTGGATCACAGTGAGGCTCAGGCAGGTTCTGATAGGGAGAAGTGTCCCTGGTGAAAAAATGTTTGCACTGTGGGAAGAGCCAAAGGTGAGCCTCCTGTTTCACTTCAGGGAAGCTATTAAGAGGAAGAGGTTCTGGGTGTTGCTTAATCAGCTCTTTTTTTGTCTACAGCTTTGACAAACTCTCTAAGGCCGTTCTTGCTTGTGACTTAACATGTTTTGTTGGATCTGAAGACATAGTAAAGGATGTAGAAGGTGAAATTATTTTTTATAGTTTTGAGTATTTTATTGAAATTATGTGTCTGGTGATTTTCAAAAAATGTCAACTAGCAGTTACTGCAGTGAACAAGAATTTCATCCCAGTTTTATTTATTTATTTATTTTTTTAAGAGAGAGAGAGAGAGAATTTTTTAATATTTATTTTTTAGTTTTCAGCGGACACAACATCTTTGTTTGTATGTGGTGCTGAGGATCGAACCCGGGCCGCACGCATGCCAGGCGAGCGTGCTACAGCTTGAGCCACATCCCCAGCCCCCAGTTTTATTTAGTATAGATGGAGAGGTACTGATCACATATAAAATGAAAGAACACAGCTGGGCATGATGGTGAATGCCTGTGATCCCAGCAGCTGAGGCAGAAGGATCACAAGTGCAAGGCTAACCTAAGCAACTTAGTGAGGCCCTAAGCAACTTAGTGAGACTCTGTCTCAAAAAACAAAGGTGGGGGGGGGCGCTGGGGAATGGCTCAGTGGTAAAGTGCCTCTGGGTTTAATCCCCAGTAGAGGGGTGGGTGGGAATACTAGTAAAAACATTGATAGGTCTTAGAGAAAATAAAATACAGGATGCATAGAACCTGACACCTTGGAAATAACTACCATTGGGTATCATCAGCTCTTAGATAAATACTATCTGGAAATAAGTATTTTGTTTTAGATGGCAAATGTCATTTGTTATTAAATACAATTTTGTTTACTTTTAGCCTGGAAAGATACGACCAACGGAACTGTTGATATTCACGTGCTGCCAGGAAATCACTTTTATCTTCTGGAACCTGACAATGAAAACTTCATCAAGAATTACATAACCAAGTGTCTAGAAGTGTCAATGCTTGCTTGCTGACTTTTAGTTATTTTTTCCTTTATAATTTTTAGTTATGCAGATGTAGCTCAGTAGTTTTATTCAGAGATTGGAAATCACATATTTTCTACTGTTAGGATAATTTATTATATATGAATGCATTTTTCCCTTGAGCAATTATGTATGTGGGGACAAAAGGCAAAGATGTAAAACACACTTCTGGCAGATTACCTTTTTATTAGAATTTCATTCAATTTGCATCTGTGGAAATTTTGCCAACAAAATTAATGCTTGGTAAATTATCATTTTCCCCTTCAATTATTTATCATTTTTTTTCTAGTGCTGGGGATCAAAACCAGGGCCTTGCACGTACTAGGCAAGCTTTCTGCCACTAAATTATAGCCTTTAGCCTTCTCCGATTATTTTTAAATGATTAGCATATGCTTGATGTATCTTTTGAAATACGGAGCAGTCCTATTTAATAAGAAAATGTAACCTATTGCTTTATGATGCGAAGGCAGCCATATATAATTATTACCTGTATCAACAAATCCTCAGAATGCCTTCGAGCTCAGCCTTCTTTGTAATCAGCTCCTTCTACATGAATTACTGGGTGGCTGTCTGTGGTCCTGCTAATGACTGATGGACTCAGGGTGAGCCTTTCAAGGACAAACAACCTAGAGCCTACTCATGGATGTTGGTAGTGGCCAAGCATGAAGGTTAAGCCAAAGAGGCTGCCTTGGCCTCACTGTGACTTGAACTTGGCATGGAAACAAAATGGAATAGTTGGAAACAAACAAGAATCCAAGAGAAAAAAAGAGAAGCAGAAATAGAGTAAATGATCTGCGTCAAAACAATGGCAGAAACTACAAGTGGGATCCATAGACGCTTCCTGAAGGGTGTGAAGCATGGCGGTATCCTGGGGCTGCCTGGGCCATCTCTTCAAGGCCTGACTAGTGCAGTCAGGCCCCTCCCCACTGCCCATTTCCTTCTTTCCATTACACCTTTACAGTAAATTCTACTAACTTAATGGGACTGATGTCTCTTCCTTAGAGCTCACACTGCTTAACATAATACGAATTATTAAAATGTTAACTTTTAAAGCATCTGCATATTTATGGTTACATAATATGACCATTCATTTCATTAAAATAATATGGGCAGTAGAGTCTTAGAAAATAAGATTAAGGAAAATGCATATAGGAGACATTTTCCCAAAACTTATCATAACATTTTAAACCAAGTACAAATTATACAAAAATTACTGGGGCTAGGGGCTTTGACTTAGAATTTACATAATAAATTTTGGGCTAGAAACAGCCTCAAACAATTTATGTTAAATGTTTAGTATGTGTTCTACTGTACATTTTAGTTTGATGAAGTTTCCAGAGCTTCCTTAGTAAAGAATTGGTAAAAAAAATTCGTTCAGATTTGTGATTTTTTAAATATAAAACCCAATTTTTAAATTTTTTTTATTTTTATTTTTTAATTTGTTTTAATTAGTTACACATGACAATACAATGATCTTGACATATCATACATTTGAATCAGATGGGATATAATTTCTCATTTTTCTGAGTGTACATGTTGCAGAATCACATTGGCCATGCAGTCACATATATACACACAGTAATAATAATGTCTGTTTTATTCTGCTGTCTTTCCATCCCCCCTCCCCCTCCCCTCCCCTCCCATCAATTCTCTCTACTCAATCTAATGTGACCCACTTCTTTTTTTTTTCCCCTCACATCGTCATACCTGCATTCTGTATAATGAAGGGGGTCTCCTTCCCTCTTCCATGAGATTCCCATTCTCCCTCTGAAAGGTTAATAATCTTGAGAACTGTTTGCTAATCTTGTTCCCAGAATGTGCTGTCCCCAACTGCTAAACTGCAGAATGTATTCCCTTACCCGGTTGCACGCAAACCGCCCACTTGCCCTGACCCATCAATGAACTTCCCTCCCTGCCCTCTCCAAGGAAAGTATATAAGCTCTGCTTAAACTGTTCTCTAGGCTCTTTGCTCTATTCAAGTGAGCTCTGAGCCCCAGCATGCTGGACCCCCAATAAACCCCTTGCTGTTGCATGAGACAGTCTCTTGGTGGTCTCTTCCTCCGACGCTCGCCCGACCTTTACATATGGAGGTTCCACCGAGATCCGGCAGCGGCGGATGAAAGACCCACAACGGGCTCCTCTCGGGGTAAGTAAGGCGCCTCTTTCTGGTTTCTGGTTTCTGGTTTCAGGTTTCAGGTTAGGGCTTGGCAAAATGGCTGTTGGTGAAGAGCGTGAGCTCTCTCCGACGGTGGCTGACAGACGTGTCACAGAGCCACAGGGCACATCCCTGGGGGATGCCCCAGAGGACTCTGGAAATCAAGGAACAATAGTCTCCTTGACTCGGTGATATTTTATTTCGGATTCGGTATTGCCAGCCCATCGGGTTTTGCCAGCTACTCAGTCCTGGTATCAGTGTTGGACGTCCATTGCCTGTCTTTATTTTTTTGTCTTGTCTGTGTCGTGTGTCATTGCTTTCACTGTTTGTGTATCTTTCATTATGGGACAGAGCACTTTAATGCCTCTGTCCCTGACTCTTGATCACTGGACCAAAGTCCACTTAAGGGCTCAAAATCTTTCTTTTTCAGTAAAACGCCAGACCTGGCAGACGCTCTGTGCCTCAGAATGGCCCACCTTTGGAGTCGGATGGCCCCCAAAAGGATCTTTCTACTTCCCACTAATTCTAAAAGTCAGAAATATTGACTCCAAAGGTGGGCCACATAGACATCCAGATCAACAGCTGTGTATCTTAACTTGGCAGGACCTCTGCGAATCTCCTCCTCCATGGGTGAAGCCTTTCCTTGTCCCTGCCCCCACTCCTACTCCTTCCCCCATGATTCTGTCTCTCAAACCCTCTGCTCCTCCTCCTCCTCCACCCTCTGTTCTCCCTGAGTCTCAAAATTTGACTCTACTGGACTCTTCTCCCCCTCCTTAGCCCCTGCCCTTGTCCCCCAACCCCCAACACCCTCTAAATGATTCTCCTGCTGCTGACTCAGCCTCTCCACCATTGGAGGAAACTAAGCCTTCCCAGTGCCCTCCAGATGACCCTCCCATGGCACACACAGCCCCTCCTCCCCTGAAGGAAACTGGCCCGGCTAAAAGAACTCAAAGAACTCGCTGGTGTTTTCACACCAGCCTACTTGGGATGACTGCCAACAACTCCTAGGGACTCTCTTCATGACAGAGGAACAAAAGAGAATCCTCCTGGAAGCTAGGAAAAAAATATCCTCAGACCAGATGGGCAACCAACACAACTTCCCAACATAATTAAAGCCAGCTTCCCCTTGAACCGACCCAACTGGGACCCCAACACCTTTGAAGGTAAGGAGCATCTGTCCACTTATCGCTGGGCTCTAATAGCGGGTCTCCGAACGGCCGCTAAGCGACCAACTAATTTGGCCAAGGTAAGAGAGATTATTCAAGGGCCTGATGAATCTCCCTCTATGTTTCTAGAGAGAATTATGGAGGCATATAGGAGATATACTCCTTTCGATCCTCAGGCAGAGGATCAAAAGGCATCTGTCATGATGGCCTTTATTGGGCAAGCTGCCCTGGATATTAAAAGAAAGTTACAACACTTAGATGGATTACAAGATACGACTTTGAGAGATTTAGTCAGAGAAGCCGAGAAGGTATACTATAAGAGAGAAACTGAGGAAAAGAAGGAACAAAGGAGGGAGAAAGAAAGGGAGCAAAGGGAGGATGAGAGAAGCAAAAGACAGACTAAAACATTGACTAAGGTCCTGGTCACAACAACAAATAGGCCAGAAATTAAGAAACAGGGAGACAAGAAGAAATACCTGGGCCCACGCCAAAGGCCACCCCTGGCCTCAGATAAATGTGCCTACTGTAAAGAAAAAGGACACTGAGCCAAAGAGTGCAGCCAAAGAGACAGCCATGCCAGCCAGCCATTCTGACTCTGGAGGATGACTAAGAAAATCGAGGCTCAGATCCCCTCCCTGAGCTCAGGGTAACTTTTGAAGTGGAGGGAACCCCAGTAAACTTTGAAGTGGATACAGGGGCAATATACTCAGCCCTTAAGGCCCCATTGGGCCCTATATCAAATAAAAGGTCTCTAGTTCAAGGGGCTAACAGCAGTAAATATCAGGCTTGGAAAACTAAGAGGACCATGGACCTGGGGAAAAGAAAAGTCCATCACTCCTTCCTAGTGATCCCAGAATGCCTGGCCCCATTGATAGGCAGAAATCTGCTCACCAAGCTCTGAGCCAAAATAACTTTTAACCCTAAAGGCCCCCAAATGAAATTTCTAAATCCTTCAGTAAAAACTCCTATAGTCATGGCTTTAACTATGTCAGTAGAAGATGAACATCAACTCTTCACACCCCCCAAGACTGATCAAACAGGCAAGCTACCCTAGAAATGGATAACAGATTACCCAGATGCCTGGGCAAAAACTGCTGGGTTAAGCCTAGCCATAAAACAACCTCCAATAACAGTGGAGTTAAAAACCTCAGCCTCCCCAATCAATGTCAAACAATATCCTCTGAACAAAAAAAAACTAAAGATGGGATAAGGCCCCATATTCAGAAATATCTGGCCTTAAGGGTCCTAAGGCCCTGTCAATCGGCCTGGAACACTCCCCTGCTACCAGTAAAAAAGCCAGGAACCGGGGACTATCGCCCCATTCAAGACCTAAGAGAGATCAACAACAGAGTGCAGGACATTCACCCCACTGGTACCTAATCCGTACAATCTGCTTAACACTCTAAACCCTGAGCAAAAATGGTATACTGTTCTAGACTTAAAAGATGCTTTCTTTTGCTTGCCTCTACATAAAGATAGTCAGTTGCTGTTTGCTTTCGAGTGGGTAAACCCAGAAACCGGAACGTCTGATCAACTAACTTGGACCAGACTCCCACAGGGGTTCAAAAACTCCCCCACTCTCTTTGATGAAGCCCTCCACAGAGATCTCAACAACTTCAGAACTACGCACCCCGAAGTCACCCTGCTTCAATATGTGGATGACCTGCTACTGGCAGCCGACACCAAGGAAAACTGTGAGTCTGGGACCCAAGCACTATTATCTGAGAGCTTGGATATAAACTCGGATATAAAGCTTCTGCCAAAAAGGCCCAAATTTGCCAACAAAAAGTAATCTTCCTGGGGTATTCCCTTAAGAACGGTAAACGATGGCTTACTGAGCCCAGAAAACAAACCGTTGTGCAGATACCACCCCCATCTAACAGGAGGGCGGATGAAGAGGCTAAATTGGCAGCCCTAAACGGAGTAACCATGTTAACACTTTCCACACCGGGGGAACATAAGTCAGGAGATTTAACTACGTTGGAGCACCCCGACAACTTAACATCTAAGGACACTGACACTAAACTCCTCAACTTCACTGAGCCCAGCCTGCAATTTCAGAAAGCACCTACGAGGAACCAGACCAGGACAATTCTGGGAAATGGACTTTACTGAAATTAAGCCAGCAAGGTATGGACTTAAATATCTCCTAGTCTTTGTAGATACATTTTCAGGATGGATTAAAGCCTTCCCCACAAAAAAAGAAACTGCGCAAATGGTGGTCAAGAAGATCCTGAAACATATTTTTCCAAGATACGGCCTGCCTAAGGTAATAGGGTCTGATAATGGACTGGCATTCGTGGCCCAGGTAAGTCAGGGGTTAACCAGGACCCTGGAGATTAATTAGAAGTTACATTATGCTTATAGACCCCAGAGCTCAGGACAGGTAGAAAGAATGAATAGAACCATTAAAGAGACCTTAACGAAATTAAGCTTAGAGACCGGCATAAAAGATTGGACTATGCTCCTGCCTTATGCACTGTTTCATGCAAGAAATGCTCCCTCTGTTTCTTTGTGTAACCTCACCCCCTATGAAATTCTCTATGGTGCCCCTCCTCCAGTAAGGGACCTAACCCCAACTCTAAGACCTAACGATTCCTTTCACACCCCCTTGCTTGACAGACTTAAAGCTCTTGAAAGAACCCAGCGATACCTGTAAAAACAGCTGGCCACTGCCTACCAACCTGGGGATGAAGGGACTCCACACCAATATCAAGTGGGAAACTTCGTCTACATAAGACGACATCAGGTGTCATCCCTGGAACCCCGCTAGAAAGGACCATACCAGGTGCTACTTATAACACCTACAGCGGTAAAGGTAGACGGAATCACTTCCTGGATCCATGCCTCTCATCTCAAGCCTGCGCCCTGTCTAGACTCTGGCTGGAAACTAAAAAAAACTGGTAACCCTTTCAAATTGCGTATTCACCATGTGGATAGGGCTATAGACTCTCCCCTTGACCACCAGTAGTCCTAACCCTCATCAGCCCATTCAACAGCGATGGCTGATCACAAATCCTACTGGACAAGAAGTATGGTCTATCTCACATACAGCCCCCTTAGGGACCTGATGGCAATCTCTCCACCCAGACATTTGTCAGCTGGCTATAGGTCTTTCCTATTG
>NW_026000016.1:12745960-12776897 GCF_001458135.2 Marmota marmota marmota | reverse complement strand
TGCAGTCCCACCAGCAATGTACAAGTGTACCCTTTTCCCCGCATCTTCACCAGCACTTGTTGTTGTTTGACTTCATAATGGCTGCCAATCTTACTGGAGTGAGATGGTATCTTAGAGTGGTTTTAATTTGCATTTCTCTGATTGCTAGAGATGGTGAGCATTTTTTCATTTATTTGTTGATTGATTGTATATCCTCTTCTGTGAAGTGTCTCCTCAGGTCCTTGGCCCATTTGTTGATTAGGTTATTTGTTTTTTGTTGTTTAACTTTTTGAGTTCTTCTTATATCCTACAGATTAGAGCTCTATCTGATGTGTGAGGGGTGAAAATTTGTTCCCAGGATGTAGGCTCCCTATTCACTTCACATATTATTTCTCTTGCTGAGAAAATACTCTTTAGTTTGAATTTGTCCCATTTGTTGATTCTTGGTTTTAATTCTTGTGTTATAGGTGTCTTATTAAGGAAGTTGGAGCCTAACCCCACGTGACGGAGATTAGGGCCTACTTTTTCTTCTATTAAACACAGAGTCTCTGGTTTGATTCTTAGCTCCTTGATCCATTTTGAGTTGACTTTTGTGAATGGTGAGAGAAAGGGATTCAATTTCATTTTGTTGCATATGGATTTCCAGTTTTCCCAGCACCATTTATTGAAGATGCTATCCTTTCTCCATTGCATGCTTTTAGCACCTTTGTCTAATATAAGGTAGTTGTAATTTTGTGGGTTGGTCTCTGTGTCCTCTATTCTGTACCATTGGTCTACAAGCCTGTTTTGATGCCAGATTTGGGATTATTTTGAAAAACACAGTTCACTATTGGGAGTCTTATGATGTAGCAAATGCCAGGGTTTTGAGGTGGGTTCTTTCTGCTGCCCCTCCCCCAGGTGGAGGGAAAATCCGCTAGGGAACGGCTCTGAGTGTCAGGCCTTCAATTATAAACAGGCTTATCATTGCTAATGTCTTATCTTTGAAGTCTTGGGTCTGGCCCTTATTATTGAAAACTTCTATCCTTAGGTAAAACAGTAAAGATGAGAATCATTTTTACTTTCCACAAATTTTATGGTTAAGAAAGCAACTTTGTTTTTTTTTTTTTAAATGGAGTTTTTTTTCAAGATAACTATAGATTCTCAAATGATTATAGGAAATAATACAGAAACCCTACAAATGATTAAAGTATGTTATATACATGTGTGAATATGCTACAATGAAACCCCTTATGCTGTATAATTAATATCCACTAATAAAAAAATTTGTGTAGCCTTTAACTCAATTTCCCCCACTATTAAAACTGTATACTCTTGTGTCATAGCTATCACAACCAGGATATTGACATTACTACAATCAAGAGACAGAACATTTCCAACACTGCAGGCCACTCCTACTGCCCTGTGATAGCTACACACACCTTCCTCATATCTAGAAACCACAATTCAGCCCTTTATGCCTATAATTTGCCACATCAAGAAGGTTACATAAATAGAAACATACAGCACATAACTGCATGATTTTGGGATTGACTCTGCATTCAGCTTAATTCCCTGGAAATTCATTAGAGGATTGAGGTAAAATGAAAATCTATCCTTCTGGTAATTCCATATCAAACATGAACTCTTTTTTTTTAAAGAGAGAGAGAGAGAGAGAGAGAGAGAGAGAGAATTTTAATATTTATTTTTTAGTTTTCAGCAGACACAACACCTTTGTTTGTATGTGGTGCGAACCCGGGCCGCACGCATGCCAGGCGAGCACACTACCGCTTGAGCCACAACCCCAGCCCTCAAACATGAACTCTTTTTTAAAAATTTTGTTTTCTTTTTTGTGGTGCTGGATGGAACTTAGGGCCACACAATTGCTAGACAAGTGCTCTACCACTGAGCTCTATCCTGATCCCCCAAACCTGAACTCTTGTGAAGGAAACAGAGGTACAGTCTTTTGGGGGATACTTATCCTATGGAATCTTAAACATATTCTCTCTCTCTCTCTCTCTCTCTCCCTCTCTCTCCACTTCTCTCACTAAGGATTAAGCCCAGGGCCTCACACATGGTAGACAATACTCTACCACTGAGCTATACCCCCAGACCTTTTTATTTTTTATTTTGGGACAGAGTCTCTCACTAAATTGTCCAGGCTGGCTTGAACTTGAAATCCTCCAGCCTCAGGTTCCTTAGTAACTGGGATTATGGGCTGCACCACCATGCCCAGCACACATACATTTCTTTTCACATTTCACCCTAGCTGAAAATAGCTTCTGAAGGTGACTCACACTAAACTTCACTTTCTGCAGCCAAAGAACATGGGCATCCCACATGTGACCTTTATAAAGCCTTTTTGAGCCATTCATTCCCATTGAGGAAATGAATCTGGAAGATAAGAACTTCCCACAGTCAAGATAATTCACAGATTTTAATCACAGATACGTGTGGGGAAGAAGAGGTTAGATATTTGCTGAATGTAAAATCACAAACCCCCCTAGACTTGAAAAGATGTACCTTCTTGAAGGAGCAGTTTGCTATTTTAGCTTCACCATGTAGGAATGAAATATATCCAGTTCAGATGACTTCAGCCCTCCTAAAGCTTTGCGGAGGGAGTAAACACACTGTAATTTAAAAGTAAAACTGGGGGATCATAGCTGAGTTAGGAATTCCATTTGTCTTGTTGCTACCAGGAGTGTCTGTCAGTTCTGTTTATTCTAGCATAAAACATAGACGATTAGGACCCCTGTATTTGTTCCCCTTCTTCTTATTGAACTAAGTGAGTCACTGATAGCATCTTGGAGCAACACAAGTACCAATACAATGCCTGCCTTATGCCAGTTAGGTTATGAAAGTTTAAATATATTAGCCAGTTATTGGTCTTTGAATTACTTTTAATTTTTTATTAGTATTTAAGACTTTTATTTCAAAATAATTTTAGATTCAGATAAAAGTTATCAAAATAGTATGATTTCAGTGTACCCCGTATCCAGTTTCTCCATTTTTTAAATGGCATTTTTCTCCAATACTCTGAGTACTCAAGGGGATTGTTAGTAGGTAACATCATGGTGGATGCTATTAATATTTCTTAGCCTGTTGCTCTTTTGTAATGTTTCTCAATCTTTACACCCTTACTGAAAATATTTTTAAAACTAAAAAAAACACATAAGTCAGAAATGGAAAAACAAAAACAAAAACCAGTAACAACAACTAAGAACCAATGTACTAGGCTAACCAGCCACCATTCAAGTCTTTTTATTTGAAGAAAGTTTTTATGATTTGGGGAAAAGTTCATGATGAATTACATAAATCATACATACGAAAAGATATCTAAACTTTCAATGAGCTTATTCTTACTGGACATTTACTCTACATAAGACACTATTTGAAATGCTGTATCTGTAGTTCATTTAACAGTCATTTATCCTTCATTTTTAGATGAAAAGAGGTAGGCATGGAGATTAACTATGTCACAGGCACAAAGTGGGTGACAGGGTATGGGTGTGAACCTCCATGACCTGAAGGGTGTCCTTCACCTAGCCATAACATCTTGCCTGAAGAAATGGTTGAAGAAATCAATTATGCTCATTCTATGAACTTTCATGCATGTAAAAATCACACTTTAGAAGGCTATTTAATGATAAGAAAATGCTTATAGCATTAAGTACAGGAAGAAAACTGCATATACACGTAACATCATAAGAGTGTGCATTACATGAACATATAAGTTTACCTATAATCTTATGCACATACACACGGGAAATACATGTATTTTAGCAAGGATGGTGGAACGTGATGGGCATCATTATCCAAATACATGTATGACAGGTGACTTCAAGTTGTCACCCGGGTGAAGGAGTTCTTGATGACGATTATTTATTCTGTTCGTTCCCTTTCCCAAAGTTTTCAGCTTCTGTCATATCCATAAAACAGTATTTTAAAGTTAGACCCTCACAGAACTCTGCTGTTCAGAAGGACACTTGCCCGGGAAAGTCCCAACGCGAAGCGGGCGTGGTGGCTGGAGCAGGGCCGCTCGGCTTCCAGAGCCTCTGGATCAGTGTCCTGGTCCAGAGGGTTGCCATGGGGAGCCTGGCTCGTCGTCAACAGGTGACGAAGTGCAGTCTATGCTGGAATAAGGGGTGCCGGGGCAGGTGTGCGAGTGACCCCAGGGTCGCCGTCCAGTGCTTCCGGTGAGGACGGCAGGCAGCGCGTCTCATGCCCCATTTAAGCGCTTCCCTCTCAGAGCATCCCCCACCCCACCCCCGCAGGCCTCCTAGGCCCTGTATCACCTGCAGGGACATGGTGACAAGGCATGGGGGCTGCAGCTCTCTGGGCGCTCGCTGCCTGGAGGGCGCGGGCCGCTTCTTAAAGGGCAGCTCCTCCGCCGGCTGCTCCCATTGGGCGCGTTTGGAGCCCCCAGGTGGTGGGAGCAGGTCCCCGGGAATCCGCAGACGCCCCCTTTGACACCTCAGGCACTCATTGGCCAGGAGGAGAGGACACTCAAGAGAGTTCTCTATCTAGATTCAGAGGGGAGGGAGGGAAAGGGAGGGGGCAGGGGGTTAGCAAGGACGGTGGAATGTGATGGACATCATTATCCAGAGCACACCTTATGAAGACACGAACTGGTGTCAACATACTTTGTATACAACCAGAGACATGAAAAACTGTGCTGTATGTGTGTAAGATTTGTAACGCATTCCGCTGTCGTTTATTTTTAAATAAAATCGATTAAAAAAAAAAAAGAGTTTCTCTCTGCCGCTGACTGGCCCTTCTAGGGTTGTTTCCAGGAAACCCAGAGAGACATGGACCTCATTTGAGATTCCTTCTTGATTGACACCTCTTGCCTTTCCGTAATTTCCAGAAATCTGTGCCGTGGGTGGTGATTATTCGGGCCTCTCTAGTCTCCCTCAGCCACCCTTGTTCCCTCTAAGTGCTTTTAATCACGAATGTAAAGGGGTTGGAGTTTTGTGTCTTTTCTCTTTAAAGCAAAAAACACCTAAATTTTGAGCATGGGCTGCAACACCCCAACTCGATTAGAATTATGGCCAAGGCAAAGGGCTGCATGCCTCTTCAATTTGATTTATTTTTTTCCAAAGTGACTTCAAGTCTGCAGACATTACAAATAAGTTTGTGAGTTGCATTTGTACCACGTTTCCAAAGAACTGGTCATATGGGAGTTCATTTCCGATTCTGCGTGTGAATAGCAGCGCTCATGGAGATGGGGGGGGGTGCTGCGAGAAAATAAACCCACCAGAGATATGAAAAATTGTGCTTTATATGTGTAATATGAATTGTGATGCATTCTTTTGTCATTTATTTTTAAAAAATCAGTAAAAAAATGAGGAGGAACCCAGTGGGCAGAGAGTTTCTGAGTTACAAGGTAGAACAATGTAACCAGAAAGAGAGAAGAAAGGTACCACAATTTTTAAGCTCAGCTTTGCATAAAACTACATTTAAAAAAATATTTGCCTTTTCATGCAAACCTCGTTTCTTTCTTCTTATAAAAATAATTGTGGTGAAATGAATGAATTTCCAAGTGAATGACACAAAGCAAACTTTAGAGAAACATTCTGGGCAGGGTATGCTTGTGTGTGTGTGTGTGAGTCCTGGAGGATAGGAGTGGCAGGTGGAGTCCAAGGGCAAAAGATACCTTCAGAACAGTGAGATCTTTTTGTTACCCAGTGTGGCTTCTGTGGAGAGTGTCATTCTGCAAACCCAGCTGAGATATTTTGGTGTTACAGTCATTATAAGAAAGCAGGAGAAGGGAAGGAAACTACACTATGCTCTGTTTTATTCTGTAATCTACAATGATTTTTTAAACCTATTTTCAAATCCTGCCTCATCCTCATGAGTCACTGTATTAAAGGTGTACCACCATGCGCAGCTGTGATTTGTGTTATCAAAGGAAAATTGATTTGTATGTATGAGAGTTCCTCAGGCCTTGGGTTTGCTATGTCATAACACCTACTGCCTAAGGACATTGTGCAGATTAAAGGCTTAGCAGGTGTAAAGCACTAGAAGAAGGCCCTGCACATAAAGTTCACTGCTTTGATCATTTCTAGTCTCAGAGCCCCCTCTGCTTCTTAGCATGAGTAGCCAGCTGGGGGCTTCCATCCTCCTTCACACACTTCCATGAGAAGCTGGAATCTCAGCACAGCCAAGAAGACTGAAATTTTAATATGATTTACTGTCTCGCTGCTGTGGATTTGTGGTAGGTAATACACAGCAGAGTGTGGGTTTTAGTGAGATGTTAATGTGTATGCCAAGTTTTTTGTGTTTCTCCCCACCCTGCTTTCCTGTTTTGAGTTAGTAACTAGTCCCGTTGTGTTCCCTATCTCAAGGGCATCTATAGGATTCTGAGCAACAGCTCTTAGAAGAAAAATCTTTCTTGTTGTCTTTTGAGAAAACCCAATCTCAGTAGGTACATTATCTACCCCAGTGTCCTGGAGGGTGAAGGGAGAGAGCCAGGGTGGAGTGGGGGATTTCACAGCAGCTGGAGGGAGAAGGGACTTCTTCAGCTTGGGATTGGGGAGGGGCCGGTGGTCTCAGGCACATCCAGGACTCACGTTGTTGTCCCTGCTGTACCAGGACAGATGGTGATCCAAGAAGCCATATACTGCATTTGGATCCCTGCAACCTTTGGCAGATTCTGGTGACTACTGCAGGGCAGCCTTCTCTTTCCCTAGAAGAATGCCCTGTTGGATATTGAGGGCATTAGCTGAGAGGTTGATGGGCTGAAAAATAGATGACCCTTACTCCAATGGGCCCCAAAGCCCTCCAAGTGTTTTGTTTTTTTTTCAGCTTTCTCACATCTTTATTTGAAAGGTGCAGCTAAAGTTACCCTTGATACAGCATTTTCACCTCTTCTCAAAAGGATTTTTATTTTTTAAAGAACATCACAAAAACAAAGAAGTTTAAGGAAAATGCAAACCAGTCCAAGTTTTTTGGACTGAGAATTTTCCTAGAATGTAAAATTTTCAGTGCTAAAACTAGGATAATTCTTGGTTGCTATGTTAGGCCAAAAAATTGTGCCCTGCAAAATATCTGCAGCCTAATTCTCTGGTTAGCTTAATGCAGCAGAGGGAGGGTGAGGCTCCTTGACTGAAAGCTCTTCACTGGAGCCAAAATCAGAGTCCGCAGCAAGAAGACTAGGCAAACAAACAAACAAAACAACAATAACATAGCAGATGTCCACTATTCCTGATTTTTAAATGTGGTTCCCAGGACCAATAACATAAGTGTCACCTGGGAACTTGTCATTCATGTAGATTTCCCAGGCCCCACCTCAAACCTACAGAGTAAAAAAGTTTAGGTAAGCATAGAATTCAGAAAGTCACTGGGTGTGGAGGCACAAGCCTGTAATCCCAGTGACTTGGGAGGCTGAGACAGGAGGATCCCATGGCCAGCTTCAGCAAGTTAGTAAAGCCCTAAACAATTTGAGGAGACTCTGTCTCAAAACAAAACTTTTAAAAGGGATAGGGATATGGCTAAATCACCCCTGGGTTAAATCCCTGGTAGGAAAAAAAAAAATGAAGAAGGAACTCAGAAAGCCCAGGTAAAGTGAGAGCAAGTTACCTTCCAGGTGGTTTTGAAGGAAGCCAAAGTTCAAGAAGTGTTGGTTAGGTTAATCCTGGCTTGCTCGCTTGACCTAAATACATTTATCTTCCCCTCTTCTAGCCATCCTAGTTTAAGGCAAGCCTTTTGTGCCTCCCCCCCCCGGATGATTTCCAGAGTATTCCTGTTTGTCTGTTCTGCTCATAAATGTCATGAGTTTATTTCCCAAACACTGTTCAGAGTAAACTACACAAGATAATAGGATTCCGAGCAACAGCTCTTAGAAGAAAAACCTTTCTTGTTGTCTTTCGAGAAAACCCAATCTCAATAAGTACATTATCTAGCCCAGGTGTCCTGGAGGGAGAAAAGAGTGTGGGGGGTTTCACAGCAGCTGGAGGGAAGAGGGTAATTCATCTCCCCATGAACATCTTTTAGTAGCTCCCCCTTATTTCTGGTCTCAGCAGTTCATGGAGAGAACTAAGGAACTGTCTAGGATACAAACTTTGTGTGTGTATGTGTGTTTGTGTGTGGTTCTAGGGGTTGAACTCAGAGGCACTCAACCAGTGACTATATCCTCAATCCTTTTTAGTTTTTGAGACAGAATCTCTCTAAATGACCCTGGCTGGCCTCAAACTTGAGCTCCTCCTGCCTCAGCCTCCAAAAATCACTGGGATTACAGATGTATGCCACCATATTGGGCTCTATGGTATAAATTTTCAAATATTATTTGAAGTCTAGCAAATCAGAGTGAACACTGGCAGAGCTCAGGAGTCTAACAATTATAATGCAGCCCATCCTGACCTGGTCCACAGACCACTGTTTGGACACCAGTCTCTATAGATTGTCTAAAACTCTAATGAGCTGCCCTTTTACTTACTTTAGCCATCTGTCTCCCAATAATTTCTGCCTTATGTCATGTGTTTCAGTATAATGAGTGACCTCTATTTCTTTTACCTAGTGTAGAGTTAGTAACTATGACCACTTGTGAAACTTTTAAACTCACATAATACCTGACATATTTGGAGAATGAAATGCTGTCATTTTGTGTGTATGTGTAAAATATATTATATATGATACACTAAGCAGAGCTCCTAAGACATAGTTTAAACCAGACAGATATTTAAGCAAAGAGTAATATATTTAAAAAGTAATAATAGTGACCTGGGGCTGTAGCTCAGTGGTAGAGTGCTTGCCTAGCACATGTGAGGCACTGGCTTTGATCCTCAGCACCACATAAAAATAAAAGTATTGTGTCCATGTACAATTAAAAAAAATTAAAAAACAAAATAGTAATAGTGTTGTATTCGGGGTACGTAAAATACCTGTCAGAATGTAATGTATTACCTGCCAAACAATAATAGTAAATTAAATTGAAATAATAGCAAAACGTAGTAATGTTATTGGAAATTCATGAGGCAAGAAATAAATAAGGGAATACTTCAATTAAATCAGTTTTTTAAAAATGATTCTTGTCTGTGAAACTTCATTTAAATTACTATAGATTAATCTATAGTAATAGTATGAATTTATTGAAATAAATTGAACCCCTTATTTGGTATATTTAGAAAAAAAATAGTTTAAAATAATGATTTTACTTTTCCAAAGGATTGAAATATCTTGTTTCTTTTGTAGAGTAAACTGTTAAGAAGTGAAGAATTTCTCTTTTAAACATACATTTACTGTGGCTTTTCAGGCACCCTTTGCTGAAATTGGCGGGGTGGGGTGTGGGGGCGGATGTATGGGTTGGGGATCCAGTGGGAAATGTCAAAACTCCGTGTCAGACACTGCCACCTGCTGGTCATTTTCAAACTGTACCCTTGAACTCATTTCTCACTAAAAATACAACTTGGTGTTTTAAATTCCTGTTATTCAAATATATGTAAAACCTGGGATTCACATAACAGTTATGTTTGAATATTAATGAGGTATAAATAAAATTTCGAACTATTGAAACAACTGAAAGAATGCTTTCCTTATAGTATGGAAGAAATGTTAATTTGATATTTTAAAAAATTCTGTTAAAAATGGCCATTGCTATCATTTAACCACCTGCATGGGGTGAAACCAACAAATTAAAGAGCCCAGAGGCCTACCCTCTCCAAAGTTGACTAGATTAGAGATAAATTCGTTTAATTATCCCAGTCAAGGGCTCATCACCGTGCTCTCTCTGCACTTCGCATGAAGAGATCATAAAAACTGACGAGTCTAAAATATGAGACATGCCTTTGCTTGGCACAGTCTGGAGCCCCTTGCTATTCATAGTTGGCACGTCTTGTTCTGCATCTGATTCTGACATGGTCAGCAGCAGCTCGGGGCTTAGTTCCTGCTCAGCCTGGAAGGAGCCATGGAGGTCAATGGCAGAAGGAGTTGGCTTTGCTGTGCTGGGTGTACAGACCAGGGAGGCCAAGCCAGGACGGTGCAGGACCATACTGAGGACCATGCAGACTGCATTTCCATGGGACATGTCCCAGCCAATGGTTAGTGTGAGTTTTCTGGATGGGACTTCTCCTGCCTTCAGATTTTTCCTGTGTTGCAAAGCAAATGTCCTTTCCCCAAGGTTAAAGTTTTGCTGACAGTTGTGATGATTTTCTTCAATGTTCTGCAGTCTTTTTGTGAGCGTGCTTTCTAGCTCAGTCTTGATGTTCTTGGGTTTGTATTGATAGTTACCACTTGGGAGACACCAGAGTGTTTGAAGCAGTCTTGGGGCTAGGCAGATGTGTTTCATCAACCTAGCCCCTTAAGTGATTGATCTCTGAGCCAATTTCTTACTCAGAATTTCTTAACTTCAAGTTCATATATGACTACACCTGTGGAATTACAAGGTTCCTGAAACTATATGGATTGTGTGTGTATTGTGGTACTATATAAATTTTCCTTCCCAAAGCATCCCTAGGCTTTCATGGTTTTTCTAAGTGGTCTATAGCTCCTCCCCATCCCCCAAACACTTAAGACCATCTGTGAATATTTTATTAGATGAAGATTCTAGTGGTACACAATTCCCAGGGTGGTTGTGGGGATACATTAAGGTGGGCAAAGTCACAGGCAGAATGCTAATTCAACAAAGGAATCAGACAGGGTCAAAACTATTCCTGAAAGCAAGAGACATGACGCAATTTGAGAAATGGAGAAAGCCTGAGGTGGCTCTCAGCTCCAGCAGAGACAAATACTGGAGTCTCCAGGCAGGTGGGTTGAAAGTCCGTCTTTGGGTGCTGTTGCCACCTTCCAGGACACCACAACTTGGACTTTGCTGCAATTACCAGTCTTGGAAAAAAGGTACTTATAAAGTATATTTTTCCAGAAATAGAAGCTTTTTAAAACATGTTTTTGCATCATTAAGAATTTGGGCACCAGGGGTGGTGGTGATGCATGCCTGGAAGCTGAGGCAGTAGGATTGCAAATTCAAAACCAGCCTTAGCAACTTAGGCAGACCCTATCTCAGTATAAAAACCAAAAAGGACTAGGTACGTAGCTCAGTGGGAAAACACTCCTGGGTTCAATCACCATTACTAAAATCAATAGATAAATGATTAATAAGGAAGGATAAAGAGGAGGAGGAGGAGGAGGAGAAGGAGGAGGAGAAGGAGAATTTGAAAAATATGAAAAGAGTAGGATCAGGATCCTGGGACACCAGAACAGATGTTCTTTTGGAAGTTGATTGCATCCTCCTCTATAGAAGTCCAGGAATGAAAGATTCTTGAGCTGTATTTCTCCACCTTGGAATTCACCCAGTTAATTACAGAAGCATTACCTTCTGCTTACTTGACACACCCTCAGTGAAGCTCTGATGGATAGACGCTTTCCAGAGAATGTGTGGCTTTTTCTTCATGTGGAAGTTGGAAGACAAAGTGAAAGGGCCCCTGAATTATCTGCTTTTGTGAAATAACTTGGTTCTCAAAACATGGACCCTCGATTCAAGCTGCAGCTGTGGTCCTCAGCTGTCTGTTGGCATTGAAGGGACTTGATATTTTATGCTATCGGTGGAATCAGAGTGTCTGTGGTCACATTCTTTTTCATGACTAAGTTAATCTTTGAGCTTGCTACACATGTAGCCAGCTTCCTTCAAATTGAAGACTTGAGTGCTGAGGTGATGGGGTTATTTATGAATGGGTGTTGGGGAAGTTACCTGGATCCCCAGTCCTGCAAAGTCTGGGATTGGAAGGATCCCTATAAGTTATTCAATAGGAATGAGCAGCCTTTCCCTGCACATCAGCCTATTGGACTGAGGGTTCACATTTCTCATGTTGAGATAGCAGTGAAAATTCCAGTGACCTATTCCTTCAGGAGCCCAGTTCCCATTTGGAAAAGCTGAACTTCCCAGGGCACAGGGCCAGGCATTATGACATTATCATGAAGACTGGTGGATTAATGTGGCTGATAGTCCCTAATACAAAAAAATTTCAGCCTGGAATGGTGTTTCCTTTCAAGAACAAAATCGTGTGTCATTTTTCTTGTGTTGTCCTGTGGATAGTCACACACCCTTCAAAGAGTGTCCTGAAATGAGTATAATAGTTCTACCAACAGTTCCACATGCTTGAGAGATGAACAGAGTTTATCCACTCATTAGCTTGACCCTCAAGAAGAAAACACTGGAGTCTTATTTGATAATTCAGTGACATCCACCAGGCAGATTTGCAAGGTTTTCTTGTGACTCACCCCACATTCTCATGGTTGCCTACATGCCTGTATTTCATTCCAAAAGCAGCTGATTAATAACAGCAAATTTGACCTTATTGTGTTACGTGAGAATGAGAAGAATATTCTTGGATGCAATGTGTTCAATTTAGGAGAAAGCATTTATTTTGAGGCTTATTTTTAAAATGTCACCAACTGTACCCATATACCACGCCACCTCCCACCTATGCACATGATCTTTTCCCAGGGCTGACCCTCGACTGCTGTTAAGGAAGAAGATGAATGTCGACCCCGTCCAGTGTGGGCAGCTGAACCAAAGTCACTTGTGTGAATTTGGAGTGCTGTAAAATACCACACAGACACAAAACACCTTTTATAGGAGCTTCAGGACAGCTTCCTCATCTCCCAACCTCAGGCTTCCCAAGAAGTGGGGCAAGAGAAGGTCATGAGAGGCTTGAGAGAGAGAGAAAGAGAGAGCCCATCAGCCAGCATGTTCAGGGTAGGATTACAAAGGAACAGGTGAGTGTGACTCAACCCCAGCTGGTGCTGCCTACACCTGGAACCAAGCCTTGTTCTCCAGCTGGCAAACACCCAAGTTACTGCGGAATGCAATAATTTTTCAGGACCCCAGGGCATCAGGGCTTAGAGGCATGTTCATCCAGGGCAGCTTCCCACAGTTGAAGACTCCCTTGGGAGTGTCACATCCCTGAGAAGGGGAAGAAACCGAATAGTGTGGACTGTTATGTGTCACCAAAGCAATTATCACTGAAGTAGATCTACATAAAAATCATTCCATGGTACCTTAAAATTCTCCTGCCTTGGCCCTGACCCTGTTCATAAGCACCTCACACTGATGGTGGAGAATGGCATTTAGCCTCCTGTGGAACTCAGATGTTAGGAGAGGAACATGCTAGCAGCCACTTTCATCTACTCTCTGTACAAGAACATTGGAGACTCTGAGGCTTTTCAGGGCAAGGAGAACTTTCCGATGAGAGCTTCAGCAGGTACACATGAAAAGACTTCATTCTAAAATCACCCTGAAGGACAGCAGGTCCTGGTTGAAATCATCTTTGAAGGTCACTGGGATTTCCTCCATCTCCGATTGGAGCATGAACTTTGAAGTGGTTTTTCAGGCCCAAGGCTAGTCCTGGGAAGGCTAGAGGGGCTGGAGGCTGGAGCCAGCTGCTGCTGCTGGCTGAGGTGCGAATGCTGGGGCAGATAGTCAGGAGTGGGAAGTGATAGTCAGAGGCCAAGGTCCTCTCCAAAGCCTCCTGCTTCCTGTTCATTTCCTCCTGCCTCTAAGCCCCCCTCTGCTTCCTGTTAACTGGATCCATCAGGAAGTCTCTGACAGAAGCATCGAAGGAATGTGTCATGGGTATAACCAGAGGACAGAATATGGAGAGAAGGATTTGGAGCTCAGAAATAATACTAAAGTAACCAATATAAACAATGATTGAGTGTGCATTTTCATCTACATAAAAAAAACATAACAAGGGTTAATCTTTTGTAGGCTCATGCATGTTTGTAGTTTTTTAATTCATCTCGTGTGATTTTATGTTTAATGTCTTTTTCACTAGACTTCAATCTCAATAAAAGAGTCTATTGTTTATTTCCGCCCAGCTGTGCTGCCAGAGTCTACAGCAATGACCATTATGGAGTGGCCCTTCTAAAAAGTTGCTAATGGGCTGACTTGTTTCTCTGGGTTTTGTCTCACTTGATTTATGTTTCTGAAAGATTATGCTATCCTTTTTTGTTGTAGTGAAAACTCTGTCCTTGTAAAATTATGATATAAACTTTACTTTTAGTGCTTTTATTTGAGAGATGAGTGGAGGTAGAAGCTGGCAGGTGGCTGCTCTGGAGTCAAATTCCCTGATTGAGCTGTCTACACCACACCAATTATTGTCAATGGTCCATACCTGTTTCTGTTTGCTTCATGTTGACATATACTTGCTTCTTCAAGTAGGTTTTGTTTGGAACATTCCTTTAGGTTCATCTTTATGAAAACTCAAAACTGCTCATTTTCCTTCTAAATAAAGTGAATGTGGCTTAGTACTGGTTATTAACCAGGTATGATGGCACCCCTCCAGGGAACTTTGACACCATCTAGAGGTCTTTTTGGTTGTCTCACTGAGAGTGGGATGCTCCTGGCATTTAGTAGGTAGAGATCAAGGATGCTGCCAGATATCCCACAGTGCACAGGTTGGCTATCTACGACAAAGGACTATCTGGCTCAAGATATTAGTTGTGCTCATCTTGTCCAGAGTATATTTTTGTTCATTATTCCAAGTAAGTATAATAAAAACAGGATCAAAATGTGAATCTACCTGATAAGCCTTCAAATCTCACTTCTTCCTTGCACCAGTTATATGAGCTTAGGTATGAAGTTGACAAGGACTTCAAGTCTTCATCTATGAAGTAGGAGGGATTAAATCATGGTTTTGTTATAGTTAAAGCTTCGTCCCAGGGTTTCATAAACTGACTTCTAGACCACTCATATATAATCGAATCAAGCCTTTATTGAAGCACACTGGTGGCAGCTGACCAGAACATAAAGCTGTTCCCCTGATCAGCCCTGAACAATTGCAAGGGCACTCTTTATAAGCCTGAAAACCACAAAAGGGATGTTCAGGGGTCCAGCCAATGCAAGCAAGCCAGGTTACAGAAGCAGGACAGTGCAGTCAAGCAGCGGGAAGTCTAACCAATCACAGTTAGCCCAGTCATCTCAGTTACAGAAACAGAGCCCCGTTACCCTAGTTACAGAAACAATGTCCCATTAGGTAGTTCCATGTTCTTAAAGGTTTCTATAGCAAAAGGAAAAGAACATCTTGCCCCAGTCATGACTCTTCTACTTGGCATGGTTGTTTTACAGGATGAAGTCATAAAACAAAATGGAGTCACCTTTGCTCCTACTATCACAGTTTTGCAGCATTTTATGAAGGCATGGATTAGCCAATGCAGTTGGTCTTGCGCAGAGAAGTCCCTCCCTAAGTAGCCACTGGATATATGAAGAAAGCTTATACTGAATGCATATTAGAATAATATGCTTGTACTATCATCAGCTACCAAGAAAGCATTGCTTGATTGTTTCTGCACTCTCAAGGAAAAGGAATTTGAGAAAACAAATAAAGCATACATTTTCCAGAGCAAAAATTTTTTTCAAACTAGTGATTTTCTTTATTTAGAATTTCTCATAAACTGTACAATAGTAATCATGGTTGCATGGAGGTAGTGATTAGGGAATGGAGCACAATGACATGTAGTCAAATTTTGCAAATCCAAATCAAACAAGATTGACTCAGAAAAATTGCATCAATGAATCTAATTTTGGTGTTAAAGATATGCACAAATAAAGTTTTTTTTTAATCTGAATTGCTAAATGCTAAGCAATTATATCACTTGAAACAACCGAAACCAACAATATTTATTAAATAACAAATCCAGAAAACTTGAACAATGCTAGAGAAAAATATGACTATAATAGATTATGTTTATGCTATTTGATGGGCAGTAAAGGAAATTTCAAAGCCAATATGCATACCTACCATTTTGCATATACAAAAATTTTTACCTTCCACAATGACTTTATATCCAAAACACCAAAAAAAGACATATGTTGAACTTTCCTGTACACAGAACTAGTTTAGAAACATCTCATAGAATTAATATTCCCAAAACACACTTTGGAAAACTAATTTTGTTGTATAAAGTCAACACTCAAATTGAACATTCACTATTGATTTTAGGTGGCACCAGGCTGAAATTATAATATTATTAAATTTCAAATAATAATTTGTATTCCAATTTAACAAAGTTAAAGTTGTATACTATAAAGATGTATTTACTAGAATTATAAAATATTATCTCAAATTATATTTATTATACTCAAAGGAAGTCATAGCACAGATTTGAGAGAGAAGAAAAAATTGTCAAAAGATATGCTACACATTCGAGACATTCCTATAATAAAAAGCTCATCTCTAATAGCATTTATAAATGCTTTCTTAATCCAACCAATGAAAGTGAGGAAACAACAGTACTCACAAGAGTTTATTTTATCTAGAGCCATAATCTAAAAATTTCCAATTTAATTTTTTCTCCTACAATGCCTACTCCTAGATCCTATTATAACACTCTTCTTAAATCACAGCTCTAATCATATTGTCCCCATAATCAAACACTTGAAACAGCTTCTCATTGTACATTCAGTTAAGTCTGACTCCTTAAAAATAGCATTTAACATAATCCACAACCAGGCACCAATCAACATCCAAAATGGATCATATTCTTCAGTTTACTTTGAACCCACTCTGCTTTTAAACAAAAATTTCTGAGAATCTAACATGATTTAGGCACCATGCTAGGATGTAAAATACTCTCTTTTGAAGCCATGTAGAGTAAAGCACATCTGTACTCCCCCATATTCAGGAAAATGAGGTAGGAGGATTGCAAATTTCAGGCCAACCTGGGCAGCTTAGAGAGACCCTGTCTCAGAATAAAAACTAAAAGAGCTGGAGATGTAGCTCAGTGTTAGAGCACAGTATTGGCTCGATCTCCAATACTGTGCAAAACAAAAACAAACAAAAAACTCTGTTATTTCATTGGCTCTCAAAATTTAGCTACCCTCAGTCTCTAGAGGGTGCATCAAAACAGATTGCAGGACCCCATTCCCAGAGTTTCTGATTCAACTGGAATTGCTTTACACTTCTAGCAAGTTCTCAGCTTTGCGCTGCATTCGTGCGTGCACACTCTGAGCTACTCTGGGTACACCAGACCCTTCATCTTGCCCAATAAAAACAGATCTCAAATTCCTGAGTGTCCAGACCTCTGTGCCATTCTCCCTGCTGTTTCCAAGTGCTCAAGCACCCTTTCTCTCCCATATTGCTGAAACTCTGGCTAAAATCCTTCCTCAACAAAATCCCAGCAAAAACAAATTCTTAAGTAAAACACATATTCAAAATTTAACATGAATATTAAAACAGCAATGTTTACTAAAAACAAAAAGCTATCTCATAAATTATAAACATGTATCAATTTTACTAGTTTTGTTCTAAGTAAAATTTTTATTCTGATTTTTACCATGAAAGAAACCCTTTTCAGACTAAGAAATTTAAAATAAATTAGGATACAACTTTAAATCACACAAATAGAAAACAACTTCAATAGGTATATGACCTCACTTTACAGGACAAAAAAGAAAATGGTCATGGGATAATATGATTCCCTGGTGTTATAACCTAACATTTTTTAAAACAATGTTTTGTTGTTGATGTTCATGGTGCTGGGGGTTGAACCTAGGGCCTCATGAGTGCCAGGCATGCACTCTACGCTGCACTACACATTAGATATGGAAAATGACCAACCCCAAAATAGTGTGGCCTGGGAAGAGAAAGCGAGGATTAAGGAACACATTGAGAACATTTATCTTTTCGCAATACAAATACAAGAAAAGCCCTGGGGAAGAGATATCCATCAAGCTTGGAATGACAGTCTCTGGGAAGAGGCCAAAGCATTGATATTTCTTCAAAAATCCTTTTCCAGACCCTTCATCTGGCCCAATAAAGACAAATTCCAGATACTGGTCGCTGACCCCAGACCCTTCATCTTGCCCAGTAAAAACAGATCTCAAATTCCTGAGTGTCCAGCCCTCATTAGTTAAATCACACCCTCACTAATTAAATCACCTTAGTATAACACATATAAGCACAGACTCCCCCTTTGGCTGGTGGCTCATTTTCCACCAGGAAAGTGGGTCCATCAGACGTGTGATTTTGTCTCTAAATAAAGGCTGTGCTTATCTGTGAAGTTTGCACCCAGACCCATCCTATTGTGCTAACAGTTTGTTTTCCTGACTGGGAAACAGGAGAAAGGTAATATTTTGTCCTTCCCCATGCCCCCAAATCTCATTCCCTCTCCCCACAGAGTTAAATGACTGATGAGGCCAGGAAACTGACCTTTGACTGTCTGGCAATTCCATGGCTTTCTGAAAGTCAAGGGTCCCCTCAGCCACCACTCATATGAGATACAGCTGAATCCCCAAACTGACTATGCCTCCCCGACCCTGTAGAACATGGTCCCTTCATGCCCTCTACAGTCCATTTTAGCTGAGCAAATGCTGGCTTTGTTTGGGAGAAATTTGAATGGGACAGAGGAGGGCTTAAGGCAACTGAAGACAGGTGGCCAGGGCTACTCTATGGTATTTTATGAATGTCTTACATCTCAAATCTGGCCCTGACAGCCCCCAGGGGTACTAACGACCACCTGCTAGATTCTTGGGGCTCTATGCCACGTGGACGATGCAAGGATTTGTATCAGATCCTTTATTGGCATTGAAGCTGTCCTGTTTCTACTCTCTCTCCTCCCCAATCTTTCCTTCCCTTCACACCCAGCAAAACTCACGGACCAGAGACCTCTTTGCATTTTCTTCCTGCATCTAATGCTGGCTTTTAAATTCTCCAGAGAGGTTAAAACTCTGTTTATGCAGCCTCCAGCACTTCAGATAATGTATCTGAGGAGCCTCAGATTATAGGGATGGTGAATGACCAAGCAGCAGGCAAATAATCCCCTTCTGAAGAGATTTTAAGGGCACAACTAGCTGGTAAATGTCCTCCCGTAATTTAAAATAATTATCAAAAGGTTGATTTGTATCCTGCATTCTGAGTGAGGTCCCAGCTCCAAGTCATGTAAAAAGGAGCCTTATTTCAAGCCCTTCCCCTCAGCTTACCTATGGAGCAAAAATTTAACCTGTTTGTCACTAAGAGGAATAAATAACCCTAATAGTTATTTAACCCAATAGTCAACGGCATGTCTCAGTAAGAAGCATGATGTTTTATGATTTTCTGTATCTAAACCTGGTCTGATTACCAATGGGGAAAAAAGTGTTAAAAAGCCCCAGGCAGCAATTTCCCTGGCCAGACCATGCTGAAGCTTGTATTGGAATGTGGCTCAGTAGGAGACTGCTCTGAGACTGAAGGAAAAAAAAATGTCAGTTTAACTTCTCCCTGACTGTGGCATAGGGAGAAAAAATGATTTCAGGGTGCTCTCTCTGTCTCTCTCTGTCTCTCATGCTGCTTTATTAAAATAATTAACAGCCATATCATTTTTCCTCCTAGGATTCTTTTTTTTAATTCTGTTTTTTAGTTCATGATTCTGATCTAGCATGCCTAGGTTAATGTGTATTTCTGATCAGACCTATTTAATCCAACCATAAAGATTTTTTATACTCTCCTCTCTTCAGAGGCCAATTTACAAAACTATAAGGTTTTTATTTCTTTGTTCTGTGTATGTGTACATACACCAGTGTATTGTCCAGTCTGCATGTGTTTGTATATTAAAATTGTTTTATAGATGAATAAGCTCATAAATTAAAATTTCAAAAATATGGAACCAAGTACTTTTAATTCATATGATTTAGAAGGTTCAATTTAAATTGGGTAAACAAATGAGATAAAAGGTGTCTTTAAAGTTACTAATTCAAATTTTTCCAGATGGCCAAACATCTAATAAAATGTTAAGGTATAAATCCATTGTTTCTACAACATGGAAGAGGTGAATGCTGTTCAGTACACTTGTCTCACACTTTGGTTGTTATAGTTCATAAGTAAATTAGATTTGACCTATACAGGATTAATCATGATTTTTTTTTTTGTTGCAGACATCTGATCAACTTACAAAGTTAAAATGCTAACTGTCAAATATAATAAGTACTCTTAACTTCTTGAATTTCATGAGGTGATATACTTGAACATTGTTTATGTTTTTATGAATTGGTAAACAAACAGATGTGATTCTAGGTACAAAGGGTCCAAAAGTTTCATCTGTGTTTCAATTAGAGTAGTGTAAATAACATAAAGTATTTATTCTATTTAAAATGAAGTAATCTGTCTAAATTCAAAAATTTCATAAGGGTTATTTCAGAATGTAAACAAAAAGAGGGGTCAACAGATATGAAAGAGAAATTAGAAGGTTATAGGTATGGACATATATTTAGTAGAAGGAAGAAAAAAAATGTTTCCAGGTAAGAAAGTCTTTGTGTGTTGAAATAAGCAACAGGTGCATCTAAGTGGTAAGAAGGTCTGTGTAATTAAAGGGCAAATTTCAACAAGTTTGTGTGTCACTAAGTTGGTTATATGTATGTGGAACAATCTGGCAAAGCTATTTAAGGTTTTTTTCCCTATGGTCAAATACTAATTTACTAGTATAAAACCAAGGTTTAATCTATATGTTAACCTGACAAGGATTTCTTAAAATATTAACTTACACTTATCCTTGTGTGTGAAAAGTTTTATTCTTTAAAGCAACTAGTCTTAAAGTAATTAGGATCTATACAACACTTGTTACACAGCAACAACTGTTATTTTTGAGAATTACATTACCTTGCAGAATCTAAATTTTCCTTTAAAAGCTAAACTTAATTAACATAAAAACATCAGTATAGCATACTAAGTATGTTCATATCTTCCAGGTATACAAGTCTTTAAAGCAGGGGGTTTAAAAGAACATTTTTAACTAGCTTATTCTCTCCAAACTAAAGTTGTCTGTATGGTAATTTTAGACTTATAAAAAGATAAAATTTAATTGAGGTTTTATTTATATCACTTATTTTTCTGTAACCGAACCTAAAATCCTATGTAACTTTTCACATTGGGATAGAAATGTAAATGTATTTCTAAAAGATAATGAGAGCTTGATCTGTTTAAAGGTTAGTATTGTGAAACATAAAAGCACTTTGCCAATTTCCTACACAAAAGGAAAGTTAAAATCTCTCTCAGCCTTTCTTTGATTCATATTTTAGATGTAATGTCATATTGTGTTAACTAACATTCATACAGACTCAGGAAACAATCTATGTAAACTTTGTTAAATGATATTTAAGAAAGAGGCAAAGCTTCAGAACTAGAACACTTTGTCAACAGCCCTGCCTTAACTGAGATAAGGCTCTGCCTCCCACCTTATTACATGTTAAAATGGCTCCAAAATAGGCCAGACTTTAGCTCATTTTTAGTTATATTCAGAAGATTTGTGTTTGCTGTAAAGATTACTGTGATCTCAAACAGGGGATATAATTTATAACTCAGCCAAAATTCAAGATTGCTATTTCACAACTTAAATGTTTTTACTCTTGTTAATTTCATTTTGTATTTTCCTTGTAAACTCTATAACTGTTGCCTGTTAATGTTTTGTGGAGGTACTGCTTCAAGAACAAACAACCTTGGTTAATTTGAGCTAACAAGCCATCACCCACAGACAGGATATAAGGCTGACTTGCAGTACTAATACGAGACCCCAGTTAAATAAAAGGGGTAAATGACTGTAAGGTTATAAACATTGATGTTAAAACCCAGTACTCTTATTTTTAGACTGGTGAGACTGTCTTGCTGGATGTTTAAGACCAAGGCTTAAAGATTAAGGCTAAAACAATATTTGGCTCCTGCCCTCTGAGTCAGCCTGAAGCCAGGGAATGAGAGAACTTCCCAAAGAGATTTGCAACTCTGGGCCACATGACCTCTAATTCAGGGAGATTAACAAAACCACTGGAGAACAGAAAGTCCAGTGCACCTGCTGCAAAGACGAGGGTCCCTGGAGAAGGAAGACATCCCTGTTGCTTCCAAAGGAAGCCACCTCATCCAAGGAGACCTTAACCCATCCTAACAAGCAGATGGCACTAAAAGAAGCTGCTCTCAAGTTCTCCAAGAGTAACCCTTGCGGGAACTCAGCTGACTCTTAACAACACATAGGAACAAGGTCAATTTGACCAGCTTGATCTGAAAACCTAGCAAAAACAGTTAAACCCAAAGTACAGTCATACCTGGACATTTAAAAAGAAAAACAATTTGTTATTTTAAATAGAACTTAGATGTCCATTTGTGTCAACCCCACAGCCCTGATGCCCCCCCCAAATTATGAGTTTTTTTTTTCTTTGCAAGGTTCATTTATCCCTGCCTACCAAAATTAAACTGACCTTTGCACCTTAATCTTCCTTAATCCTCAAACTGACAATTTACCTCACAACCAAGGCCTACCCATTCCAATGACAGCACACAGCAGACATAGGGGAGCCCCCCAAATTATTACCTTACTCATAGGGCTAACAATTAACCAGGATTGGCACAGGAGCAACAGGATTAGGAAACTCTATTCACTATAAAAAAAATAATCAGCACAGGTTATTGCAGATATCCAACAGGTCACTGATTTGGTACTGATTTTACAAAATCAACTGGACTCCCTGGCCTCTGTCATCCTACAAAACTGTTCAGAAAAGAATGCTGTTTCTATGTAAACCAATCAGGAGTGGTAGGAGACAAGGTTAAATGGCTCCAAGATTATCTGGAATATGGAAAATTGATCTGACTCAGGAGCCTTTTTGAATATGGAATGGTGAATTTCAATATAATAAGTTTAAAAAGTTACCCATCTTAATATTTCCTTTCATAAGGAATTCTATCTCACAGCATGTATATTAAATCCCTATGTTTTATTATCTGGGCCCATTTAAATACAATATAATGCCTCACAAAATATTTATTATGTTAGATGTAAAAACTGTATGTTGCAGTACTGTGTCAGTCGAACCATATGTCAGAGCCCCAAACAAACTGTTATGATTCTCAAAAGGCCACTAGCTACTTGGCTCCCTGTAAAATTAAAAGAACCATGGCATGAAAACCCTTTAGTAGCATTCACAGAAGAGTTGCTTTGACATTTGAAGCACTGGGCCTGGGCTAAATGATTCATTGGCTGGTTAACAGCTGGTGTAGTTTTGGCTGGCATCATTATCTCTGCCTCCATGGCAGCAGTGGTCTTACCCCAAGAGGCTCAACAACGTGTTACCTTCAGCAGTTCCATAAGAATTACACTGAAACTGGGCAGCCTCAAGATCATATTGACCAGGAAATTCTGAGTGAGGTCCAGTAACTAAAAGATTCTATTATTTGGGTAGGAAAACAAGTACAAGATTTGTCGTGGGCTCAGAGACTCCAACGCCATTATAATATTACCCACTTTTTTGTTACTCAAGTTCCATATAATGACACTGAGATTCAATGGCAAAGTATATATAATCACCTAATGGGACTTGATCCTTTTCATACTGCTTCTTTAGATGTGTGAAAATTATAATCTCAGGTTCTAACCATGGTAAATGTCAAAACAACTACTTTTGATAGTGAAGAGATTTGGGGCAGTTTAGCTGAAGGAATTTCTTCCCTTAACCCTTTTATGTACTTGTTCTCCACTGGGTTATTGGCCATAATATGTTGTTAATTGTATCTCTGTTCTTGTCTTGTGTAGTCTATTAAGAAGGATGGAGACAATTAAATCATCAGGAAAGTCTGGTTCTAAGGTTAATCATGATTGCTATGCTCCAAAGGAACCAGACCTCTTAAATCATAGAAAGAGCACCCTAAATCTGTTTGGGCCTTAATTAAGAATAATAGGGTCCTCAGCTATATCACATGCCCAAATCATTTTCCTAACACTAACAAATTAGTTAGTCTTCACCTTTCATGCTAAAAATATTCTCCTAACACTAGTAAGCTAACTAGTCTTCATTTTATATGCTGCAATTGTTTCCCTAACCTTCATTTTATATGCTGCAATTGTTTCCCAGACCAGTTAATCTTCATGTATTATTATAATATCTCCCTATTTTCAGTTTTACAGTTTCTTAATAAAGTGATTAGCTTAGCCACAACTACTAGGAAACATCTCAAAACATCTCTCCTCCCGCTACTTATTGCCTGATCTTATGGGGTCACATAAAGAATATTGACATTGCTCACTATGGCCTCAAAACTTTTCCCCACACATCTCCCTCTTCATCCCCTCCATATTCACTTCCAGGACTCTAAAAGGAGGCCCCCCCCCCCGAATCTCCCCTTTCCAGCAGGAAGTAGCCAAAGATTTCTCTCTCCTTCTCATTTCATTTTTCCTTTCTAGAGTCTGGAATATTAGATATGGAAAATGACAAACCCCAAAATAGTGTGACCAGAGAAGAGAAAGTGGGGAAAGAAAACAATACATTGATAATATTAATCCTTTTGCAATACATTCTTTCCCAGCAACAAGAAAAGGCCTGAGGAAGAGATATCTGTCAAGCTAGGAATGACAGTCTCTGGGAAGAGGCCAAAGCATTGATCCTCAAACAAATCCTGTTCCAGACCCTCCATCTGGGTCAATAAAGATGAATCCCAGATACTGATGACCCCAGACGTTTCATCCCATCCAGTAAAAACAGACCTCAAATTACTGAGTGCCCAAACTGACACCCTCATTAATTAAGTCACCTCTCAGTGTAACCCATATAAGCACAGACCCCCCTTTGGCTGGTGGCTCACTTTCCACCAGGAAAGTGGGTCCGTCAGACGTGTGATTTTATCACTGAATATAAAGGCTGGGCTGATCTCTGACATTCGCACCAGCTTGGTTCTTTTGTGCTGATACTACATCACCAGCCCTAACAGCAATTTTAACAAAACAAATTCTTCTAAGTTTTAAACTTGGAGAATATTTTAGCAGATTTTTACTTCTGTAGAATAAATTGAGGAAGGCACACAAAGAAAAACTCAGTAATGGTCCTTGATCTGGCATAGCTTTGTTACTTCAAGAAATTCATGGAGTTTCCCTCGGGCCTCAGTTTCATTACCTCTGAACTGACCAGGGGGGAGAAAGTGATTTCCAAGTATCTTCCATCTCTAAAACCAGAGACTTACTCTTTCAAAAGATAAAAACATTTTTAAAAATCACACAGATAATTTATTATTATTATTATTATTATTGTTATTATTATTATTATTATTATTAGTAGTAGTAGTAGTAGTAATTGTATTTGGTGGTACTGGGAGCAAACCCAGGCCCCTGCACATGTAGACAAGTGCTCTGCCACTGAGCTGCAACACCAGCCCCACAGAGAAGCTTCTTTTAATTAAGTCAGTATAGCTTCTAAAGTGACAGAATTTGAAATCTTTAACTACAGCTTTCAAAGTTCTAATTAAAAATGTTGAAGTTGAAACTTTGGAAGAATATTTGTTTGTGTACATAATTGTATATATTTTAATGATTAAAATAAAACACTGTCTACAAAGTCAGAAAATGAATGTTGTACAGAATAAATTGGGAGAAAGTATGAAAAAATATGACCAATCAGTAAGTTTTAATACTTAAGAAGAAAATCAAATAATTTAAAAATTATGCCAAGAAAAGAAAATCATGTCAAGAAGTTTTTTATAATTGAGATTAACAACATTTTCAATATCTATTTGATTTCAGGATATTCCCAAAGTAATTTTGGACAGAATTAAAATCATCAATTGCAAGATTGAAAAAAATCTTAGAGACTATTATAGCCAGGTAGATCATGCCCAGAGCAAATTGCTTTCAGCTTCTCCATATCAATTTTTGCCCTTAGCAGCTCTTCTCCAGAGCTGCCTTCTTTCCCATCCATTCCTCTTCTGCTGAACATTTATAATCCAAAATTGATTTCTCTAAAATTATCTGATGTCCTTCTTTCAAGGACATTTGCAGACCTGAGGGTTATACCTTAATAGTGACCAACAGTGCTCTCTACTTTCATGAAGAAGAAAAATCATCTCTCCTTGGAGTGGAAAATGGAGACAATGTCATTCTTGAACCAATAGAAGAAAGTGATGGTGACAAGGATTTTTACATAACATGTATTTTTTTTTAAAAAATTATTTTTTAGCTTTAGGTGGACACAATATCTTTATTTTTATCTTTTATGTGGTGCTGAGGATTGAACCCAGTGCCTCATACATGCCAGGCGAGTGTGCTACTACTTGAGCCATATCCCCAGCCCCCATAACATGTATTAATTCATGTTTTTTCTTTGTTTTATAGCAATGCTGTGTTGAGAATATAAAGCCCTCTTGTTGTATCTTCCTGGAATAGTGGCAAGGCAGCGTTCCAACATTACCTGTAGAGAGCTGATACCAGCTTGTGCTAGTTTATCCAAGTTTGCACCAAATGAGGTGGATCTAGTGTTGCCACCACAGATATTTCAAAACAATATTTTCTGCTCTAATTACTCTCATCATTAACTTCTTTAGTGCTTCCTTCAGCAGGCAAAAGATTTCAGTTGCATACTCCAGAATCATCCTGTGACTGGAGAAAGGCAGTATTTGCAGCACCCTCAAATAATTTTATATCTGGATTCAGTTCTGTAATCTCTTCATTCAAATTTGGATTGCTTCTTCATGGTGGCATGAATTTTGTTTTTTTTCAAGGAATTACTCTGTAAGCAACTTGATACTGCAGGTGGTCTCATTTTCAGCAGTACTGACAGGCTGTCACAGCTCCCCAAGCCTACACATCCAGGGAGACAGGACCATAGCACCAGCCACAATCTGACAAGAAACTGTTCCCCAGGGAAACAGCACCCCAGGCCAGCTGTACCCCTCCTGCAAGGCCCTCAGTTACCCAACCACTGGGAGGAGCAACACAAATTTCTAATTAATGGTGTTTGAGAAGTCCTTGGCCTACACAATTTGTCTTAACTAAGGCCTTTAATTGGAGCAACCACATTTTTCAAAACAAAATTCTCATAAGGATCAGAGAAGATATTTTTGATGACTGCCATCCTGACTGGTGTGAGATGAAATCTCAGTGTAGTTTTGATTAGCATTTCACTAATTGCTAAGCTGTTGAACATTTTTTTTTCATATATTGTTGGCCATTTGTATTTCTTCTTTTGAGAAGTGTCTGTTTAATTCATTTGCTTATTTGTTAATTGGGCTATTTGGTTTTTTGAGTTCTTTATATATTCTACATATTAATTCTTTTTCAGATGAATAACTAGGAAAAATTGCTACCATTCTGTAGGTTCTCTCTTCATATTCTTACCCAATTATTTATTATCTATATTTACTGTCATTTTTGTCCCCTGCTTTCAGTCCCCATTTTGAGATCTTGACTCTAACTTCTAGTAGATGATAAAGATGATGACTGCTCTGGCTGCTTCAAGCTGAGAGGGGGCAATGTGGGATGGGGCAAACAGTTTGAATTTCCCTCTTAGGAATGTTTTGGGTCAGTCAAGGGGTCCGTGAAAAGTCTTGTTTTGAAAGAACAGGTTGTGAAGTCATCTGGAGGTGGGTACTTCTATGAGAAAAACAAAAAGACATGAGTACTGCAATAAGATTAATACAAAATAAATGTTGCATCACATGAATATCATGAAGATGATAGAAAACATTACTCTCTCACCAGGAGTTTCAAGAGCTGAGATGTTGTGAGGACAGGGCCTTTTTGGGGATCCATTTCTCTTAACTTGTGAGTGGTCACATTTCTATAAGCCAATTCTAGTACTATGTATACCACACACAGGTATGTAGAAATATACATAAAACAGATAGGAAACAAAAGTTTGATAGCTTTCACTGGGTATAGAAGACAGAAAAAGAGATAATACAATGTCTAAAATCCCTTAGATATAAAATAAAGCCTATTACAGTTTTTTTACATGATGACATAAACATAGGGGGAGGACCTGTGCTTTTGGGAATATTAAGAATAAAGTATGTCAGCAGTGGAGCATACTGAACCCAAAGGTTCAGGTGGCCTCTTGTCCTGCATAGGAGTTGGGTTCACTTCCTCCATCACTACCGCTAAATTCCAAACAAAACAAGACTGATGGAAAAAATGTTCATTTAAGTGTGTAGGACCAAAGGTAAATTCACCAGGAAAACTGAGCTCAAAATTCAGAGCATTTCCTAAAAAATGAAATGACTATAATTATCCTAATAAAGGAACATATGGAACATCCGATCCTTCTGGTCTGAAGTCTCCCCCTTTCTGCAGAATCCCAGAGTACAAGAAAGTTTTATAGTGACATGTATTTACAAGGGACACATTTTATCCCCCCATTGGACTTAAACCAATTTGGGAAATTGCTCATGCAGATCTAGCTGTAATATCATGTTATAATTTGTTTCCCTTGGGGCGTCTCTCCCCATCCTCCAACTGGTATTTGGGTAAGACTTGAGTACAGAAAATTATTAGGCATTTCTTCCCAGGGATTGAGGGTCAAAGGAATCCCAGTTCTTGTGCCAAATGATATTACTCATCTGAAGATGAGGGGGAATATTGCATCTCTCACTTCCCTGTGGGCCTCAAAACCACTGTTGCTCATCCCTTGAATCTTGTTGCTTGGATTAGTTGCTCTTATCAATGTAACATAAATCTTGTGATTCTCAAAACATGAGTGACCATGGATTGAGGCCTGCTGATTGGATTAGTCACTCTTACCAATGCAAAGTACCTAAAACTTCCTGTGATCCTCAAAATGTGAGCGACCATATGTTGAGGCCTGCTTGTTAGATTAGTCACAATTATCGATGCAAAGTATTTAGTGTTTCCTTTATCTCCTGTGATTCTCAAAATGTGAGTGATCACATATTGAGGCCTGTCTAGGATATGGAATGGTTGGATTGGTTACCCTTACCAATGCATGACCCTAAATCCATTTGCTTTGTGTGATCTCCCTCTTAAAAGGAGAAAGCCTGTTTTTTTTTCTCTACTATTTATCCTCAATTCTGGAGGTACTATAGCCAGGGTTTTTTTGTCCTAGAGGAATTCTTTTAATCATTTTTTATTTTGAGAATTTCAAAGCAGTAATTTTATTTAGCTAGACTGAATACATTTTTGGAGTAGGGGGTTGGACAAAGAAACTAAAATATGAATGGGGAAAAAAGAATAGTTTTAGTTAACACAATAAAATATGAAGAACAGAAAGCATTTTCAAGAATCCCCAAGTGAGTATTTCATTTTTTAAAAAATTTACTTTTTATTTATTTACTTTTATTTGTTGTAATTAGTTATACATGACAGTAGAATGAATTTTGACACATCATACATGAATGGAGTACTGCTCATTCTTCTGGTTGTACATGATGTTAAGTTACACAAGTCATGTAATCACATATGCACAGAGGATCATAATATCTGATTCATTCTACTATCATTCCTACATCCACACTCTTCCCTCCTTTTCCTCTCCTCTGTCTGATCCAAAGTAACTCTATTCTTCCCTACCCCTTCCTTATTATGAATTAACATCTGCATATGAAAGAAAATATTCAGCCTTTCGTTCTTCGGGATTGGCTTATTTTGCTTAGCATGATTTTCTCCAGCTCCATTCATTTACCAGCAGATGCCACAATTTTATTCTTCTTTAAGTCTGAGTAATATTCCAGACTTTATCTATTCATCTGTTGAATAGCACCTAGGGTGGTTCCACAGTTTAGCTATTGTGCATTGAATTGCTATAAATATTGATGTGGCTGCATCACTGTAGTATGCTGATTTTAAGTCCCTTGGTATAAACCTAGGAGTGGGATAGCTGGGTCAAATGATGGTTCCATACCAAGTTTTCTCAGGAATATCCATACTGCTTTCCATAGTGGTTGCACCAATTGGGCCAAGTCAATCTGAAATCTTGGTCCCACCATTGGGCCAAGTCAATCTGAAATTGAAAGGAAGAAGCAGACACTTGAACTAATCTGTAGGTTTGTGTCCTCTGGTGAGAAGCTGAGCAAAGCTTGACAAACATTCCTAAGTCAGAGATGAAGGGGATTGAGCAAACCTCCTCTAGTAAGCCTGTCATTTGTGCCTTCAGATGGATGGCTGCTTGATCCACTTTTTATAGGCTGAAAGGTGCCTGGTATTTATGATTGAGAGAGAGAGATGTTTCTAAAGGGAGTATAGAACTCTGGAAAAAAGAATAGTTTTAGTTAACACAATAAAATATGAAGAACATAAAGAATTTTCCAGGATACCCAAGTGAGTATTTCATTTTTGATAGTTTTGTTGATCCATTTCATTCACGTTTTTGAAAATGCCCAACATTGAGCACCAAAAGATGAAACTGGAGTTTTGATATGAGACTAAATTCACTGCTTCTTACTGGCAGGTGGGGTCTGCACAAGCTTCAGGCCTCTGCACCCAAGAAATGCTGCAGCTCTTAATGGTGGGCCGTGCTCTCCAGTTTTGCAACAAACTCCAGCAGCATCTCATCATCAATTTCTTCTTCTTTCTGAGTTCATGTCTTTTGAATTCAAAGAATAAAATCTACAGACCAGGATGAGTGAGTGTAAGAGTAGGATTTATTGAAGAACAGCAACAGAAGTCTTGTAGTATAAGAGGGGATTGTATAGCAGATTTTTCTTTTCCTTCCAAGTGTGCTAGTGTGGGAGTTAATTTAGCATTTAGTTTAACTGTAATTTTTCCACACTCAGGCTTATAAGGGTCTAGAAATGAACTAATGGTGTTGGCCCAAATATATGCTAATTAGGGATTGGAAACATAGTAAAGCTATTGGTCAATTCGTTTTTTTGTAGATTATTTTTACATATCATTTTCTATATGTTTATAAATTATAACCTTTGTATACCAGCTGCCCAATGATTTAATCCTATTAGTAAAAAACACTGTAGACTCCAGAAAATAATTAAAAATGTCTTGTTTTAGTCCAGCAGAAAAATTTCCAGAGAAAAGAATATTCTTTTTTTTTCCCATTATAAAGTAATTCTTTTTTATTTTTTTTTATTTTTTAATTTTTTATTGTGGGTTGTTCAAAACATTACAAATTTCTTGACATATCATATTCGACACTTTGATTCAAGTGGGTTATGAACTCCCACCTTCACCCCATACATAGATTGCAGAATCACATCAGTTACACATCCATTGATTTACAAATTGCCATACTAGTATCTGTTGTGCTCCGCTGCCTTTCCCATCCTCCACACTCCCCCATCCCCACCTCTCCCCTCCCCCCCCC
>NW_026000016.1:12671874-12743616 GCF_001458135.2 Marmota marmota marmota | reverse complement strand
ACCTTGCGGGCGCGGGTGGCGGCTCCGCTCCGCCCCCTCTCCAATTGGGGTCACGCGACCACCACACCGGCGAGCCGCTGGGCCTTCTCCGGGCACGGGCGGCGGCCCGGCTCCTCCCCTCTGGCTCGAAGACAAAGCGAGAGAGACTCGGATGTCTGTGACTCACCCTCCCTACCAGGAGACCAACTGTTTCTGTCGCCGCTGGTATTGATGAAGTTCTCTCCTCTGCCGCTTTCTGATGACATCAGATCTCTGCCATGTTGGTATCCTATGCGAATGGCAGCATTTCGTTCTCTTTGCCGGGTGACCAAAGCAACGGTGAGTCCTGACTGGCCCTCACAGGCCCCGTCTCAGTCCTATTGCCACTGCCCACGAAGGCTCGGTTGGTATTTACCTCCACAGTACTCAGCAGGACCCGGACTGAGAAGCAGTTTCCGCGGGCTCCTTCCATCTCATTTATTGATCCAAGTTGGGGCCTAATCCCACATGATGGAGATTAGGACCTACTTTTTCTTCTACTAGATGTAGGGTCTCTGGTTTTATTTCTAAATTCTTGATCCATTTTGAGTTGAGTTTTGTGTATGGTGAGAGACAGGGGTTTAATTTCATTTTGTTGCATATAAATTTCCAGTTTTCAATGCATGTTCTTGGCACCTTTATCTAATATAAGATAAGATAATTGTAATTTTGTGGGTTAGCCTCTGTGTCCTCTATTCTGTACCATTGGTTTACCAGTCTGTTTTGGTGCCAACACCATGCTATTTTTGTTACTATTGCTCTGAAGTATAGTTTAAGGTCTGATATTTAGTGATGCCACCTGCTTCACTCTTCCTGCTAAGGATTGCTTTAGCTATTCTGAGTCTCTTATTTTTCCAGATGAATTTCATGAATGCTTTTTCTATTTCTATGAGGAATGTCATTGGAATTTGGATCAGAATTGGATTAAATCTGTATAGTGCCTTTGGAAATATGGTCATTTTGATAACATTAATTCTGCCTATCTAAGAGCAAGGTAGATCTTTCCATCTTCTAAGGTCTTCTCTGATTTCTTTCTTTAGGGTTCTGTAATTTTCATTATATAGATCTTTCACCTCTTTCATTGATTCCCAAGTGTTTTATTTTTTTGAGACTCTTGTAAATGGTGTAGTTTTCCTCATTTCCCTTTCTGAGGATTTGTCACTAACATACAGAAATGCCTTTGATTTATGAGTTTTGATTTTATATACTTCTACTTTGCTGAATTCATTTACTAGTTCTAGAAGTTTTCTGGTGGAACTTTTAAGGTCTTCTAGGTATAGGATCATCTCATCAGCAAATAGTGCCAATTTGAGTTCTTCTTTTCCTATGTGTATCCCTTTGATTTCTTTCGTCTGTCTAATTGCTCTGGCCAGTGTTTCAAGAACTATGTTAAATAAAATTGGTGAAAAAGGGCATTTCTGTCTTGTTCCAGTTTTTAGAGAGAATGCCTTCAATTTTTTTTTTTATTTAGACCAATGTTGGCCTGGGGCCTAGCATAGATAGACTTTATTATGTTGAGATATATTCCTGTTATCCCTAGTTTCTCTAGTGTTTTTAACATAAAGGGATGTTGTATTTTGCCAAATGCTTTTTCTGCATCTATTGAGATGATCATATGATTCTTATCTTTTGAATCTATTGATGTGATGAATTACATTTATTGATTTCTGTATGTTGAACCAACCTTGCATCCCTTGGATGAATCCAACTTGATCATGGTGCACAATCTTTTTGATATGTTTTTGTATTCAATTTGTTGGAATTTTATTGAGAATTTTTGCATCTATGTCCATTAGAGATATTGATCTAAAGTTTTCTTTTTTTTTTTTTTTTTGATGTGTCTTTGCCTGGTTTTGGAATCAGAGTAATATTGGCCTCATAGAATGAGTTTTGAAGTGCAGTCTCTTTTTCTATTTCCTGAAATTAATTGGAAAGTTTTGGTATTAATTCTTTTTTAAAGGTCTGTAGAATTTGGCTGTGTATCCTCCCCCTTTTGTTTAATTTAAATAACAAGTATGTGGCTTAGGGACCGTGCCTGTTTTAGGTTGTCCAATACTACATATGGTCCTTACCCGTCATTGGATGGTCTGACCTCAAATCGTCAGCCTCCTGTCTTAGGTTGTTACCATGATCAAGTTGCAGGGTAGTTTCTCTACTTTTTTTATATCTCTTAAGAGTTGCTTTGTGGCATAGTATATGGTCTATTTTAGAGAAGGTTCCATTGCTGCTGAGAAGAAAGTATATTCTCTCATTGAAAGATGGAATATTCTATATATGTCAGTTAAATCTAAGTTATTGATTGTATTATTGAGTTCTATAGTTTCTTTGTTCAGCTTTTATTTGGAAGATCTATCTAGTGATGAAAGAGGTGTGTTCAAGTCACCCAAAATTATTGTTGTGGTCAATTTGACTCTTGAACTTGAGAAGAGTTTGTTTGATGAACATAGCTGCTCCTTATTTGGGGACATATACACTTATAATTGTTTAGTCTTGTTGATGTATGGTTCCCTTGAGTAGTATGTAGTATCCTTCTTTGTCCTTTTTGATTGACGTTAGTTTGAAGTCTACTTTATTTGATATGAGGATGGAAACCCCTGCTTGCTTCTGCAGTCCATGTGAGTGGTATGATTTTTCCCAACCCTTCACCTTCAGTCTGTGAATGTCTTTTTCTATGAGATGAGTCTCTTGGAGGCAGCATATTGTTGGGTCTTTTTTTTTTAATCAAATCTGCTAGTCTATGTCTTTTGATTGTTGAGTTTAGGCCATTAACATTCAGGGTTATTATTGAGAAATGATTTGTATTCCCAGCCATTTTTGTTTATTTTAGGCATTTAACATGACTTGTTTCTCCTCTGATTACATTTTTCTTTAGTGTAATACATCTCTCTGATGATTTTCAGCATTGTTTTTCATTTCCTCTTTGTGGAATATTTTGCTAGTGCAGGCTTTATAGTTGTAAATTCTTTTAACTTTTATTATGAAAGGTTTTTATTTCATCATCAAATCTAAATCTTAGTTTTGATGGATATAAGATTCTTGGTTGGCATTCATTTTCTTTCAGAGCTTGGTATATGTTGTTCCACAATCTCCTGGCTTTGAGGGTCTGGGTTGAAAAATCTGCTGAGATATGAATTGGTCTCCCCCTATATGTGATCTGATTCCTCTGTCTTGCAGCTTTTAAGATTCTATCCTTATTCTGTATTCTAGGCATTTTCATTATAATGTGCTTTGGTGTAGATCTGCTTTAATTTTGTACATTTGGTGTCCTGTAAGTCTCTTGTGTTTGGTTTTCCAATTTGTTCTTCATGCTTGGGAAGTTTTCTGATATTATCTCATTGAAGAGATTGTGCATTCCTTTGGTTTGAAATGCTGTGCCTTCCTTTATCCCAATAACTCTTAGATTTGGTCTTTGATGCTGTCCCATAATTCTTGCATGTTCTGTTCATTCATGGTTTCTAACTTTCTTCACTATGTGATCAACTTTATTTTCCAGATTGTACACTTTTTCTTTGTAATCTGATGTTCTTTCTTCCAAGTGATCTAGTTTGTTGGTGAAGCTTTCTATTGAGTTTTTTATTTGATTTATTGACTCAAGGATTTCTGACTGTGGTTTTTTTTTCAGAGTCTCTATCTCTCTCTTGAAGTAATCTTTTGCTACCTCTGTTTGCTCTCTTATCTCATTGTTGGAGTGATCAATTTTTTGCCTGTATTTGCTCATTTAGGTTATTATTTAATTCACAGACCATTTTAATTAAGAACCTTCTAAACTCCTTCTCTGACATTTCATCACCTTCGCTGTTCATGGGTTCTGTTATTGTAGTGTCCTGGTTTGTTTGGGGCCCTTTTCTCCCTTGTTTTTTCATGTTTTCTATGTGTCTTCCTTCCTTGCAATGTGAGTCTGAGGGATTACAGTTTCTTCCCTATATTCTTGTAGTACCCATGCAGATTGTCTGTACCTTACCTTGCTGTTGGGCTTCCAGACCCTGTTGGTGTTCCTCAATAAATGCTACTGCATCCTGGATCTGAGTCCTGTGTAAGTTGAAGTGAGTGGATCTGGGATGCTGGGCTTGACTTCCCATGGTAGTCTGCTGGTCAGAAGGGGAAGTCCTGTGCCAAAGGCTAGGCTCTGGCAGTACCTGTCCTGCTGGGGGAGGGGTAAACCAGGCCTACTGAGAGCCTGGATCTTGCATTGGTTGGTGTGAGTGGCAGTAGTCCAATGCTCAGAAGGGTGGTCCTTCACTAGAGGCTAGGCTCTGGCAAGTGTCTGCCCTTCTGGGGAAGGGGTGGACCAGGCCTGCTGTGTGCCTGGGGCCCCACACAGGCAGGTGTGGGTGGATCTGGGCTGCTGGGCTTGACCTCCCATGGTAGTCTGCTTGGGTTTTAATTCTAATTCTTTGTATTTATTTTTGGCTTTATAAAGCCTTTGGGTCATGGGCTCAGGGTTGTATCTAACACCTTAGTATTCTTCCTTTAGCTCCCAGTAGTTGTATCTAGGAAGAAAACTGATAGTAGTAGATCTCAGTTCCCATCTTTTGATTCAGGGTGAGATAGCACTATTGGGGTGCTGAAACATTGCACATATCCGTGGAACCACAATGAGGCCACTCCTACTCCCAGGAGTGATAGCATTGCCTACTTCCTTCTTCTGGAGCATGTAACTTTTGTATTTGCTCTTACTGAGCCACTGCCGCTACCAAATTTGTGTCCATTCAAATGAGCCTTCCTCTCTAATCTTCAGGTTTTCTCAAGTCAACTTTTCTTTCATTTTTAATTTATTTAGCCACAAGTCATGATTGTAAATGAAAGTTTGAGGCTTGCATCCATAATTTACCAAGGCCCTAAGCAACTTAGTGAAATCCTGTCTCAAGATTACAAATAAAAAAGGGTTTGGGATATGGCTAAGTGGTAAAGTGCCTCTTAGTTCCTAAAAATTGTTGTTTTATCCACTGAAGCAGAAGAGTTCAATATTGTGGCTACTCATCATTTGTCTTTTTCCTACTGATATTTATGGTAGGTTGAATTGTGTTACACTTGTTGGAAGGAATCACCAACTTTATTATATTTAAGGAAAATAAAAAATGAATGTTGGAAATATGATGAAAGAAATTATTGCCAATGGATAAAGGGATTTCAATGTCTGAAATAAGAAGACTAAATTTGATTTTTTGTTCCATCTTAAACAAGAGAGCTATGCCAATCTGACAGAGTCTCTTCTAACAAAGCAGCCTGCTTCTTTTATACAGGGTTTTGGCCAGAGTGCAGTTTCAGGATGGGCCAATTTTGGAAGTAAAGTGCGTTGACCTCTGGGAAGAGTGGACTTTCAAGACTGGCCAATTTTCAGAGGGCCAACTTTCTGAGGTAAGTGGGTTGACATCCAGAAAGAGTGGAGTTTCAAGATGAGCCAATTTTCAGAAGGTAAGTGGTTTGCCATGGGTAGCAGCCTGGCTCTTTAAGTGTTACCCTTTTTGGTTGGTGGCTGGTGGAGGCATATTTATTGGAGTGGCTTTGTCTTTCTGTCTTGGCTGTCTTTCTCAAAGTAAATGCATGACTTTGGTGAGTGAGGACAGTTAGCATTGATTGATTGAATAGCTTTCAAGTGGTTTGGGTGGCTATTAGTTTCTGTAGCTACAGGTGAGTCCTTTCCAAAGCTTGAGGTGATTTTAATCATTGGTTTTTGTTTAAAGTTGCTTTCCCTCAAGTTTTCAAAATAAAAGCCATTTCATATTCAGAGACTTAGATTTCTTTAGAAGTTGGATAAAGTTGTAATTGCTTAAAAGATTGCTCTGAAGAATATCACCCATTTATTTATGTTGCTTAGTCTTAACTATAATAGTGTTTTCATACCTTTTTTTGGTAAATTGTTGTTATTTTTGAGTATGATTTTGGTACTTTCAGGGGTTTTTGATGAACTACTGATCTTATGATCTTCAGGCAGCGTTGTTAGGATCTTTGGAAATAGATACGTGAAAACTCTATGTGTTTATTTCATATAAATTAATTATAATGATCTACTGGTAAATCTAGCTTTTAGTTAGAAGTAGATTACTGGATAAAAGTGTGTATCAATTGCCAAATCAATTTCTTTTCCAAAAATATTGCATATTTTCAGAATAGTGCTTTTTTTGAACTATGCCAAATGAGATATTTCCATGATTTCATCTTTCATGGTCTATGTCTCATGTCATTTTAAAAATTTCATCTTAATTAAACATTATTATATTTATAATGAAACTGAAATATAGCCCAAATGTAATTAATGTTCCCTTGTTTGACAGTCATTGACTATAGCCAACCACCTATCCTTTTAGTGTAGCATGCAAATATAGTGTGGCTCATCTAATCTGACTAGTTTCTGTGTAGATAAAATTTTCCTTTCAAGTTCCTAGGAAACAACTAGCACCATGTACCTCACCTTGGTGCATCCATTCTATTTTTCAAATAGAATTATTTTCCTGACAATTTATCTGGTGATCTACTTTTGATATTTCACCTCTTCTGTATAAATCTTGTCTCGTGTTCTGATACATATTTTGAAATGTGAAGTCTCTCATACGATTGTATTGGAGTCATATGTTTACTTGGGTTTTAAGGCAGTAAATATCCTTTTCCTTGTAGTGAGCTGAAACTTCATAGCTGGTTTTGTGTTTACTTATTTAAAGAAGGAATAAATGAAGTTGTAGAGGAGTTGAAATTTTTTGAAAATTGTGTTTTAATTCTTTGACAGCAGAATTAATACAAATCATTTTTTATGCACTTTAAAGTGGTGTGCTGCCCTCATGTATGAGGGAATGAAAAATGTAAAGGAATGATTAATCTAGAAATGATGTATGATTACACTACTATGTGGAGAGTCTAATTCTCCAGCTAGTGGCCTGCTTGCAGTTGCAGTTTAAGATACATTGTAGGGGTTCTGTGTTTGTGATTGGGGTCCTTGATAAACTGTGTGATTTTCGCATGCTTGATGTCTAAGAAGTTTCTGTACAAAGAAACAGAATGCCTGACTACTGGGAAACTTCTGTGCAAAGACACAAGATGCCTGGCTGCTGTAGAATTGTCCTTCATGAGGAGGCTCTGTGTTACAGTCTTATTAGCCTCCGTCTTCATCTCAGGCACACAACTCCTGGGGATATAGGGATTCTCTTGTTGGAAAATCACAACGTTTCACTGAACCTCATTCTGTCCACATAACAGTAACTTTATACAATGGACTTTCTTGAGAGCTACACAAAGCTCCTAACATTGCACATTGCAACTTAGTATGTAATTGAGGAATAAGCTGCATAATAAGGCTAAGTCAGAACCTCTCCAGTAATTCAATTAACAATATGTACTAATGATGCCAATGACCTAAAGTAATATATTGATATAAATAAAGCCTGGCAGCTTGGCCTCTCTGCCATTCTGCCACCTTCCTTTCTTGCCTCTGCATCTTGTCTGTGTCTCCCTTTTAATTTTTCCTTACAGGAAGGTAAAATTGGCTATTGTAATTATACCTAGGCTCTGTGAGCCATAAGGTCTCTATGGCATAGACTGAAGTCTGTTACAGAAAATAAGTTCATGAGTGTAACTACATACCCCCAACCTCTATTTACTAGGTCTGAGGTCATTGCTCAGCAGCAGAGTGCTTGGCTTCCCAATATGACGACCTCATTTGGCCCATCAGCACCATAAAAAGCTCCTCCACCAAGCCAAAATATTTATTGATGTGAACAGCAATGGGCTGGATTTGGCTCACAGACACTAATTTCTTGACATTGTGTTCAACTCATGCTGATGTTAATGTACTGAATATTTTTTATAACATTTTCCTGCATGCAATCTATTATCCTTCATAAAAATAATATATTTCAGAATGCATCAGAGCATAATTTTCCAAAGTGACTCCATGTACAATTTACAGATATTCAGTTTGTATTATGAGATTTTTTTTCCCAATTTCTCACCATTTATTTATATTAAGATATTCAACAGTTTCATATGTCTAACAAATTTTATTTTGGGTAGTATCAAATATCCAAAGTTGGAGATTTTTATAAGCAAAATACAGCCCTCAAAATTTTTAGTCTTTCTCTGCTTATTTTTTAGAAGTTTTGAAAGTTGAGAATTTTCACTGAGAAAGCAATGGAGAAGTGGGTAATAACTGAAGAAGAATGTAGATTTAAGAGAGCTGCTTTTCCTTGAAAATAAAAGCTTTTATAGTGTGTTTGCATGTTGATAGAAATAATTGTGCACAGAAGGACATGTGTACTCAATTTAATTTTGTATTGCTAAGTAGAAATCTTGATCATTATTTTGGGGGTATTTCTAGTAAAATAACTCTCCTTTCAAATTGTGTTCATTTATATTTTCTTTGTAAAATTTTGTTGTTCATTCTGGATAGGTTTCAAAGTAGTATATTGTAATGTAATTGAGCACTGAAATGATGACCTGCACTTTAATCTATCATGCATAGATTTTTTTAAAAAAAAGCATGTTATGTGAAAAAAAACACATAAAGGCACCCAGTCCTTATTGTAGACAATTCCTTCTCCTTGTGTCCTTGACAGAGTTTTATTATGCATAGTTACGGTTTTCCAAGCTGCTCTAAATAACAGATGCATTAGTTTATATTTGTTTAGAATCTGAGGAAAAGAGGAGGATTTTGTTTCAGTAGAACAGGAATGTAATAGTAATGTAGAGCTCTTTTGTATAAAAATCCTTGGTTTCTCTATCAACAGGATCATTTATATTTCTTGTGTGTTTTAGGTATTTTCTGAATGCACGAATAAATGACTGGCTGGCTGAACATTTTAGAAAAAAATAGATCTTTATTTTATTGTAAGTTGGTTTCCCAAATTTCCTAGATAGAAAATAATTTTATTTTGGGAAATATTTGCAAGATTCAGAAATTACTATTTTTCAATAATAAAAAGAAATGGAATAATACCATGGATTTATTCACTTAATCAAATCACCTGAAAATACTTGAATATCAATATAAGTATAGCAACATATTGTGAAATTCCAGTGGTGGAGCCAGAATTTCAAGTTGAGAGTGAAGTCTTGGTCTTCCAGTGACCCTTTGTATATCATTGAACAACCTACTTGTCTTTTGTTGCTCAGTTCTTTTTTTTCCCTCAAGTACCTCATATGATACCTGCTTCTATGTATTTGTGGGAGGATTGAATTGAATATTGCACACATGTAGAGTGTAGAATGGGTGCAGACCGATTGCATAGTGGGTACTGCAAAAGCTAACTCCATCCATCATCCAAGAAGAGTTTCCCTAATTTAAGGACTTCACAATACATTCTAAATGAGTTTGGGTACCTGTGAAAGTTTGTTTTTATTGTAAATGATGTGAACACATAAACCTCATATGTATTCATGTATCATGCAATATAAGTAACATCTTTTTCCTTTTGCTTTGTTGTGACAACATTTGACCTAAATTCACTTATCTGCTATGATATCAGTAGTAGTGGTTTTCTTTGTCCCTTAATATAATTCTATTTGTAGTTGAATCACTTCTGTATAAAATAATTGTGTATTTAACAGCTTGCAAAATTTAAATAGGAGTAATTGATTATCAGTGGAGTGATTTTATGCAAAATGTAGTTTTATATATTCACAGCATTTTAAACATATTTGTATAAAATCATTTCATGTCTTTTCTTTCTTTTTTATTTTTTTTTACACAAATGGAATGCAACTTTTCATTTCTCTGGCTGAACATGATGCAGAGTTACATCATTCATGCAATCATACAGGTACATAGGGTAATAATGCCCACCTCATTCCACCATCTTTCCCACTGCCTACATCACCTCCCCTCCCCTTATTCCCCTCTGCCTAATCCAAAGTTCCCTCATTCTTCCCTCCATCCCCCCATTATAGATCAGCATCCACTTATCAGAGAGAACATTTGGCTTTTGTTTTTTGGAGGATTGGCTTACCTTCTTAGCACGATATTCTCCAACTCCATCCATTTACCTGCAAATGCCATAATTTAAATCTTCTTTAATGATGAATAATATTCCATTATGTATATGTACCATTTCTTTATCCATTCATCCACTGAAAGGCATCCAGGTTAGTTCCACAGTTTAGATATTGTGAATTGAGCTGCTATAAACCTTGATGTGGCTGCATCACTATAGTATGTTGATTTTAAGTCCTTTGGGTATAGACCGAAGAGTGGGATAGCTGGGTCAAATAGTGGTTCCATTCAAAGTCTTCTAAGGGATCTCCATACTGCTTTCCAGAGTGATTGCACCAATTTTCAGTCCCACCAGCAATGAATGAGTGTGCCTTTTCCCTATGTCCTTGCCAACACCAACACTGATTTTTGCTTGTATTCTATTTTGAATGTATAACTGACATTCTGACTGGAGTGAGATGAAATCTTAGAGAGTTTTGATATGTATTTCTCTAATTGTAGAGATGTTGAACAATTTTTAATATATTTGTTAATTATTTGTATACCTTCTTCTGTAAAGTTTCTGTTCAGTTTCTTTGCCCATTTATTGATTGGATTATTTGTTTTTCTGGTGTTTTTTTGAGTTCTTTATATATAGTGTCTATTTGATGTGTGTCGGGTTAACTTTTTCTTCTCTTCTGTTGGCTCTCTCCAGTGGTGGAGCCAGAATTTCAAGTTGAGATTGAAGTCTTGGTATTCCAGTGACCCTTTGTACACCACTGGACAAACTACTTGCCTTTTGTTGCTCAGTTCTTTATTTTCCCTCAAGTACCTCATATGATACCTGCTTCTATGTATTTGTGGGAGGATTGAATTGAATATTGCACACATGTAGAGTGCTGAGAAGAAGCTTTTTATTTTGAATCCATTCCATTTATTGATTCTTGATTTTACTTTCTAGGCTTTAAGGAGTCTTATTAAGGAAGTCAGGTCCTAGGCTCATGATGAAGATTTGGGCCTAGTTTTTCTTCTGTTAGGCACAGAGTCTCTGGTATAATTTTTAGGTCCTTGATCTACTTTTAGTTAAATTTTGTGCATGGTGAGAGATAGGGATTTAATTTTATTTTTCTGAATATGGATTTCCAGTTTTCCCAGCACCATTTGTTGAAGAGGCTCTCTTTTCTCCAGTGTATGTTTTTGGTGCCTTTGTCTAGTATGAGATAACTGTATTTATGTGGGTTTGTCTCTGTGTCTTCTATTCTGTACCATTGGTCTACATACCTACATGCCAATACCATGCTGTTTTTGTTACTATTGCTCTGTAGTATAGTTTAAGGCCTGGTATTGTGATGCCTCTCGCTTCACTCTTCTTGCTAAAGGTTGCTTTGGCTATTCTGGGTCTCTTATTTTTCCAAATGAATTCATTATTGCTTTTTCAATTTCTATGAGGATTGTCATTGGGATTTTAATAGGAATTCCATTAAATCTGTATAATGCTTTTGGTAGTATGACCATTTTTACAATGTTAATTCTGCCTATCCAAGAACAAGGGAGATCTTTCTATCTTCTAAGGTCTTCTTTAATTTTATTCTTTAGCATTCTGTAGTTTTCATTGTCAAAGTCTTTTACCTCTTTTGTTAGGTTGATTTGCAAGTTTTTTTTTTGTTTGTTTGTTTTTTAGGATATTGTGAATGGGGTAGTTTCCCTAATTTCTCTTTCAGAGGTTCATCACAAATGTACAGAAATGCATTTGATTTATGGATGCTGATTGCTCTTTGCTGCCATTTATTACTTCTAGAAGTTCTCTGGTGGAATTTTTTTGATCCTCAAATGTAGAATCATGTTGACAGAAAATAGTGATAGTTTGACTTCTTTTCCTATTTGTGTCCCCTTTCTTTCTTTCATCTGTCTAATGTTCTGGCTAGAGTTTCAAGGTAGGTTGAATAGAAGTGTTGAAAGAGGGCATCTCTGTCTTATTCCAGTTTTTAGAGTGAATGCTTTCATTTTTTTTTTCAATTTAGAATGATATTGTCCTTGGGCTTAGCATAGATAGCTTTTGCAATGTTGAGGTATGTTCCTGTTATTCTTAGTGTTTTAGTGTTTTGAAATTGAAACATGATGTATTTTGTCAAATGCTTTTTCTTCATCTATTGAGATGATGGTTATTATCTTTAAGTTTGTTGATGTGATGAATTACATTTATTGATTTCTGTATGTTGAAATAATCTTGCATACCTGGAATGAACCCCACTCGATCATGGTGCACTATCTTTTTAACATTTATGCAATAAAATTTTATGCAATTTGCCACAATTTTATTGAAAATTTTTGCATCTATGTTCATCAGGGATATTGGTCTGAAGTTTTCTTTCCTTGATATGTCTTTGTCTGGTTTTGGTATCAGAGTGATATTAGCCTCATAGAATGAGTGTGGAAGGGTTCCCTTGTTTTCTATTTCATTGAATAATTTGAGGAGTATTGGTATTAGTTCTTCTTTGAAGGTCTTGTTAGAACTTGGCTATAAATCTGTCAGGTCCTGAACTTTTCTTGGTTGGTTGGTAGGCTTTTGATGGCATCTTCTATTTCATTGCTTGAAATGATCTGTTTAAATTGTGTATGCCCTTTTTCAGTTTGGGTAGATCACATGTCTCTAGAAATTTGTTGATATCTTCTAGATTTTCTATTTTATTGGAATCTAAATTTTCAAAACATTTTCTAATTATCTTCTGTATTTCAATAGTGTCTGTTGTGATATTTTCTTTTTCATGACCAATTTTAGTAATTTGAGTTTTCTCTTTCCTTTTCTTATTAAACCTTTTCTTGTTTCTCTTTCCTTTTCTTGATAAACCCTTATGTCTAAGGGTTTATCAATTTTATTTATTTTTTCAAAGAAGCAACTTCATTTTGTCAATTTTTAAAATTAGTTCATTTGTTTCAATTTCATTCATATTAGCTCTGATTTTAATTATTTACTGTCTTCTATGGATTTTGGTGTTCTTCTTTTTCTAGGGCTTTGAGATGTAATGTTAGGTCATTTATTTGTTGACTTTTTAATTCTTTTAATGAATGAGCTCAATGCAATGAACTTTCCTTTTATCACTGCCTTCATTGTGTCCCAGAGATTTTGATATGTTGTATTGTTTATGTGTTCTGGTCACTTGTTCTGGTCAATGGTCACTCGGCTACCCCAGTTGAGGTGGGTAGAGATGCAGTGTCAAATCAACAGACACCAGGAGCTTAGTGAGAAAGCTGACTGACGATAAACCACAGTCCATGTCCAGCAAGCTCGTTTAATGCAGAAGTGATTACAATTGATATAGAATGCATCTTCCAATCATACATAAGCAAGCAAGTTATTCAACATCTAGAAACCAATCATCTTGTAATTAATGTAGCCACACTATGAGGAAGCTCTAAATATTGCTACGTGATAGAAAGCAATCTGAAGGATCTTTGTCCCTAGGGGATGGGGCCTTATGAGTTGGGGATTTCATGCCCTGAAGCACCTAACTCTTGGTTTCCTGGCCTGGTAGCTTGGCAACGCTGACCTCAAGCACTGAGGATGTGGTTACACAGACAGCTCACTATAGCAGAGCACCCCATCCTGCAGGTGTTCCTGTCAGGCCTGTACAAGTGTAGGTTTTCCTAGCACTCTGAGAAGCTCATAGCTGCTAGCTGTGAACCGAAAGTTATTCCAACAGTATTGGTATTCTCATTTACTACTAAGAATTTCTTTTGTCTCCTCCCTGATGTCTTCTGCTATCCATTTTTCATTTAATAGTATATCATTAGCCTCCAGGTGTTGGAGTAGCTTCTGTTTTTATTTTATCATTGATTTCTAATTTCATTCCAATACGATATGATAGAATTCAGGATAGTATCTCTATTTTCTTGTATTTGCTAAGAACTGCTTTGTGGCATAACATGTGGATATTTTAGAGAAGGATCTATGTGTTGCTGAGAGAAAGGTGTATTCATAGGATGATAGTTGAAATATTCTATATATGTCTGTTAAGTCTAAATTATTGATTATAGTTTTGAGTTCTACAGTTTATTTTTTGTTTGGAAGAACTATCCAGTGGTGACAGAGGTATATTAAAGTCACCCAGTATTATTGTGTTGTAGTATATTAGATTCTTGAAATTGAGAAGGGTTTGTTTGATGTCCATATTTGCTCCATTGTTTGAGGCATAAATATTCATGATTGTTATGTCTTGTTGATGAATGATTCCATTAGGCAGTATGAAATGTCCTTCTTTATCCCTTCTGGCTAACTTTGACTTGAAGTCCATTTTATCTGATATGAGGATGGAAACCCTGGCTTGTTTAAGCAGCCCATGTGAGTGATATGTTTTCTTCCCATCCTTTCACCTTCAGTCTGTGGATGTCTTTTCCTATGAGATGAATCTCGAGGACTGCATATTGTTGAGTATTTTTTTTTAATCCAACCTGCCAGTCTGTGTCCTTGATTGATGGATTTATTCCATTAACATTCAGGGTTATTATTGAGGTATGATTTGTATTTCTGTCCATTTGGTTTGTTTTTAACTTGACTTAGTTTCTCCTTTGGTTGGCTTTTCCTTTAGCATAGTTCCTGCCTTTGCTGCTTTCCATTTTTTTTTCATTTCTACCTCATGAAATATTTTGCTGACTATGTTCTGTAGTGCAGGCTTTCTAGTTGTAAATTCTTTTAACTTTTGTTTATCATGGAAGATTTTTATTTCATCACCAAATCTGAAGCTTAACTTTGCTGATATGAGATTATTGATTGGCACCCATTTTCTTTCAGAGCTTGGTATATGTTGTTCCAGAACCTCCTAGCTTTGAGGTTCTGGGTTGAGAAATCTGTTGAGATCCAAATTGGTTTCCCTCTATATATAACCTGATACTTTTCTCTATTGGCCTCTAACATTCTATCCTTTTTCTGTATGCTAGGCATTTTTGTTATGTGCCTTGGTGTGTGTCTATTGTGATTTTGTACATTTGGGGTTCTGTAAGCCCTTTGTATTTGATTTTTCAATTCATTCATTTGGTTTGGGAAATTTTCTGATATGATTTCATTGAAAGACTGTGTATTAATTTGTTTTATATGTCTATGCCTTCCTTTATTCTGATAAATCTTAAATTTGGTATTTTCATGTTATCCAATAATTCTTGAAAGTTTTATTTATGGTTTCTTAACATCTTCTGTAGTCTACTTTATTTTCAAGATTATATATTTGTCTTCATTGAATGTGGTCTTATCTTCCATGTGATCTAGTTTATTGTTGATGCTTTCTAATGAATTTTTAATTTGGTCTATTGTTTCCTTCATTTCAAGGATTTCTGTTTTCTTTTTTCAGAAACTCTTTTTATTGAAATAATCTTTTGGTACCTGCAGTTGCTCTCTAATCCTCTCTAATCTCTTCATTGAAGTAATCTTTTGCTGCCTGATACCATCCTTTTCTTCACAGATAATTTTAACTATGCACATTCTAAACTCCTTCCCTGACATTTCTTCTACTGTGCTGTCAATAGATTCTATCTTTGTAGCATCTTGTTTTGTTTGGGGCACTTTCTTCATTTGTTTTTTCACGTTGTTTGTGTGTTTTCTTCTTTAGCAGTGCAGATCCAAGTTATTACCATTTCTAACTTATAGACTTATAATGTCCCTGCAGGTTTCCAATACCTCAACATTAAGGGGGAGATCAATATTACAGAACCCGATGCAAACAATATGTAGCCCGTAAACCAAATGGCTCCTATGAAGATGTTTACAGTTTTGTCACAATAAAAAGAAATGATGTGTTCAATTATTATCTACAACATAAAGTGTAGGTTTGCAAAAGGTTCTAAAAGGGTCTACATTTTCTAATGGTGGACAAAGAGAGAACCAGGTGTGTGTAGGATGTGATGTTTATGAGGTAGGAGGTAAGAATATATCGGTATTAGACCATAGGAAGAGTGAAAAAGGAATCAAAAGAAGTTGGCTGTTAGCAGAAGAAAGGAGAGAAAGAGACTCAAGAGAAAGAGATAAGTGAGAGGAAAATAGAGAGAGTTAAAAAATTAAAAAGAAAAAGAAAACATTTTAGTGCTGGGGTTGTTGGTCAAGCGGTAGTGTGCTTGCCTAGGATGCGTGGGGCGCTGGGTTTGATTCTCAGCACGACATAAAAATAAAGATGTCCTGTCCACCAAAAACTAAAAAATAAATATTAAAAAAGAAAAAGAAAATATTGTAATAATAAAAGAATATACAACAAAACTGTAATATAATATTCAGACATACCAATCCTCAGTAACCTGATGCATGAAAAGTACTTGGTTTAAAAAATGTTGAGGATGTCAGAGCAGAAACAGAAAGAAAAAATAATCTCAAAGGAAAATTGAATAATTGTATCTGTTGGAGTTCAATATCTTCTCTGCTTCTCTTCTCATGTGATAGGTGGGGTTGTCTGGAGTTTGCTGGTATCTCCACCCTCAGAAAGGTAAGGATTACTAGGGTGGGAGGGTTAGTCTTGGAGGCAAAACTCCTAGAGGTGGGTATAGCAATTGATGGTCCCTGTTGGAAGGGTGCACCCAGGAATCTCACTTGGGGCACACTTGTGTGATGTAGGAGCCTTGGTTTAGCCTCTTAAATTGCCTGTGGTGACCTAGCCTCTTAAATTGCCTGTGGTGCCCACAATTTCTGGTCTCTAATTTAGTCTCTAATCTGTATCTCCCTCCCTGCCCTTTTGACTTCTCTATCAGGAACCTCTCTCTGGAGGTGAGGGCTCAGTGCTGGGACCTGTGTGCCTGTCCTGAAGAGCTGTTCTGTATCAGACAGATCAGGACCAGGCATTGAGAGGTGCAGGCTGGCCACATAGCTGCAACCACTGGGCTGGGATGGTGGCTTGGGAGGGGTTGGGAGACTGAGGATTGGGGAGCCATGGGGCCCTGTTGATTGTCAAACCATTGGGACCAGGGGATTGGTGGATGCCAGATTGGGGAGGAGTTGGGGAATGGGCTGGTGCCAATAAGTGCCACCCAAGTTGGCCCTGGAAACCCAGTGAGTGCTGGGCTGGTTGGCTGGGTAAGCTGGGATCAAGATGTCCTCACACCTTCTTCCAACCTACCAACCCTATGCAAGGCTCTCTGCTGTCTCTGCAGCAAGATGGTGGATATTATCACACCTAGGATAGAGACCTCAGATGTAATCAAGCCTGAAGGGACATTGGTAATGGTCTTTTAGGTCCTGGCTATTGTCCCTTGATGGATGTGGTCATGTCTCAAGTTGGTGGTGGTGGTGGTAGCAAACCTGTAGGTACCTTGATGTTTGGCTTCCAGGCTCCAGTCAGTGTCCCAGTTGGAAGCTACCCCAACTAATGATGGTGATGGTAGCAGCTAAGGTAACCCAAGATGGCTGCAGAGGTGTCCTAAGATGGAGGTGGCAGGGGTGTCCCGTGTTGGTAGATGGGAACCCTGCTGCGCCCAGGGGGGGGGGTGAGAGGTCAACACTCTATTTTAATCAAAGAAATTTTCTCCAAAACTTGATGTATTATTGAAAACATTTCTCCCAGACATCTTTTTACAATGTACAAAACATTAGGATTTTTATAAATGAGCATATGAAAAATGAGATGCTATGTATGTTTAATTTTACTAGGTAACACCCTTTAAAAGTGAATACAGTGGTCTATCAGGTGAGTGATTAGTGGATAGAAGCCCAGTTTCTGTTTGGCTACTCATTAAATTGGGCTAGAAACTAGCCCTGTCCAAGGTTTGCAGGTCCCAGAAGCTGAGGCAGTTCAAGGAGTGTGAAAGCCAATTATGTTGGTGAGGGGAGATCTGCTCTTCCTGTGTCCTTCTCCTGGACACAGCCTAGAAGTTTCTTTCTTCTCACACTTGTGCACCTGCCAGTGCCTCAGGCCCCTTGTTGCTAGGTTCCAGTCCTATTACCTGTTTTTCTCATCTCTGTTGTTTATGCCCCTTTTGCTGAGAGAGCATAGGCTGCACTTTGGTTACATTGCCCACACTTACAGCTTTCTGCATATTGCTCACAGGTTTGTATGCCACCTGATAGCTGCCCAGTTGCATCTATAAGACTTCCCCTGCCCAAAGCACACAAACTTCATCTTAGGGCTGCGGGGGAGCCCTAGGTCCCCTGTTCTTGAGTCTCCATGCCCAAAAGCTTTCTCTTGGAAGAGGCCAGGGCCTCAGAGGCACCTTACCTCCCCTTCACCTTAAACTGTCTTTGCAATCCAATACTAGCACTTAGAGTTGAGCCAGTCAAGTCTCCCCATAGTGCTGCAATAGGGGAGCTCCATTGTTTGTTAGCACTCTACCATGAAACAGTCTTTGCCAAGCGATTCTGGGAAACTCCAGATTGTGCGCCTTTACAAGGCCCTTAGTGGCTGGGGCATGAACGCATGTGTGAGGCCCAATAAAAGGATGACAATAGACCAGATTTTCCTTTCAAATGTGAAATCTCAGTGGCAATTGTCTGGGTGTTCCAGATAGGCTTGTGCTTGTGAGAAAGCAGCCTTTGTGCACGAGTGGGCTCAAGAGTGAGTGGAAATTCCATATGCTGAAGACCTGTTTCTCCAAGGAAACTCCCCTATTAGACTCCTTGATTAAGCCTATTGCTGGGTATGGTATGTTCCTCTGTGCCCCTCCCTGGCTCCACAGGAATTGAACTAATGTAGCAGTGAAAAGCACTTTAGGCAAATACAGAGACACATGCAAAATACATGGTATAAAGAGTGAACCTTTAAAGCAAAAACAGTGCACATTACAGGAAGAAATGTAAAGCAAATCTGCATACCTTCAACCCTTCTCCTATGGCTCAGACTTATCTTAATTTTGTCTTTAATGTTCCTTTATAAATAATAATTCTTTTCACTATTTAACTGCAAACAGGAGCAACACAAGAATATTTTATTTTTACTTTTTTAACTGTTTTCAACATTCCTACACTTACTGCCAGATTAAAATGACTCCTTTAGCAGCTGTCTGGATACCCGAGACTGAGCAGTATTGTGAAGTCCCCTTCCCCATTCCTCAGCCTCCTCCTCTCAGTCTTCATGCTCTTTCTCATCTTCTTGCTCTCTGGATTCCACTTTCTCAGTAGCTAGTAATCTGGGGCAGCAGCATTAGGATCCTCCACTTGGCCACAGCCTCACATCTCAGGACTTACTACTGGGACATATGTCCTTGTTCATTCTTACATTCCTGGTTGTCTGGGGCTGAATCAGGCTGTGGGCACCCAGCTGCCTCTCAGCCTCTCTCTGAGTCCTGGAAGCAACTGAGTTGCTGTCCATAGGAGACCAGCCTTAGGTGCAGGTGCCCAGGCTTCAGTCCCAGCAGGCTGGAAAGGGAGTTCCTGGTCTGCATAGGCAGCAGTGTCCCCTATCCTGGCCAGGTGAGGAAACACCTGGAATGAACAAATGCAGCTAAGTGGAAGAAGGGAAGCACCCTCAATGACCTTCAAGTGGAGGAGGCCTGGACCCTGCTTGTCACAGTTCTGCCTCTGGATATTAAACCTCAGCAGCTCCATCTGCTTTTCACCCCAGGTAAAGGCTTTAAAGCATTCTCTTGGCTCAATCTTAATTAGCCTGAAATTTTGTCAGAATTGACAGTTATTCAGAAGCTGAAAAACACTGGTTTGAACAGCATCTTCTTCACCCTGAAAATCCACTAACCAATTAGAGTTTCCTAAGGAAATCAAGAAAATGTCCAAGAACATACTAGGAAGGACTCCACACCTTTGTTCTCCTCTTGCCAAGGAGAGATCTCTCAGCCCTGGCTCTTTACTTCGGGAACCCTGAAGTCTTGGTCTGGTGCTTTCCTGAACCAGGGCAGTTACTGTCTGAACTCCTCCTCCTACTTTCACCTGTCCTGCTCCACTGGGTGCCACATGAACTGGCTCCCTCCCTCCCAGCTGATGTTTCAGGGCTTGGATGTCCCCTTAGTTCTGCTGAATGCTATTTCCCAGATATTTGAGGATGTCTGCCATTTTTTTCTTGTGGGTTCAATGGGATCTTCCCTGGTAGAATTACTTTTCCAGCATTCTGCAAAACCAGAGCTCTGCCTTGAACCAATATTACCGGCATTTTGTCCCTTCAAGAGTTTGCCAAATCCACTATCATGCATCTTTTTTTTTCTTAATAAAAAAATTATGTTTTTCAGTTTTACAGTGTATCATTAGAATAAATGGTATGTTGTTTGTGAATGCATAGACTGACTGCCTTAAAATTTGGAGGTAGTTCTAAGAAAAGCACAAAATAAGTCCACAGTTACACCAAGAAAGTGTATATTTTTGTACCAAATGTTCTAGGTGTGGCAGAATGGCTTTTCACAATGAATTGAATCAGAACTTTCATGCTTGACTCTGAATGTTTGTAATGAAAAATACCTATGATTTTTCCTCTAATATGGCTGTATCTTGAAGCATGTTTATAAGTATCATATTCCCGGAATTGTACCTTAAATGTGTACAATCTGTCTCCCTGGCCAATGTCTAGGGCACATCAGTAATACTGTGGTGGGTGTAACAAACAACTGTTCTCTGCAGTCCTAGCACTACAATCCCAGTTCCCATAGGATATTCCGCTAAGAAAGCTTCCAGGAGTGTCTGTTAAAATGACATTCAAACTGGGGAATGAAAACTGGTAAAATTCCTGACCAGAATGTGTACTAAGAAAGCACTGGCAGCTCCAGCAGAGAGCACAAACTGTGTGCCAAATATTATACAATGTGCTCATTGAGAACTAAATTATTTCCTACAAGATGAAGCTGCTTGAATAAAATGCTTCAATTCAGCTCCTGATAGCTGTTCTCAGCAAGCACATTCAGAGCACAGTTCAGATTGTGATTCCAGAGTCTCCTAGAAATAGAACCATCCTACTAGGTGCCCCAATTTAAAGAAGATCCTGAAATGCTAAGAAGGGTCTTTCCCCAAACATTTCATTGAAATCCAACTGGCAAAATTTTTCAGAAATCACCCTTGAAACAAAGGATCCCACTTGCAGGAAATTGCCATTTACCAATGTCACAGATGCTTCAATAGTGTAACCTTGCCTTTAATCTCTGAGAAGTAATAATGCTTCATTCTAGTTCAACCTGAGAAAGCCCATGTTGAGCTCACAAGTCCTACAAGTTCTTACAAGTAGAAGCTTCTGGCACAACCTATTTAGGTCTGTTCTCAGCAGGCACTTTCAGAGCAGTTTGGATCCAGCATCCAGAATGTCTTTGAAAGAATTACTATGTGCTGCTGATGTGTGAGTTCACCCCAATGTTTCATTGAAATATACATGGCAAACTTTTTCAGAAAACTCCCTTGAGGTACAAGATCGCATTTGCAAGTATGTGCCCTTACCAATTCACAGATGCTTCAAAAGTGAACCTTTTACTTTGCACTCTTAGAAGCAGCGATGCTTTATGCTGTTTCAACCAAGGACAAACCCCAGTGTGCTCACTTAGACCTAAGTGAGTTCCTGCAAATGAAGCTTCTTGAACTATCTGCTTCATTTCTGCTCTTCATAGCTCTTTAGGGCAAGCACATTCAGAGACAATTCAGACCCTGTTATCCATAGTGTCCTGAGAGTAATTGCAATGTGCTGCTGAAGTGTGAGTGCCTCTTGAAACATTACTCTGCTGAACTTTAGTGTACGATTGCCACTTGCTTAGAAGCTACTCTTCTTTTAAAACAAAACAAAACAAATATTTATTTTTTTCCTATAGGTGGACACATATCTTTATTTTATTTTATTTTTTTATGTGGTGCTGAGGATCAAACCCAGGGCTGGGTGAGCACTCTACCTCTGAGCCACAATCCCAGCCCTTAGCAGCTACCCTTCTATGTGCTGTTTTCCTTCAGTAAAGCATTTGGTATAGGAACATGGAGGTTCTTAGGGAGCACATGTACTTAAGTGCCCCAAGTTAGTAGTAGAAACTTGGAGTGCTATGTTCTCCAAAGTGTCATTGAAATCAAAGTAGTAAACATAGAATTCTCCCTTGAAGTGACATATTCCACTTGCAAAGAAGTGCCTTTTACTAAAGCACAGATGCTTCAAATTGAAAGTTAGCCTGTAAGCTGAGAAGAGATAATGTTTTGTCCTAGTTCAATCAGGAAAAAGTATCAGTGTGCTTACTTAACTGAGTTCCTGTAAGTTGAAGCTGCTTGCACAGATTGCTTCAGTTCTGCTCTCCTAGATTTCCTCATCACGAGGATTCAGAGCAAAATTCAGACCCTCTATTCAGAGATTCATAGAGAGAATTGCAATGTGCTCCTGAAGTGTGAGTACACACTTTAAATGTTCTCTCTGGGTGAAATTTCCTCATTCTTCTGCCACTTGCTTAGCAACTGCACTTGTATGTGGCTGATTTTCCTCAGGTGAGCTTTTGGAATAGGAACATCATGGTTCTTATGGAGCAGGTGAACCTAGGTTCCCCATGTTAGAGGCAGAAACTGGGACTATTAAAACTGTAAACTCCCCCAATTTTCATTGAAAGTTAATTCGCTTAGTTTTTATAAATCTCCCTTGAAATGCTAGATACTGCTTGCAATGAAGAGCCATTCACCAATTCACATATGCTCAAAAGAAAAACCTTCACTTCAGGCAAATGATAAGAGAAAGCTTCATGCCAGTTCAACAAGGGACAAAAACCAATGTTTGTCACTTAGAACTGAGATCCTGAAAGTTGAATCAGCTTGCATGAAATGCTTCATTTCTCCTTTTCCTACTTGTTATTAGCAAACACATTCAGAGCACATTCAGACCCTCTATCCAGGTATTCCTAGAATGAATTGCAATGTGCTGCTGAAGTGTGACTGCCCTCTTGAAACTTTCTCTCTCACTAAGTTTGAAAGTGATTCTGACACTTTTTTAGCAGCTGCACTTGTACATGCTGCTTTACCATAAGCCTTTTTAATAGTAAAATAATAGTTCTCAGGGAACAATTGTACCTAGGTCCCTCTACTTAGAGGAAAATGCTGGGATTGCTAATTAGGTCTATTATCCAATGGTTCATAGAAATAAAGGTGACAAACTTTATAGAAAACTCCCTTGAAATGCCATATCTGCTTATAATGCCAAAAATCTTCAAAACTGAACCTTTTACGTTAAGCTCTGAGAATCCATAATGCTTCATGATAGTTCAACCAGGGAAAACCCCCAGAACTATGTGAGTTCCTGCAAGTTGAAGATGTTCATACAAACTGCTCCTTCTGTTCTTCAAAGCTGCTGTAAACAAGAACATTGAGAACAAGAACAATACAAAGCCTGTATCCAGATTCTCCTAGGAAGAATTGTAATGTGATACTGAAGTATTCACTCTGGATGAACTTTGGAAGTGCTTCTGCCTCTTTCTTAGCAGCTGCACTTGTATGTGCTACTTTTTCTTGGGTAAGCATTTGGAATAGGAACATGATGGTTTTTAGGAGCCCTTGTACTAGGTGACTCAAGTTATAGGGAAAAACATGGATTGCTATGAGGGTAATTTTTCAATGTTTCATTGAAATCTAACTTGAAAATTTTTCAGAAAACTCCCTTCAATTACCAGATCTCTCTTGCAAGTGTCCTAACCAATTCTCAAATGCTTCAGTTCACCTCTTCCTAGATGTTCTCAGCAAGCTGATCCAGAGCACATTTCAGATCCTGTATCCAGAGTATCCTGGGAAGATTTGTAATGTGCTTCTGATGTGAGTGCACTCTTGAAAGGTCCTGCTGGGTGAAATTTGGAGGTGCTTCTGCCACTTACTTAGCAGCTACACTTCTATGTGTTGCTTTTCCTCAATAAGCATTTGGAATAATAACATAAAGATCCTTAGGGAGCACTTGTACCTAGGTTCAAATTTAGAGGGAGAAACTTGGATTGCTATGGTCAATACCCCGAAGTTTCATTGACATATAACTGGCAAACTATTGGAGAAAACTCCTTTGAATTGCCAGAATCTACTTGTAATGAAGTGCCATTCGCCAATGCACAAATGCTTCAAAATTGAAACCTTGACTGTAAGCTCTGAAAAGAGCTAATGCTTCATGGTGATTTAACCAGAGACAAATACCAGTGTGCTCCGTTAAAACTAAATGAGTTCTTGCAAGTTGAAGATGCTCACACAAACTGCTCAGATCTTCTCTTTGTAGCTATTTTAAGCAAGAACATTCAGAGATCAATTCAAACCCTGTATCCAGAGTATAGTAGGAAGAATTATAATGTACTGCTGAAGTGAGAGTGCCCCTTGAAACATCACTCTGGGTGAACTTTGGAAGTGCTTCTACCTCTTGTTTAGTATCTGTACTTGTATTCCTGCCTTTTCTTAGGTAAGTGTTCAGAATAGGAACTTGACAATTCTTAGGGAACTCTTATACTATTTGCTCCAAGTTAGAAAGAGATACTAGGAGTACTACCAAAGGTCAGTTCCCTAAAGTTTCATTGAAATTGATCTGGCAATCTCTTTAAGAAAAATCCCATGAAGTGCCAGATCACATTTGTAAGTAAATACCTTTACCAATCTACAGATGCTTCAAATATAAACGTTTTCTTGCAAGTTCTGATGCAGTAATACATCTTGCTGGTTCATGTATAAACCCCAGTGTGCTCACTTAGAAGTGAGTTCCTGCTTGCATAAATTGCTTCAGTTCTGTTCTTCATAGCTGTTCTCAGCAAGCACATTCAGAGCACAATTCAGACCCTGTATCCAGTGTCTCCTTGGTTGAATTGCAATATGCTGCATTAGTGTGATTGCACAATTGAATCATCCCCTCTGGGAGAACTTTGGAAGTGCTTCTGCCCCTTGTTTTGTAGATGAACTTGTATAGCCTGCTTTTCCTCAGGTAAGCCTTTGGAATAGGAACATGATAATTCTTAGGGAAGATTTGTACCTAGGTGCCCCAATTTAGAGGGAGATACTGGGTCTGCTGAGATGGTCTATTCAAAGTCTCATTGAAATTGAACTGGCAACTGTTATAGAAAACTCCCTCGAAGTATCAGATCCCACTTTCATAGAAGTGACATTTACCAAAACACAGATGTTTCAAAATCTAAACTGTAAGGGTTCTATGTTTGGGATTGGGGTCTCTGATGGCTTCATGACTGTGGCATGCTTTGGTGGCTAGGAAGTTACTGTGCAAAGACACAGAATGCCTGGCTGCTAGAAAAACTTCTATGCAAAGACACGGGATGCCTAGCTGCTGTAGGTATGCTTTACATGAGGAGTGTCTGTACCAAAGTCTCATCAGTCTCAACCTTGATCTCAGGCACTCAGCTCCTGGGAATAAAGAAACTCTCCTTGGGCAACCACAATGTTTCACCAAGCTCCTCTGTGCCTGAACCTGTCCACATAACAGTAACTTTTAAACAATGGACTATCTTGGAGAGTTACAAAAAGCTCCCAACATTGCACATTGCAACTATAATATGTAACTGAGGAATAAGCTGCATAATGTTGCTAACTCTGTAACCTGCTTAATGACACAATGAACAATAATGTACTACTGATGCCAATGACCTAATGTAACCTATTGATATAAATAAAGCTGACACCTTGACCATTCTGCCATTCTGCCTCTGCATCTTTTTATTTTCCTTACACTTTGCCTCTGAGAAGAGATCGTGCTTCATCCTATTTAATCAAGGGACAATCACAAGTATGTTCACTTAGAACTAAGTGAGTTCCTGCAGGTTGAAACTGGTTGCACATATTGCTTCAGTTCTGCTCTCAGAGCTGGCCTCAGCAAGCAGATTCAGAGCAAAATTCATACCCTGTATTCAGAGCTTCTAGGAAGAATTGCAACATGTTCCTGAAGCATGTGTGTACTCTTGATACCTCCTCTCAGAGTAAACTTTGGGAGTGTTCCTGCCTTTGTTTAGCAGGGCAGGAACTATTTGCACTGCTTTCCCACAGGTAAGCATTTGGAATAGTAATAGGAAGGTATTTAGGGCACAGTTGTTCCTAGGTGCCCTAAGTTAAAGGGAAAAACTCTATTCCTAAAGAAGGTCTATTACCCAAAGATTTCATTGACATCTATTTGACAAAGTTTATAGAAAGTTTCTTGATGTTCCAGATACCAATTGCAATGAAATGCTGTTTACTAATACACAGATGCTTCAAAAATAAAATCTTGCCTTTTACCAGGTAAAACACCAGTGTGTTCACTAGAACTAAGTGAATTCCTGCAATTTAAAGCTGCTTTATGTACTGCTTCAGTTCTATTATTCCTAGCTGTTCTCAGCAAGCAGATTCAGAACACAACTCTGACCTTATATTCATAGTCTCCTAGGAAAAATCACAATGTGCTGCTGAAGTGTGAGTGTACTCTTGAAATGTCCTCTCTGGGTAAACTTTGGAAGTACTTCTGCCAATTTTTTAGCAGCTGCCCTTGTGTGTGCTACTTTTCTTCAGTTAAGTGCTAGAAATAGAAACATGAAGATTCTTAGGGAGCACATGTACCTAGGTCCCCCCCCCCCCAAGTTAGAGGGAGAACTTAGGTGCTATGAAGGTCAATTACCCAAAATTTCAATGAAATATAACTGGCACCCTCTTATAGAAAATTCCCTTGAATTGCCAGATACCACTTGAAAAGAAGTGCCATTTACTGATGCACAATGCTTCAAAATTGAAACCTTGCCAGCAAGCTCAGAGAAGAGATCATACTTCATGCTTTCCAACAAGGGAAAAACACCATTGTGCTCACTTAGAACTGTTTCTGCAAGTTGAAGATGCTCAGTTCTTGCTGTTGTAAGCAAGCACATTCAGAGCACAATTCAGACACTGTATCTACAGTCTCCTAGGAAGAATTGCACTGTGCTGCCGAAGAGTGCCTCTTGAAATGTCACTTCAAGTAAAGTTGGTCATGTGTCTTCCTCTTGTTTTGCAGCTGCACTTGTATGTCGTGCTTTTCCTCAGGTAAGCAATTGGAATAGGAATCTGAAGTTTCCTTGGGAGTACCTAGGTGGTGCACCAAGTGAGAGAGAGAAACAAAGACCGCTATAATGGTCAATACCATCAAAGATTCATTGAAATCTAACTGGCAAACTTTTTCAGAAGTCTTCCATGAAGTGCCAGATCACTTTTGCAAGAAAGTGCCCTTACCAATTGACAGATGCTTCAAAAGTGAAACTTCTTTTGCAAACTCTAAGAGGCAGTAATGCTTTATGCTGGTTCAATCATGAACAAACCCCACTGTACTCACTCAGAACTAAATGAGTTCCTGCAAATTCATGCTGCTTGCACTAACTGCTTCACTTCTCTTCATAGTTTTTCTCAGCATGCACACTGAGCAAAATTCAGACCCTGTGTCCAGAGTCTCCTAGTAGAAATTGTAATGTGCTGAAGTGTGAAAGTATTCTTCAAATGTCCCCTCTGGGTGAACTTGGGAAGTGCTTCTGCCACTTTTTTAGCAGTTGCACTTGTATGTGCTGTTTTACTTCAGGTAAGTCTTTGGAATTGGAACAGGTAGGTTCTTAGTGAACACTTTTATCTAGGTGCCCCAGGTGATAGGGAGATACTTGGAATGTGATGCAGGTCTATTTCACAAAGTCATTGAAATCAAACTGGAAACTTTTTATGGAAAACTCCCTCGGAAGTGCAAGATCCCACTTGCAAAAAAAGTGCCGCTTACCAAAGAACAGATGCTTCAAATTTTAAAACTTGCCTGCAACCTCTGAGAAGAAAGAATGCTTCATGCTAGTTCAATCGGGCAAACTCCAGTGTGCTCACATAACTGTGTTTCTGTAAGTTGAATCTGTTTGCACAAATTGCTTCTATTTTGCTCATTCCTAGCTATCCTCAGCAAGCTGATTTGGAGCACAATACAGATCCTATATCCAGAGACTCTTAGGAAGAATTGCAATGTGCTGCTGAATGTGTGAATGACTCTTAAAATGTCACTCTGAGTGAACATTGATTGTGCTTCTGCCAATTGTTTAGCAGCTGCACTTGTATGTAATACTTATCCTCAGATAAGCATCTGAAACAGGAACATGAAGGTTCTTAGTACTTATGTCTACGTGTCACAAGTTAGAAAGGTCAGTTCTACAAAGTTTCATTGAAATAAAACTGACAATTCTTAAAAAAAAAAAAAAAAAAAAACACCCTTGACGTGCCAGATCATGCTTGCAAGTAGGTGCTCCTACTAATTCTCACAAGTTTTGAAAATGAATCTTTTTTTCTACAAGCTCTGCAAAGCAATGGTGCTTCATGCTGATTGAACCATGGACTATCCCCAGTTTACTCACTTAGAACTAAGTTTGTTTCTGCAAATTAAAACTGCTTGCACTAACTACTTCATTTTGTTCTTCCTAATTCTTCTCAGCAAGAGAATTCAGAGTGCAATTCAGATCCTATCCAGAGCTCCTAGGACAAATTTAGTGTGTTGTAGAAGTATAAGTCTACTGTTGAAAGATCCCCTCTGGGTTAACTTTGAAAGTGTGTCTACCACTTGCTTAGCAGCTGAACTTGTATATGCTGCTTTTTCTAAGGTAAGCCTTTGGGATAGGAACACTTATACCTAGATACCCCAAGATAGATGAAGATACTGGATCTGCCAAGAAGGTGTTTTCCCCAAAGTTTTATTGAAGTCAAACTGGCATCCTTTTATAGAAAACTACCTTAAAGTGACAGATCCAACTTGCAAAGATGTGCTACTTACCAAAGCAAAGATGCTTCAAAGTTTAAACCTTGACTGCCAGCTCAGAGAAGAAATAATACTTCATGCCAGTTGAATCAGAAGAAATAATACTTCATGCCAGTTGAACCAGAGACAAACACTAGTGTACTCACTTAGAACTAAGTGTGGTCCTATAAGTTGAAGCTGATTGCCAAATTGCTTCAGTTCTGCTCTTTCCTAGCTATAATCAAAAGAACGTTCAAAATACAGTTCACACATTGCATCCAGAATCTTATAGGAACAGAGCACTTGTACCTAGGTTCCCCCAAGTTAGAGGAAGAAACTGGGACTATGAAGGTGAATTCCCCAAAACTTCATTTAAATCCAACTGGCAAAATTTTTCAGAAACACCCACATAATGCAGGATCTTGCTTGCTACAAACAGCTGTTTCCCAATGGCATAGACCCTTCTACAGTGAAACTCATCCTGCAAGTTCTATAAAGAGTAATTCTTCATGCTTGTCCAACCAGGGAAAATGCATAATGTGCTTACTGAAAACTAAGTTATATCCTGAAAGTTGAAGCTGCTTGTAGAAACTACTTCTGATCATCCTAGCTGTTCTTGGCAAGCACATTCAGAGCATAGTTTAAACCTTGCATCCAGAGTCTCCTATTGAGACAGCACTTGTGTACCTAGGTGTCCCAAGTTAAAGCAAGAAACTGGGAAAACTTAGAAGGTCATTTCCTCAAAATATAATTAAAATGCAATTAGATTTTTTTTTCAGAAAACTCCCTTGAAGTGCAGAAGTTACCTAGTATGATACCGAGAATCTATGAAGAGGATTTAGAACTTCCAGCAGAAATGAAAGTTTCATACTTGCCAACTACTGTTGGTATCACTATGTCTCCTACATAACAAACTTTTCTGTGAAGTAAATTTACACAAGTATATCTATTGTGCAGATAGTTTGATCAAGTATTATGGATAGCAATTAGTGCAAGAGGGTCTTCTTATATTTGAACATACCCAGTGTTGTAATTCCATTTATCATTGGCAGCATTTATGAATTTTTCTTCATACCCATAGGATCATAACACAATCTATTATGCCTTACATTAGGTCAAATTGATACAAACAAAAGATCCATGAGAGCTCTCCTTATATGCTTGACATTTGATTAAGTTTTACTTACTATTGTGCATAAAAAGGGCTGGAAAAATGATACAGAAACACTTTCTTTGAACTTCAGGAAATGTTAAGCCAAAGAAACTCTGGATTAAATGAACAAATATGACTCTTTAAGATTTACAGAATATATGGAAATATGATATAGCTAACATTTAATACCAGGCCTTAATATTGTTATGAATTAACAAACTAAGTTTAATTTACCTTTTTCAATTTCCTATGATCAGAAATGCCTTGCTTTAAAAGTTGACAGGAAATGCTTCAATGAAAATTGAGTTCTATTTCTTCACTTCAATGTGTCTCACTTTGCTAGACTGGGCAGGACAAGGTAATATGAAGTTTTTAATGATGGATGGGTTCAAAGAAATAGGACAATATGTCTATAACATAATAAATGGTCAGGTTATGTCTGGGGAATAAATGGATTGAAAGAAATCATAACAATAATATGGGAGCTCAATATTTTTTATGAATTTTTTAAATGTGCAACTTTTCAAATACCAATGAACATTCATATTTGTTGTCTTTTACTTCCGTAGAGATGCACATAAATGGATTAATATATTATTGTCTGTACATGCGTATTAAACAGGTACATATTAAAACATCCTTATATGATAAAATATATCCACAATATGGATGTACAGATACGGAAATTTATTTCAGAGGAGAATAAATTGGGCAGAAAATTTCAAAATACAGCTACATAACTTAAAACATAAAATTCAGAAAGCAACATCTGATATGTGAAGATACATATTTTGGCTCTTCCCAAGGGTGATTACATTAATAATATTCCTCTACTACAGCCTGTGTATTAAGTAGAAGTGTCCAGGGACACTGTTAGAATATCCTTCCCAAGTACCTTAGGCTTATGTACATTTTTTGGACACATATGACTTTCTGCAGCACTAAGCCCTGATGAATCCAAATTTAAAAAGTTTGGAGTAAAAAGGGTTATTTTAAGTTTATCTTTGGGGGATATATACCCCTTTCCAATTCCCTCTTTTTGCTTTAATAAGTACATTTTAATAGTTTCATGAGCTCTTTCAACTATGCCTTGTCCCTGTGGATTGTATAGGATTCCTGTTATATGAGTAATGCCAAATGATGAGCAAAATTGTTTAAAAGAGGTAGAAATATAACCAAGACCATTATCTGTTTTTAACCGTTTTGGAACACCCACAGTGGCAAAATTTTGTAAGCAATGAGCTATAATATCTTTAGTTTTTTCTCCAGCATGAAGGGAGCCCATCAAAAATCCGGAAGAAGTACCAACTGTAACATGTAAATATTTTAATTTTCCAAATTGTGGCAAGTGTGTGACGTCCATCTGCCAAATATGGTTAGGTATCAGTCCTCTAGGATTGACTCCAAGATTAACTTGTGGTAAAAAGGTCACACAATTTTGACATTGTTTTATTATATGTCTGGCTTGTTCCTTAGTTATTTTAAAACACTTTTATAAAGTATTAGCATTGACATGGAACCTTTTATGAAAATTTATAGCTTTTTCTATTGTGGAGAAAATATGTATGTCATGTGTAGTTTTATCTGCTAAATCATTGCCCAAACTACCAGGCAATCCTGTATGTGCCCTGATATGGNCTGATGGTGTTGCTGGGTTCCTCCATTGCCCCGTATATTTGTGGTTGTGGGCCCTGGAGCATTGGGCCCCCCAGTCTGTTTTTTGGCAATGGAGCCTGATGCTTTTCTCCATGATATCGTGGGTAAACACCTGGTCCTTGTCCATTTTTTGATAACAGAGTACCCTCTATGGTGGTTTGAGAATGGCATTCATTAGCCCAATGTTTCCCTTTACGGCTCATGGGCAAATACCCGGTATTCTACTCCTTTGATACCTAGCTTTGTTAAACCCTCCTCCTATGGGGCAACTCCTTTTAAAATGTCCTGTTTGTTCACAGTTGTAGCATGGTTTCGGACTGGCATCTAAAGCCTGTTGTACTGTGGCTGCCAGGACTTGCCCTTGATCATTAATGTCTCTACATAATTTGATATATGTGTTTAAATCTCCATGTTTCCATGGTCTAATGGCCTCCTTACACCATCTGTTTGATTGTTCAAAGGCTAGCTGTTTAATTAATGGCATTGCTTGCTCTGTATCCCCCAAAACTCTGATAGCTGTTTGAATAAGCCTATCTACAAATTCAGCATAAGGTTCATTAGCTCCTTGTATTACCTTAGATAATTGACCTTGTAAATCTCCATGTCCTTGTAAAGTCTTCCATGCTCTAACTGCATCTGCAGCAATCTGTGAATATATAGCCGGATCATATGCAGTTTGTTGCAGCTGACCTTCATAAAGTCCCTTTCCTAACAACATATCTAGATTTCTCTGAGGATAACCAGCTGTTGCATTTTGCCTAGCCGTCTTCTTGCAAAATTCCTCATTGGCAACCTTCCAAACAGGTATTGTCCTCCATTTAGCACAGCTTTACACACACTAGTCCAATCTGCTGGTGTCATGTTGAAGTTGGTAATGGATTCTACCAAGCTTATGGTGAAGGGTGCTTGAGGACCATAGGTTGTTACAGCCTCTTTTAGCTGCTTCACTGTTTTGAAATCTAAAACATGGTGAATTCGCTGCCCTCCTGCTGCCTCAAATACAGGGCATGCTAATCTTTGAGGTCCTGTCTCAGGATCCCATCTATCAGCTACGGGGGTTGAGGGTCCCATAGGCAGCGCTGTTGGTTGGACACTTTCGCCCTCTGGTGATAGAAAGGTGTTAGTAGCAGCCTCCTGTTGTAACTTTTCCCCTGATCACTTTTTCTGCTCTAAACTTTCTTTCCCTTTCTGACTATCTCAAGAGGCCTCCTCTTTTTCCTGATCTAATATATCTTCTACCATAATCTGAACTGAATGGTTTGGACTAGGCAAACAAAATCGTATCATCATCCACAATGGCAATGTGCCAACTGGCAGAGTTCCTGGGTTTTTCTTTTCCCTGTCCCTTAAATCTTCACCATGATGGTCCCATTATGATATATTCAACAACTCCTCCTTAAAAAGCCATGGGCTACATTTTTGTATTGTATCAACATATGCCCTGACTCTTTTTGGTTTTACTGGGGTGCCTCCTTCCTCTAACAATTTACTTAACATTCTTTCGATTTGTTTTTTGCTAATTTCTGACCCCATATTTCTGCTACAAGGACAACGCAACTCAAACAGATAACTCAAAACAAAACCGAAGCAAAATGAAACAAAAACAGAACAAAAAATCGTTGTATCAATTTTCTCTTCCTCAGGGCTGAACAACTTCAAACCTTGAGCCAACCATTTTTCCCAGTTTGCCTGAGAAAGTTCTAGGGATAGGCAGCTTGAAACAAAAACAAAATAAATCAAAACAAGAACACATTGTTTTTTGAAATGGTCACCCATTCTCTCGCTCTCCCTCAGGGGTGAGCAATTTCACTTACCCCCAAGATTCAGGCATTCCCCGCACGAGCCACCAAATGCCGCAGTCTCGCTGGGCACAAAATCACGAGCCACTCAAGCAGGAAGAAACTTTATTTCCAAAACTCCTGTGAACGCCATGCATGCGGCCTTCTCCGGGGACACACCACCCCAACAGGAAATCCCTCCTCCAGAAATCCCTCTACCGCACTTCCCCAACCAATGGGAACTCTCCGGGAGTCCCCACGAGAGCTCCAAAGTAGCAGGCGGAGGCGGACGGCAGGGGTCTAATATCCAATTGAACACACATTTTAACATAACCATTATCATCTTAATGGCTTGCTGGCAGTCACCTTTCAACCAAAAATGCCATGCGTCATTCCTACTCGGCTATGGCTCTCCGCAAATCTGTTTCATTAGACACTTTGGGTTTGCAACATAAGAAGGTAGCTGGCTTGTGGGCATGGTGGTACTGGCCTATCATCCAGACACTCAGATGCTGAGGCAGGAGGAAGGGAAGTTCCAGGCCATCCTGAGCATATTACCAAAGCCCTGTCTTAAAAAGGGACGGGGATATTTCTCAGTGGTAAAGGACCCCACTGATCAATCCCAAGTTCTTGACAACAATCACAAAAAATGGTGGCTAGTATTCTCCAAACCCTTAACAGGCTATTCATCCATGCATCATCATTCATCTACTATAACTAAAATGCCATGTCAGCCAAACCACACTTCTAAATCTTCACTGATATTTGGGTGCTTCTGGACTTTTTGTTCCACTTAATTCTTTTTCTATTATCATATAATTAGTTTATGAAAATTAAGCACTCATTTGGTTAACTAGAAAGGCAAGGCTTTGTTCCTTTCAATATATCCATTCTGTGGTCACAATAGTGAAATAATGTCAAAGACATTGAGATCTTGATATTTGATTTGTTTTATGGAAAACTGATCAACATGGAAAAAGTTTCTACTTTGGAAATAGTGAGCATTCTTCTTGAATCAGACACTCCTGGTGACCCTGAACACTCTGACAACACCCCACAGCCACAACCTGGAGCTCAGACTGCTGACTGTGTCCTGAACAAACTGGGTGCCTGCTGCATGCTGCTCATGTTCTTGGTGGCTAGAGGCAGTTCTTTGGGATGTTGCATACTCAATCCTTGACCCTACCTGCCAAAGTTCACATACAAACTGTGACAAGAGGAGGGGGGAATCATCAAGATAATCCAGGAAAACTAGGGAAATGAAGTTGTCAGGAAAAGTGGCAATCACCAGTTTTGCATAGGAAGCTCTTTGGAGATGTTTAGTATATTCTGCTGTAGTGTGGGGTAAAATGGAAAAGACAAGATGTGTTTTGTGCTTTGGAAAGAGTGAAAGCAGCCAATGACTTCCATTCTCCTATGTCAGAGCAAGCAATGAAAGTTAATAAAGCACTTGCATAGAATGCAGAGCTTGTTGATAAATGTTATGAACCAGGTTGGCTAAACAAGAGGACATTGAGCAACACTTCAAAGTTAGAGGAAATGAAAAATTATTGATATCATCTGAGTATTAAAAAGAGTCTAATGAGAAGAGAAATGGAAACCCCTAATTAAGCCAGTGGGGGAAAAAGTTTATATCATGTTTATATCCATTTCCCAGATTTCTTGTAAGTTTTCTCTATAAACAACATATAAACTAATTGATATTAATTTTAATTATAGAAATCACAGTACTGAACTTGCTGAATTATGGAAAATATATCATAATTTTGTAAATGAGTATATGAAAAATGAGGTATTGTGTATACTTAATTGTTCTAGGTAACAACTTTAAAATAATCAATAAAGTGCCATATCAAGAAAATGATGAGTAGTTGCGAACCCAGTTTTTATTTGGCTACTCATCAAGATGTGCTAGGTAAGAGCCCCTTTTGAGGTTTGTAGGTCCCAGGGGCTGAGGCACATTAGGGGAACCAAAGCCAAGTATCTTGGTGAGGGAAGATCTGACCTCCCTGTGCCCTCCGACTAGGCACAGCCTGGAAGTTGCTTGTTTCTCACACATGTGCCCCTGCTAGCTCACCTGGTCCCTTGTAGATTGGTTCCAGCCCTACTTCCCAGTCTTCTTGTCTCTGTCCTTTATGCCACTCTCAACCTATGTCACACTTTGGCTACTTTGCCCACACTTACAGCCTTCTGCTTATTGCTCATAGATTTGCGTCTTACCTGGCATCTGAGTGAGCTGTGTCTACAAGACCTCCCTGCCCAAATCACAGGTGCTTCATCCTCAGGGGAGTGGAGGAGTCCCAGGGATCCTGGTCCTGAGACTGCGCACCAAAAATCTTCCTCTTGGCCGAGGCCAGGACCTCAGAGGCACCTTCCATCCCCCTCACTTAAAATTGTCTCTGCAATCCAATCCTGGTGCTTAGTGTTGAGCCAACCAAACCTCCCCAGAGCGCCCCAACAGCAGAGCTCTGAGGTTTGGTAGTTTCTACCAGGAAACAGTAGTTGCCCAGCAACATGGCCACGTGACAGAGCCTGTGCTCTTGCAGGATTCTAATTGGCTGGGATGCGAATGCTCTTCAGCGCGCATGTGCAAGGACCTATGCAAGGTTGACAGCTGCCGAGCATTTCCTTTCAACTCTCAAACCTAGGTGGCAGTTGTCTTGAGTGTTCCAGTAATTCTCAAGACAGGCTAGCGCCTGTGGAAACAGTCTTTGTGCATGAGTGGGCTCAAGGTAGAATGAAACTTCAGGATGCTGAAGGTCTGGTCTCCAAAGAAACTCTCAGATCCAATTCATTCACTATGCCCATTGCCTACTATGCTCCTCTGCCACCAGCTGCTGCGCTCCTGCTGGACTCCATGGGAATTGACCAGATGCAGTAAGACAAGTCTCTGTTACTGAATTAAGAGACAGGTGCAAAATACATGGTATCATGAGTGAAACTTGAAAGCAGCACACATTCTCCGGAAGAAATGAAATGTAAATGTGCAAGGCCTCATTCCACTCCCCTATGGCCCGGACTTATCTTACTTTAATAACCCTCTATTAAGTGGTTAATGAATGTACTATTTATTTGGGGACATGGAACAACTTTTCAGCAACTGGTCAATCAGTTGTCTCAACATCCCTACTGTTATGGCTAGGTTAAAATGACACTTTCTGCGCTGTCCTGTTAACTAACACTTAGCAGTTCTCTGAGGTCTCCTGCTTTGTTCCTCCACTTCCTGCTCCTGGTCTTCAGTTTTTCCTCAAGCTCCTGCTCTTTTGAAGTCCACTTCCTCACTAGCTGTTCTTCTGTGGAGGCAGCAGGAACCTCACCACTGTCCACACCTCAACTCTCAGTGTTTACTACTGGGAACTGTGTCCTCATATATCCTTTTTGTCCTGGTGTTACTCCTGGTTGTGTGGGATTGTATCCAGAGAGCTGACACCCAACTGGCTTTCAACTTCTCTCTTATGGAATCCGGACAGAAGCTGGGTTGCTGTCCACAGGCCAGCCACAATGAGGCACAGCTGTTCAGGCTCTAGCCCCAGCATCTGGAAAGGGAGCCCCAAATCTGGGAAGACAACATGGGCCCAATTCTTGCCTGGTTGGAACAACCTGGAAGATGAACAGCTGTGGCTTAGGGGAAGAGGGAAATCACCCTCAATGACCTTCAATAGGAGGTGGTCTGGACACAGTTTGTCAGTGCTCTGTCTCTGGATAGCAATCCTCAGCAGCTCCATCTGTTTTACACATGTGGTAAATGGTTAAAAGTATTCTTTTGGCTCGAGTGTAAGCAGCTTGTACAATTCATCAGTATTGACAATTACTCAGAAGCTGCAAACAGTGGTTTGAACAGTATCCCATTCTACCTAGAAATTCCACTAACTGATTAGAGGCAATCAGGAAAATGACCAAGAATCAGTACTCCTTTGCCCAACTCTACTATAATCTATTTCCAGAGTTCTCACAGCACTTGCTCTTTATCCCAGGATCCCTGAACTGTGGGCCTGGAGCTCTCCTGAATCAGGGAAGTTACTGCCTGCTCTAACTCCTTCTGCTTTCACTTATATTGAACCATAGCTTGCCCACATGCATAAGCACTGGCTCACTTTTGGGGACTTGAATGTCCACTAAGATATGCTGAAAAATAAAAAATAAAAAGTCCCAGGTGAGTGATGATGGCTCTCATATGTCTTATGGGTGTTAATGGGGTTTTACCTGGTAGAACCCCTTCTCCTGCTTTCTCTAAATTTGGAGGTATACCAACATAACCAGCATTTGGTCCCTTCAAGAATTTGCCAAAACCCCTATCATGAAGTATTTTTTCTTAATGAAAAAATATTTTTTTCCATTTTATAATGTATCATTAAATAAATCATATGTTTGTGAATGCATAGAATGACTACCTTAAAATTTGAAGGTAGTTCTAACAAGAGTGCAAAAGAATAATTAGACCAAGAAAGTGTGCATCTTTGTACCAAATATTCTAAGTGTGGCAGAATAGCTTATTATAATAACTTGGATCAAAACTTTCATGCTTGACTCTGAATGGTTGAAATGAAAAATATAAGTTTTCCCTCTAATAGTGCTGTGTTTTGAAGCATGTTTATAAATATTATCATTTCCCTAAAATTTTACTGTGAATGTGTACAATCTTCTCCCTGACCAATGCCTAGGGCACATTAATAATGTGGTGGATTTAATAAACTACTGTTCTCTGCAGTCCTAGCTTTGCAATCCCAGTTCCCATTGGATATTTTTCTAAATAAATCTTCCAAGAGTGTGTGTCTTAATGACACATTCATTACTGGGGAATGAATTAACTGATTGGTAAAATCAACAGAATGTGCCTCAACAGAATGTGCCTTAAGGGGCTGGGGATGTGGCTCAAGCAGTAGCGCGCTCACCTGGCATGTGTGCGGCCCGGGTTCGATCCTCAGCACCACATACAAACAAAGATGTTGTGTCCGCCGAGAACTAAAATAAATAAATATTTAAAAAAAAAAAAAAAAAAAGAATGTGCCCTAAGAAAATCCTAGCAGCTCCAGCAGTGAGTACAAACTCTGTGCTAAATATTAGGTTTGGCAGTTTTATATTGATTTTTAATGACATGATGCTCCCTTGCATGGGACATACTTGATGCATCAATGTACAAACATGGGTATATGCTGATAGATATTGGGATTTGCTTTAGTCTGTTTCTTTTCTTTTTTTCCTCTTGGCATTGTATTGAAACCAGGGCTGGGGTTTGCAGGGCTATGCCACTGAGCTACACCCCAACATAATTTGCTGAGGCTGGCCTTGAACTTGTGATTCTCCTACCTCAGCCTGCAGAGCCACTGAAATTATAGTCATGCACCACTGGGCACAGCTATACTGAGTTATTTTTGTTTTTTAGTATGGGGGATTGAACTCAGGGGCACTCAAATACTGAGCCACATCCCCAGCCTGCTGAGAGCCATGGCCGAGTCTGTATGGCCCCTGGCATTTTGCCAACAGTATTGATTGACAGGTGAGGCATTACTATGGCCTCTGCCGCTATTTTTGAGTTCTCGCACTATTTTAGAGTTCTCGTGGGCAATTCCGGGGATTCCCAGAGAGTTCCCATTGGTTGGGGAAGTGCAGGAGTGGAAGCCCTTTATTGTAGGAAAGGAGCGGTATTTATACATTCCACACAGCTTATCTTAATTAGCATAAACTAGATACATCAGTCAACCAATCAGGAATCTCCACACTTAATGGCTGGCTTTTGTTACTTCTCAAACCACTCCCTCTGGCATTTTGCCAGGCACCATACAGACTTGTTTAGGAACTCTAACATTTCCCTGGCAAAATGCCAGGTGTTATTTTGACTTGTTTACAGACTCTAACATTAATGTTAATTAATGTTACAGACTCTAACATTAACATTAATGCGTGGCAAAATGCCAGAGGGAGTGATTTGAGAAGTAACAAAAGTGAGCTATTAAGTGTGGAGATTCCTGATTGGTTGACTGATGTATCTAGTTTATGCTAATTAAGATAAGCTGTGTGGAATGTATAAATACCGCTCCTTTCCTACAATAAAGGGCTTCCACTCCTGCACTTCCCCAACCAATGGGAACTCTCTGGGAATCCCCGGAATTGCCCACGAGAACTCTAAAATAGTGCGAGAACTCAAAAGTAGCGGCAGAGGGGGATAGTAATGCCTCGCCTGTCAATCAATACTGTTGGCAAAATGCCAGGGGCCATACAGACTCGGCCATGGCTCTCAGCACCAGCCCTATTTTGTATTTTATTTAGAGACAGGGTCTCACTGAGTTGCTTAGTGCTTTACCTTTGCTGAGGCTGGCTTTGAACTTGCAATCTTCCTGTCTCAGCCTCCAGAGCCACTGGGAATGTGTCACCACACCTGGATTATAATGAGTTTTAATCAAAGAAAATTTACCCTAAAACTTGAAGTATTTTGAAAAATATTTCTCTCAGATACCTTTATACAATGTATATAATGTGATTTTAAAAAAATAAGTATAAGAATAATGAGATGCATGTATATTTAATTTTACTAGGCAATGCCCGTTAAAATAGTCAATAATATTCCCTATCAGGCAATTAATAGTGGATGGGAACCCATTTTTTGCTTTGTTACTCATTAAATTGGGCTAGGAACTAACCCCCTTCAAGGTTTGCAGGTCCCAGCAGCTGAGGTGGTTCTGGTTAACCAAAGCCAAGTGTCTTAGTGGGGGAGATCCACCTTCCACATGCTCTCCCTTTGGCAAAGCCTGGAAGCTGTTTGCTTCTCCCACATGTGCCTAAGCCGGTGCCTCAGGCCCCTTGCTGCTAGGTTCCAGCCCTATACCTGTTCTTCTCATCACTGTCATTCCTGCCACTCTTGCCACGAAGGAACATAGGCTGCACTCTGGCTCCCTTGCCCACACTGACAGCCTTCTGCATGTTGCTCACAGGTTTCTAGCCCACCTGGTATCTGGGTGAGTTACCTGTAAGACCTCCCCCACCCACAGCACAGGCACTTACTTCATCCTCGGGCCAGTGGAGTAGCCACAGGGACCCTGACGTGGAACCAGGGGATTACTGCTTGCTCTACCTCCTCTTGCCTTCACCTATCCTGCTCCACTTGATGCCCACATGCACTGGCTTCCCCCCTCCCAGGCGAAATTTCAGGTCTTGGATGTACCCTCAGATTGGCTTAATGCTTTGTCCCAGGGGTATGATGATAACTGGCATGTGTCTTGTGGATATCAATGGGATCTTCTTTGGTAGAGATGCTTATCCATCTTTCTGCTAAACTGGAGACTGCTGGCTTGAACCAACATTGCCCACATTTAGTCCCTTCAAGATTTTGCACATCCACTGTCAAACATCTTTTTGCTTCTTAAAGAAAATAATTATTAATATTTCACATAATGTAATTGTTTGCAAATAAATATTTTGCAGTTTCACTTTATAACATAATAAATAGTATGTTGTTTGTAAGTATAGAGTTTGATTGCAGTACAATTTGGAGATAGTTTTAAACAAAACATAAAAAAGTCAACAATGACACCAAGAAAGTGTTCATGATTGAACCAAACATTCTAATTCTAGCATAATAGCTTCTTGCAGTGAATTTCATCAGAACTTTCATGCTTGACTCTGAATGATTGGAATAAAAAATACTGTCTTCTCTCCAAAATGGCTGCATTTTAAGGTATGTTTCTAAGTATTATCATATTTCCAGAATTGTACTGTGAATATGTAAATGTCTTCTGGCCATGGTGTTCTCTGTAGTCTGAGATCCACAATCCCAGTTGCCATAGGATAGTCCTCCAAATACAGCTTTGAGGAGTGTCTGTCTTGATGTTATATTCACAACTGAGGGATAAAAACTGATTGACAGAAATCTCTGCCCAAGTGTACTCTTAGAGAGCCCTGGCAGCTTCAACAGAAAATGTACAATCTTTACCAAATGTTTAGGCTTGGTGGTTTTATGTTGATCTTTAATGAAACCATGCTCCTCTGTGTGGAAGGTACTTGATGTGTTACCTTCCCTAGGCCATCCCCTCTCCCCACTGGAAGAGCAGAGTGGGCTTCATTAATAAGGATGAGTTATGTTGCAGGTCCATTTTTCTACATTAGGGGAAGGCTTTGCCTAACCTACTTGGCAGCAATGAACAGCACATCTCATGTTTTTTCTTCAAAAATGTTGTTGTCCTGACCTAGAGTTCCCAAGTTTGGGCACATGATCTGGAGTCCATTTTGCTCACTGGGAAAATGCCTACAGCATCTACAGAAGGATAGCAGATACCAGGAGACATATGTGAGGGAATCTGCTGGGCTTGGTGCAAGACTTTCAAAGCCAGTGAGTCTAGTATTTTCAATGAAAACATTTTCAAATGGGATGGCTCAGGTGCTCCCCTACACCCTTGCAAGAGACCCATGTGAAAAATTATATTGTCCTAAGGATTTGCAATTTCTGGTGGTAATAGACATTATCACACTTATTTAATTGATCTGCTCTAGTTGTGTTGAAAACTTCAGCATTTTACTGGATTTATCATTTTCTCCTTCTGTTGCACTCACTTCAGGGCTGCTTGCACAAGCACTCCTCTACTCTACTTCACTGACATGGTAACATTGCCCTCTTCATCCTTCTTTTTCACTATCTTGTGAAAGAGAATGAGTTATGCTCCCTTTCCACACAGGGGAGCATAGTTTCATTAAAGATCAACATAAAACCGTCAAGCCTAAACATTTGGTACACAATGTTTACCTCTGCATTGGTTGATATGAAGATTTAATCAGTATGCCAGTTGAAACAGAACTCTTAGTGTGATTTTCACTGAAATTAATAGAATTTGGATCATCAACTTTTCATCATCTCTGAAGGTTACTCTGATAGCTCTAAATGGACAGCTTAGTTTGTTTCCAGAAGAGCTTAATTTTATTGTAGAAATTCTGCTCACTGCTTGATAGAGTTATGTGTGGCACTTCCTGTTTTATTGTGTTGGTATGTTTTTTTCCTTAAGCTTTGTAAGAGATCATTTTAATATTTGCATATTTATTTTACAACTAGAGTGAAATTAAGCCATAATTTTGTAAAAACAAGGAAGATTTCACAATTTCTAGCTGTCTTTAAAGAAGGAAGAAATTGCACTTTAGAGATTTCAGCAGAAATATGTCATAGTAAAGAATTGTATGTGATGCAGATGGAAAAAGTAGGTAATGAAAATCAGTCAAGATGGGCTCTTTCTCTTTTGATTGCTAAAAAGAGAACAATATAATATTTTTCCTCAAATGAATTTAGTCATATTTTCCAGTCATTACCTAATAGAGAACTCTTCCAAATTTTTGGCATGTTTTCCATTTCTTTGCTTTATGTATGGAGACTGATTGCATATTCTGACCTCTAGTTTCCATCCTGACTCTGCATTGTCTCATTATTTCTGATAATGAACCAAGCTCTTAGGACACAGAGAGCAATATGACAATCCCTGAGACAATGAGTTTTGAAAAGGAAAGTTTTATTCACCAAGCAGCCATATAAGAGATGATTGATCTCAGGGATTAAGTCAGTCTTCCAGAAACAGGAATTATGAGAGCTCATGTGGTAGAAAATATAGGGGTAGTGTTTGGAGTGGTGATTTGGAAGAAATGAAAGGATAGCACATTTGTAGTGTGCCCCTGAGTTAATAAACTTCATGGCTCTTTGTATGACACTTATTCAGAAAAAGGGGGGGTCATGGGCACACCAAGAGTGAAATTTTGCACACTCTGATATCAAAAAGTCACACTATCATTGGGGAAAAGTCTAGGTCTAATTAAAGTGTGACTAAATTTCTCCATTCTGAGTTGACAAAAGTGATCTTCAAGCACATGCATGAAAAAATACTGGCACAAATGTTAACCATAGTAATTATTGTACCAGAACATTATTCAATAGCAAATCTCATGATTGTATATTTCTTAACTATGTGATGATGAAAATTAATGTTAAAAGGAAGTCATTTTAAGAGGTGAAGTCAGTGGGCTTATTCATGTTTTCCTTCAGTTTCCTGCCCCATGTTATGAAGACATATGTGCCTTTGTGTCCCTCCATTATATGGTACCTTCATCCTTTAAAACACATGATCATTTCCCTTTGCTTTTACTATTTCAACTCACAATTTGTCTGTTTCAATTCTTATTATTTAAAAAGGCAAAGTCTGTTGATTTCATATACCATAGAAACTGGTATAATAGTGGAGAGTGTTCAGATCCCCTTTAATAACTTGATTCGATAAGTCCTTCCTAGGGGACCATCTTGGATATATTTGTTGAAAAAGAGAGGCATAGATAGGAACAGTCCCACAATGAAGTGCCTTAAAAAACAAATAAAAACCCCAGCTAGCCAAAATATTAATGGGTTGCTATTCCATTTATTAATAATTTCAAAAGGTAATCTGTCAGGTTTCTGTTCTCATGACTAAAAGGCTCAGGGATCACTCCAGTTGAACTGGGCTAACTGGACTGCACAAAATAACCACGCAAGAGACACAAATACCTTTTTCTTTGGGGTTGCTGTGACAGCTCCTCTGACCTTAAGGGTCCACAGAAAGAGAGAGAGCGAGAGCACGCGCTGACCCCTTTTATTGAGGAGAAGCTATTCAAATGAGGCAAGGTGTCAGGTTTCAGGGGGCTAAGTCTATCTTCATTATGTCCACTGTCAGCAGGTTGACTGACACCTGGGTAGGCCACACCCAAGGGCACAGTAAGAGAAGGGGACACACACAAGGCACTTCCATGGAAGATTCTATCCTAAACAGGGCAAGGGGTTATATTACAAAGGAACAGGTGAGCATAGCTTCACCCATGGGGCTGTAGCAAGACACACCCATGCACGAGACACCGACTGTCAGACCCAAGAAGGGTGGGGAAACTCTGCCACATTTCTGCAAATGAGTGCCTCAGCACCCAGTCAGGGAGTGTGACTCAGTCACATGTGAGGTTGGTCTCCCACAGTAATCAGAATAAAAAGTAAGGGAAACCAGCATTGCAAATGTGTACTAATGCACTGAATGAACTAGCAGATAGATTCTTCCCAGTGAAGTCTGTAAACAAAAATGCTGCCAGATTATACTTTGACTGCAGTCTTCAAAGACCTTGAGCAAGGGACTCAGCCAAGCCCTCCTCACATTCCTGACTGCAGAAGCTATGTTTAGTAAATGTCATGTCATCTAGATTGTTTTTGTATTCTGATATGCATCAATATAAAACCTACATAAAAATAAATGAGAGAACTTCCGCACTGTGCTGAGCTCCTCCCATGCTGCAACCGCCTCCATCTTGGGACACCACCGAAGCTGCCACCACAGCCTCCTTGTGTGCTAGCCTCTGCCTTGGGACACTGGACAGGGCCTGGAGGTAGTCACCTTCTGCAGCACTGTCCACCACAGTGCTGCATCTCTGAAAGTGGCCACCTGTTATCACTGCATGGCCCACCCTCGCTGCTCCATTTCCGAAAGCAGTTGTTTCCATCTTGGGACACCTCTGCCACCATCTTGGGTTACCTCTGCTTCCATCATTGTCATCTTGAGTTGTGGTAACTTCCATCTTGGGACATAGGCCAGGGCCTGGAAGCCCAACATCAAGGTACCTACAGGTTTGCTGCCACTGCCACCACCATCTAGGGACATGGCCACTTCCATCTAGGGATACCAGCCAGAGCTTGGAAGACCATCATCAAGGTGCCTGCAGGCTTGGTTACACAGGAGGTCTCCCTGTTAAGTAAGCTAATAGCCACCATCTTGCTGCAGAGGCAGGAGAGAGCCTTGCATGGGGTAAGTAGATTGGAAGTGGGTGTGATGGCATCTTGCTCTCAGCTTGCCCAGCCAACCAGTCTGGCACCCACTGGGTTTCCAGGGCCAACTTGGACCAGCACTTGCTGGGACTCCCTGCCCAATCTGTCATCCACCAATCCCCTGGTCCCACTGGCTTGGCAATCAACAGGGCCCTCTGGCTCCTCAATTTCAAGTCTCCCAAACCCTCCCTATCCACAAACCTGGTCCAGGGCTTGCAGCTGCATGGCCAGCCAGCAGTTCTCAACTCCTGGTCCTGATCTGCCCAATATAGAATGGCTCTCCATTACAGGCTCATGGGTTCCAGTGTTCAGACCTCAGGATCTCGGGAGAGAGAGAGGGGGGTTCCTGATTGGGAAGGTGATAGGGTGGGGTATGAGAGATACAGTTTAGTGGTTAAATTAGATACCAAGAATTGTGGAATCTGTAAGTGAAATAAGGGGCTAAGATCAGGCTCCCACATCACATGAGTGGACCCCAAAGGAGAAATTCCTGGGGTACCATCTTCCAGTGGAGATTGACAATTGCTATATACTGCTTCTAGAAGTTCTGCCTCCAAGGCTAACACTCCCACCCTAGTAACCTTCACTTTCCTCAAGGTGGAGATACCAGGAAACTCCAGACAAACTCACCTATCAGATGAGCAGGGAAGCAGAGAAACTACTGAACTCCAACAGAAACAATTGCCTGATTTTCTTTTGAGATTTAAAAAAATTTCTTTTCCTGGTCTTACATCCCCATGATTTTTGAAACCAATTACTTTTTTTTATGCATCAGGCTACAAATCAACACCAAAAGCAGTAGAAGACAGGAAATAATTAAATCAGAGCTGAAATTAATGAAATTGAAACAAATGAACCAATTTTTAAAAATGACAAAGTGAAAAGTTGCTTCTTTGAAAAAATAAATAAATTGGTAAACCCTTAGCCACGTTAACAAGAGAAGGAATGAGAAAACTCAAATTACTAAAATTGGTGATGAAAAAGGAAATATCACAACAGACACTATTGAAATATAAAAGATAACTAGAAACTATTTTTAAAATTTACACTCCAATAAAATAGAAAATCTCAAAGACATCAACAAATTTCTAGAGACATATGTTTTTCCCAAACTGAATCAGAAGGACATACACAATTTAAACAGACCATTTTCAAGCAAGGGAATAGAAGACACCATCAAAAGACTATCAATCAAGAAAAGCCCAGGATCTGATATCTCAGCTGAGTTCTACGAGATCTTCAAAGAAGAACTAACATCAATACTCCTCAAATTATTCAATGAAATAAGAAAGGAGAGAACCCTTCTACATTCATTCTATGAGGCTAATATTACTCTGATACCAAAATCAGACAAAGACATATCAAGGAAAGAAAGCTTGAGACCAATATCCATGATGAACATAGATGCAAAAATTCTCAATAAAATTCTGGCATTAAAAAGATAGTGCACCATGATCAAGTGGGGTTCTTCCCAGGGATGCAAGGCTGGTTCAACATATGGAAATCAAAAAACATAATTCATCACATCAATAGACATAAAGATAAGAATTATTTGATTATCTCAATAGATGCATAAAAAGCATTTGGCAAAATACAGCACCACTTCATGTTCAAAACACTGGAAAAACTAGCAGTAGTAGGAATGTACCTAAACATTGTAAAAGCTATCTACACTAAACCCAAGGCCAACATAATTGTAAATGGAGAAAAATTGAAAGCATTCTCTTTAAAAACTGGAACAAGGCAGGGATGCCCTCTCTTACCCATTCTATTCAACATAGTCCTGGAAATGCTAGATAGAGCAATTAGAAAAAAGAAATTAAAGGAATATGAATAGGAAAAGAATAGTGCAAACTATCACTATTTTCTGATGACTTATTTCTATATGTAGCTGATCCAAAATATTCCATCAGAGAACTTCTAGATCTAATAAATGAATTTAGTAAAGTAGCACAGTATAAAATCAACATTCATACATCAAATGCATTTTAATATATCAGTGATGCATCCTCTGGAAGAGAAATTAGGAGAACTACTCCATTCACAGTAGCCTTAAGAAAATAAAATAAAATACTTGGGAATCAATCTAACAAAAGGGTTGAAAGACCTCCACAATAAAAACTGTAGAGCAGTAAAGAAAGAAATTGAAGAATTCCTTAGAAGATGAAAAGATCTCCCATGTTCTTGGTAGGCAGAATTAATATTGTCCAAATGGCCAGACTACACAACCATTAACCAGATTTAATGCAATACTTAATTCTTATCATAATCATAATCTCATTATTCATAGAAATAGAAAAAGCAATCATGAAATTCATTTGGAAAAATAAGAGACCCAGAATAGTCAAAGCAATACTTAGTGAGAAAAATAATGCAGATATCAAAAAGATTGTGCACCACAATCAAGTGTGATTAATCCCAGGGATGCAAGATTGGTTCAACATACAGAAATCAATAAATGTAATTCATCACATCAATAGACTCAAATGTAAGAATCATATGATCATCTCAATAGATGCAGAAAAAGCATTTAACAAAATACAGTACCCATTTATGTTCAAAACACTAGAAAAACTAGGGATAACAGGAACATATCTCAACATCATAAAGGCTACCTATGCTAAGCCCCAGGACACATCATTCTAAATGGTGAAAAATTGAAGGCATTCCCTCTAAAAACTGGAACAAGACAGGAATGCCCTCTTTCACCACTTCTATTTAACACAGTTCTTGAAACACTGGCCAGAGCAGTTAGACGAAAGAAATCAAAGGGATACACATAGGAAAAGAAGACCTCAAATTGGCACTATTTGCTGATGATATGATTCTATACCTAGAAGACCTTAAAAGTTCCACCAGAAAACTTCTAGAACTAGTAAATGAATTCAGCAAAGTAGCAGGATATAAAATCAACACCCACAAATCAAAGGCATTTCTGTATATTAGTGACAAATCCTCAGAAAGGGAAATGAGAAAAACTACCCCCATTTACAAGAGCCTCAAAAAAACAAAAAACAAACAAACAAACAAACAAAAGCTACTTGGGAATCAACAAAAGAGTGAAAGATCTATATAATAAAAATTAAAGAACCCTAAAGAAGAAGTCAAAGAAGACCTTAGAAGATGGAAAGATATACCTTGCTCTTAGATAGGCAGAATTAATATTATCAAAATGACCATACTTCCAAAAGCACTATACAGATTTAATGCAATTCCCATCCAAATTCCAATGACATTCCTCATAGAAATAGAAAAAGCAATCATTAAATTCATCTGGAAAAATAAGAGACCCAGAATAGCTAAAGCAATCCTTAGCAGGAAGAGTGAAGCAGGTGGCATCACTATACCAGACCTTAAACTATACTTCAGAGCAATAGTAACAAAAACAGCATGGTATTGGTACCAAAACAGACTGGTAGACCAATGGTACAGAATAGAGGACACAGAGAATAACCCACAAAATTACAATTATCTTAGAATATGCACTGGAGAAAAGATAGCCTCTTCAACAAATGGTGCTGGGAAAACTGAAAATCCATATGCAACAAAATGAAATTAAACCCTTATCTCTCATCATGCACAAAACTCAACTCAAAATGGATCCAGGACTTAGGAGTAAAACCAGAGACTCTGTGTCTAATAGAAGAAAAAGTAGGCCCTAATCTCCATCATATGCAATGATGTCCCAATTTCCTTAATCAGACTCCTGTGGCACAATAATTAAAATCAAGTATCAATAAATGGGATGGACGGGGCTGGAGATGTGGTTCAAGTGGTAGCGCGCTCGCCTGGCATGCGTGCAGCCTGGGTTCGATCCTCAGCACCACATACAAAAACAAAGATGTTGTGTCCGCTGAAAACCAAAAAAATAAATATTAAAATTCTCTCTCTCTCTCTCTCTCTCTCTCTCTCTCTCTCTCTTAAAAAAATAAAAAATAAATAAATGGGATGGACTCAAACTAAAAAGTTTCTTCTCAGCAAAAGAAACAATTTGTGAGGTGAATAGAGGGCCTACATCTTGGGAGCAAATCTTTACCCCTCACACATCAGATAGAGCACTAATCTCTAGGGTATATAAAGAACTCAAAAAGCTAAGCACCAAAAAAACCCCTAAATAACCCAATCCATAAATCGGCCACGGACCTGAACAGACACTTCTCAGAATATGATATATAATCAATCAACAAATATATAAAAAATGTTCATCATCACTAGCAATTAGAGAAATGCAAGTAAAAACCACTCTAAGATTTCATCTCACTCTAGTCAGAATGGCAGCTGTTATGCATGCAAACAACAATAAGTGTTGGCGAGGATGTGGGGAAAAAGGTACACTCATATATTGCTAGTGGGACCGCAAATTGGTGCAGCCATACTGGAAAGCAGTATGGAGATTTCTTGGAAAATTGGGAATGGAACCACCATCTGACCCAGCTATCCCTCTCCTCGGACTATACCCAAAGGATTTAAAGTCAGCATACTATAGGGACACAGCCACATCATTGTTTATAGCAGCACAATTCACAATAGCTAAATTGTGGAGCCAAACTAGGTGCCCTTCAGTAGATGAATGGTTTTTAAAATGTGGCATATATACACAATGGAATTTTACTCAGCAATAAGAGAGAATAAAATCATGGCATTTACAGGTAAATGGATGGAGTTAGAGAAGGTAATGCTAAGTGAAGTTAGCCAATCCCAAAAAACCAAATGTCGAATGTTTTCTTTGATATAAGAGGCTGATTCATAGTGGGATAGGGAGAGGGAGCATGGGAGAAAAAGACGAACTCTAGATAGGGCAGAGGGGTGGGAGGGGAAGAGAGGGGGCATGGGGTTATTAATGATGGTGGAATGTGATGATCATTACTATCCAAAGTACAGGTATGAAGACACAAATTGGTGTGAATATACTTTGTATACAATTGGAGATATGAAAAATTGTGCTCTATATGTGTAATAAGAATTGTAATGCATTCTGATTTCATATAGAAAGAGAAGAAAGAAAGAAAGAAAGAAAGAAAGAAAGAAAGAAAGAAAGAAAGAAAGAAAGAAAGAAAGAAAGAAAGAAAAGAAAGAAAGAAAAGTAATGCAGGAGGCATCACAATACCATACCTTCAACTATACTACAGAGCAACAGTCACAAAAATGGCATGGTATCGGCACCAAAATAGACATGTAGTCCAATGGTACAGAATAAAAGACACAGAGACAAACCCACATAAATACAGTTATCTCATACTAGACAAAGGCACCAAAAACATACATGAGAGAAAAGACAGCCTCTTCAAGAAATGGTGCTGGGAGAACTGGAAATCCATATGTAGAAGATTGAAATTGAACCCATAATCTCACCCTACACAAAACTCAACTCAAAGTGGATCAAAGACTTAGTCACTAGAATAGAGACCCTGTGGCTAATAGAAGAAAAAAATCACCCAAATCTTCATGATGTCAGTTTAGGATCTTACTTCCTTAACATGATTCCTAAAGCATAATAAATAAAATGAAGAATCAATAAGTGAAATGGATTCCAAATAAAAAGCTTCTTCTCAGGAAAGGAAATAATAATGTGAAGAGAGCACCTACAGAATGGGAGAAAATCTTTATCTCTCGGCCATCAGATAGAGCACTAATCTCATAGATATATAAAAAACAAAAAACTTAACACTAAAAAATCCCAAATAACCTAATAAATAAATTGACTAAGGAACTGAACAGACACTTCACAGAAGAAGGTATACAATCAGTCAACAAATATATGAAAGACTGTTCAATATCTCTAGCAAGTTGAGAAATGCAAATCAAAACTAATCTGCTAATTTAAATAGGCAAAATCCCTAAAAACCACAGGTTGAGTGTTCTCTCTGATATGTGGATGCTGACACACACTGAGGGAGGGAGGTAAGAATAGAAGTTCAATGAATTATCCAAATGGGAACAAAGGGAAGAAAGAGAGCTTAGGAGTAGGAAAGACAATGGAATAAATCTAACATGATTTTTCTCTGTACAACTAATACTACAGTGAACCTCTACATCATGTACATCCACAAGACTGGGGATCCTAATTAGAATAACAAATACTCCATGTTTGTATAACTATCAAAATAAACTCTATTGTCATGCATAAATCAATTAAATAAATAATAAAAGTACAGAATTAAAAAAAAAACAAAGTAAAATGCCAAAAAAAAGAAGAAAGAGATCAAATTGGAGAAATCTAGAGTGAACCATGTGAGACTGGACTGGTAGTGAAATTGTCATTAGATACTCATGATTTTCAATATGTTTTGATACAGAAAAAGAAAGGAGTGTGAGCACTTAAATATGTGCATTTATTAATACACACATACATATATTTCCCTGCTGTGTTCACCAGGGATGCCAGGAACAAAAATAACTCCAATAGCAATATGGAAATGATTCCTGTATCATTTTTCTTACAAATAAATTAGGACTTCTATCACAAATGATTCCAGGGCTGTGGCAGAGAAATCATAAGCTAGAAACATCTTAAATGCCAGAGAAAAGAATGTAATCAAAGAATAATAGCATCTATTTAAAAAGTCATGGAGTTAGCTTGAAATGGCCATTTGGATATTATGTACCAAAGTCATCAGTTTGGTTTTCCAAAATTTGCAGTTTTGTTTTATTTATCAAGGTAGAAAGAGTGAACAGCTACCATTTGGCAACTACCACAGTCGTATTAGACCCACCCAAGTGACATTGTTGAAATAGTAACTCTAGTGGATAAAATTTTTGCAAAATTTGATGTTTACAGAGTTATAAAATATCTCCACACTCAAGAAATGTTTCACATTCCATAGGCACATGGAAACTTTACCATGGACAAACACGTCAGATACTCCTTATCCAAATAAATTCAAGTCAACATTTGACTATAATTAAACCAATCAATAGGCTATATCTCCATGTTTATATGCCTCTGTGACCAAATTCCCAGTGATGACTCTCAGCTGTAGGCTCTTCAGGTTACACTTCTCAGAGGCTGTTTGGGGATCTTGGTCATGAATCTTACCTTCATTAAATACAGAGGCTCTGTCCATGTCACATGAATATACTGTAATGGGAAGAACTCAGCATTACATCAGAAAGACATTCCTGCCAAATGCTATAACCCGAATTCAATCATGAGGAAACATATAAATAGCAATGAAGAAAAATCTAAAAAATGAAGGATTATCAAAAACATAAATGGAGGAGGATTCAGAAAGGATGCCATATTAGAGGAGACTGACCACAAGGAATCTCACACTGTGAAAATCACCCATCTTGGATTTTGTTCAGTTACATCAATGAGATGATTGGCAAAATCTGAGTAAGATTTTAATTAGGTTTTAATAATGAATCACTTTTAATTTCTGAATTGTCAAAATTATACTATAATATCATCAGTATATAGGAGCACAATGTCATCCTGTGTACAACTCACAAAAGATTCAGGAGAAAGTGTTTAGTTAACTTATCTACATTGATATTACTCTAGGAAGAGAAATGGTGATGGGAGACAGGATTACAAAAATATAGTAAAATATTAACAATTACAGAAAGGTATTGAAGAATTATGTTTGCAGTTCTTACAGATTTTCTGTAAATTTGAAGTTATGAAAATGGAAGTTTCCAAAGAGAAATATATTTTCCAGAAAGAATGATACGAAATTATCATCTAGTAAGTAAAGTAAACCATGGATCCATACTGATACAATGAATAAAGATATAAAAAGTTCAATGAAACTGACAAGAGGTCAAACTGTTGTCTATCTAAATGTTTATGTCCAGCTGGATGTACTGGCTCAGGACTGTATTCCCAGCTATTTAGATGCTGTGGCAGGAGGATCACAAGTGCAAAGCAAGTCTGGGTCACACAGTAAGATTCTGTTTCAAATGAATTAAGTAATTAATTCACTAACATTAATTAATTTAATAGTGGGTCATCTTAATACTAGCAATTGGAAATACATATAAGACTTTACCAAATTGGTATTTAATTCCACCAAGGAATAAATGAAAATATGGTTGTTCAGAACTTGAACACCTGACATTTGGGCAGTCTGAGTACATGTAACACAACAATATGTTTTAGTTATACATGCCATGATTCTTAAATATTAAATACTATATGAATTCCAGCCTATATTTAAATATAACCATATTTTTTCCTTGAGTTTCACATCAGTTTCTCTATCATATTTTCAGTGAGAAAAAAATTAAAATTATATATAAAAAGACTAATAAATTCTGTTGTTATTATTCAGATCATATATTCTTCTCTTTGAATTTTTGCTGTAATCTTGAAGTGCTTCCAAAAGTACATCTTCACTTAATTCACAAGGATCCTACTGGATTAGATATTTTTTCCTAAACTAGAAAGAGGTATTTGGAATGGTAGTCCAATGGCAAAGTAAATGGCAATAGGTTTATGCTGGCAGAAATCAAAGGACAGCTGATGAAGGGTCATTGCTTGACTGTACTACTCTGTGAGTCTGCACCTTTCAGCTACAAACCTGAGAACTGGATGACACCTTTGCTTTCTACCAGGAGTTTCCACATGCAGGTGGAGAGCACCCAGCAATAACAGAAGTTAAGAGAGCATGGAGCAAGAAAACAAAACAAAAGAGAGAGATAGATGAGAGAGAGAGAGAGAGAGAGAGAGAGAGAGAGAGAGAGAGAGAGATTTTACATGTTAGAGAGCATAAACAAATAAAGAATAATGTGCCCTTCATGAAGAATGTGTATGTGTTTATATCTTCCATTTGATGTAAGTAAAACATATTACCATAAAATGCATTAACTAAACAAAAGGACAACATTTGCTATCAATAGATTATTTAAGAAATCAATACATTAATCTAAATATGCTTCATAATATTTATCAACATACTTTGAGTTCTCTAACTATACCTTATTGAAACCTGTCACATCTAAAGAAATAAAATATTATTTCTGATGCTAAAGTTAAACAGGAGGGGTAATCATGGGAATTATGTCATTTAAAAAAAATGTGGCCTCCAAAGAAGAGATTCAGAGGCTACACCTAAGCTGAGGATTGCTTTTAAAAAAATAACCCAAATGAAATTAAATTCTCACTTATTTTATATTTAGATAATAGAATATATGTGTAATCTGCAAAGCTACTTAGATTGTTTTGATTCAACAAACAATTATAACCAATCTATTAAATGCTAAATATGGACTCCACTGCTGAGCTATACATACCCTCAACCCTGGAGGAAGAAACCTTCACTTTCTGCACAGTGGTTTCTTAAAGGTGTTGGGCACTGAAGGATTCAGTTTCCTCCTGCCTGGTGGTAGGTTGGAGTAATTTCTCTAACAAGGGCAAATCTAAATCACAAAAAGATTAGTTTAAAATCCTTTTTATCCAATTCTTGCTTTCCCATTAACTCCAACTCTTTCATTAATAGGAATTCAGAGGGATTTTTGTTTGTTTGTTTGTTTTTTCACTTGGATGACTTAATACAGTTCCTGGCAAAGAATATGCAAGACAAAATGAGAAAAATATTTGGTGACATTCATTACTGACCTACTCTATTTGATAAGGTTGTCACCAAAGTTTGAGTAATGAATAGTGACATAGCTTCAAGGAAAACTCAATGTTGTTCAAAGGAATATCAAGGTTTGGCAAACTGCTAAACTGCATTTACGTTTAATACAAATCCAAAGCAATATCAGTTCCTTAAGTGCAAAATAAGATTTTCAGTTAGAGAAAACATGCTTCCTTTCTCTGTACACTTTCTCTCTAGATGGAAATTAAGTTTAAGAGGATAGAGGAAACGCAATATCCAACCTTATTGGGCAGATCACATCAGTAAATTCACTTGTCCTTTTCTACTTTTAACAATGTGAGGTAAGAAAATACAGAAAATAGAATATACCATGCCTGTTATCTTTTTATAAGATTTCTCTCGTAACTGGTGGTTTTTAAGAATGTCCACAGAAATCTAAACCTCCCCACAGGATAATGAAAATTAAAGGGATGGGGGGTGGTCATAGCTTCGGAGCACCTACCCCTCTTTGTACCAATAGCTCTACTTCAGTTTTATGTAACATAATTTCATGACAGAAAAATATTGAAAATACTGTTCTATTTGTTTTTAATTTAGAAATGTATGAAAGCCACAGTGCCACTTTTTACATAAGAGCCAACAGAGGCTCAGAGGCATGATAGATTAACAAGTCACAATCCAAATGGCTGCTGGCCAGAATAGCCCTTGAATTGCTTACTGAGCCTGGAGTTATAGGGTGTCACTAATCTCATGCTTATAGAAGAAAAAGAATTTATAAACGTATTTGAGAGAAAATACATATGTAAAACTTTATCATGTCAGTCAACAATGTTCAAGTATGAGATACAAAAGGGTAACACTCCAATACATAATATGTTGTGAATAAAAATAAATGTTGTGAATAAAAATAAAGGAATACAAATTAATATCATGACCTCTAATCACTTATTCCCTATCTAACAAGCACAAATACTTTAAACCACAGAATAGGATGTTGAGGGAGAAAACCTATCATTGAACCACATAAGCTGAAAATAAGAACACTCTCTCATAAAAGAAAATTTTATTTATTCATGGTAAGACTTAATTTCCCAAATCAATCCACAAATGAATTGTCCATGTGATGAATCTCTGATAGAAAAATTCAAAGCACAAAACAGATTTCTCTTTACCATTTTTCATGCTTCTAGTAGTGCATTGGGATATACAAAGGCAGGGGCTTCATTTCAATTATAATTTAAATCCAGGCAAAAATGGTAGCAGAAACTTCATTTCCCTGACCTCAAGCTTCCATGTGAGGAACTGCACTCTCTCCACTTCCTCATCAGAGGAGAGATTTATCTAGTGGGTGTTACTGGATGGATCTCATTGAATGCACTGGCTTGGCTCGGCATCTCTCTTTGAAAGATGTATGTGCCCATGGTAATGTGAATGTAGCTCTGCTGTCATGTCGGCAGGGAGCATCTGGCTTTGGGGATGCCAGTCAACTCGTCGTTTCTTCCACTGAAAATTCTGTGAGTAAGTGTCCAATCTGACATGGAGGATTGGGAAACCTACTGTGGCTGCATGTCTAAGCCTATCTGCCCCTTAGGTATTAAGTGTGAGCAATGCAACTAGTATTTTGGTCTCCATCCCTCTGACTCTTGGCTTCTGATCTGGGGTTGGGAGTAGAATGTCCTTTGCTGCTTACCATACCACAACCCAACAAAAACATGTTTGACTGTAGAGCACTTACTGAAATGTTTTCTTCTTCCTTGACCTTATATTCTTCAAAATACTGTTCATTTGAAAGAGAGGAAGAGTTGAAAGTGAGACTTTAAAAACCAAATACAGTGAAATCAACAATAGCAAGGCATAACAAATACAAATGTTATCTCACTCCCTTTAAAAGGATATATTGAAAGCCCACTGAATCTTCCTGAAAATAATGTGTTGGAAAAGCATTGTTTCAAAAAAGTTTAATACACACTAGTATGGCAATATGTAAATCAATGGATGTGTAACTGATGTGATTCTGCAATCTGTGTATGGGGTGAAGGTGGGAGTTCATAACCCACTTGAATCAAAGTGTGGAATACGATATGTCAAGAAATTTGTAATGTTTTGAACAACCCACAATAAAAAAGAAAAAAAAAAGTTTAATACATACACACTTTCCAAAGCTTACATATATTTGGTAACTCCTCATGGATTAAACCAAAATTTGATATCATGGCTTCCTTTTTCAGGGCATTCAAATGTTATAAGGAAATAAATATACAACCAAGTATAATAAAATCCATGAAGTTTTCCTGTCATGTGAATTTCAGTGTCAAGGTGTAAATGGCTTATGCATGAAGAACATTATACCAGTTAGTATATAATTATAAAAGAGATGCATTTCATTCCAAAGACCCAAGGAACAGTTTGTTGATTGAGAACCCAAAGAAGTGTATGTATATTTAAACACCTCAGGAAAAAACCAAATGGAAAAGAATTGGAAGAAGTTGAAAATTACCCCAAACTTTCAGAAGACAGGAGGAATATAGAGCATTTAATGGGGGAGAATAAGAAAGCTTTTTTTGATCAATCTTTGCTGTCTGAGTAATAAGCATGATGCTAGGTTACTGTGATAAGAGTTAAAATTCATATTAGTCAGGCACTGCAGTCTCTGTTTAGTTGGGAAAAATACCAACCAAAAGTCTATTGGATGCAATGTTTGGTCATGTAAAATGCTAAAGTTTGAGGAATGTCAGTTTGTCTGTGTTGTACCTGGATGGTCACTTTTAGGATAAAACTTACTAACCAAAATTATATTTAATAATTAGAAAACATTACTTAAATGAACCAGAAAAATTTTTGTGAAAGTGTCTGTAATGTACCAACATTCGAATAACAATGAATATCAGAGTTACTCTTAGGCTTGGGATGTGTCTCATCAACAGAGAACTTGAATACCAAGCTTGAGGCACTGGATTCCATCCTCAGCCCAAAGAACAAAATTTAAACTTTGTCTCAATTTGAATTGTTTATCTTGCAATTTGTTAGGCACAATGCACTGGAACATTAAAAATATTTTAAGCCATCAAGTTTTATCTTTCATGAAATTGGAGTAGCTTCTTAAGATTTGAATTGTCAGGATATGATGTGTATTTCAGTGACAGCCATGTGTACATACAAGGTCCCAGGTTCAGTTCTCAACTTTAAATAACAATTTTGAAAATATTATATTATAAGAAAATAATTCTAGGTATAATAAAATTATGAGTGATATATCTTTCTACTAAATTGAATTTTTTATATAGTATTATAAAAATCAGTGAGGAATTAAGAGAGTTCTATAATATCATTTCAATGATTAAAAAAAAGGCATTCTAGAATTATGCCATAATGTAAATCCTGGAAGTACAAATTAACAAAACCTCTTTTCTGTAATCTACTAATACTAAAATGTTGTTAAATATCAGAAATAAATTTAATATAATGTGAAGAGTTGCACTAAATGCTTAATGCTATGAACATGGAGAAAAATCACTTTAAAAAAAGAGTGGGGTTCAAATCATAGACTAGAACAACAGTTATTATAATAATTTTCCATAATATTACAACAAAATGATGTTAAAATGGCACTTCATGATACAAGTACTCCAGAACCATTAATCTTGCAAATGAAGAAAATGGTAAACAAATTCACTATTCATACTATTTGGAATATTTTACTATATGGAACCAATGGCTAAAAATCTTTACAAGCCTTGTTTTGTAATATCTCACCCTAAAAACCCACCCTTTTCTATTTACAAAGTATGTTTAACATATCTTGTAAATTTCTGTTTTCTTTCTTCATTCACATGGATTATTGGTACCTTCACTTCACAGGCACAAGTCAATGGAATGACTTAGTGATTTACCAAAGGAAACACAAAAATTCTACCAAACCCTGAAATTCAAAGAATTATTATGCAACTCACTTTGTTGTCATGGTTCTTCATGCTGTCATTTCCAGACAGTGGGAGTGGCTTATGACCACTAAGCTTTCACTTACCATACAACTTTTGGTCAGAACAAAACTGTCATCACTATTTCCAGCGGAAGCATGGTCTGGGATACGACCTGTTTGAGGTGCAGTTGGTAATGTTACATTCTGCTCCTTCTCCATGAGAAGTTCAGCACTGACCTCTTCTAGCCTCTCTTTTGTCCTGCAAAGATTGAAAAACACAAACATTAATGTTTTATTTTCACTAAATGAATTGCATTTTCTAAAGAAGCACCATGAAAGTCAACAAAATTTTTCACTCCATGATGTCCTAATCCTGAACATGTCAGAGCAGATCTACTGTGTAATTAATTGTAAGTTTGAAATTGCACTAATAAAGTACATCTATTCCTAGGTGGATTCCAAAACAAGGAGGAGGGAGAGAAATAGCTATGCATGATGTAAGGTGAACAGGTGACACCACTGCCCTCTGGAAGCTCTCTACAGGTAAGACCCTGCAGGATGCTATTAGCATTACAGTATTTAAAGGGTAACTGTGAGATGATGCGTATGCTGATTTATGTGATTATAATGGTTATTGTATGTATAACTTCACGATACACTACCTAAATATGTGCAAAATATAAGACTCAAAATCAAAGCAGTAATACTTGTCTTTATGAAACAGTTTATGCATTTCATGAAGCATTCCTCAAAGGCATTGTCAAGCATTTACTCTCGCCATCTGCATATTCCACACATTAGCTAGGAGAAAATGAGCATTGGGCCCTCTGGAAAAATTTGGAGCAGTATCCTCCAGGGGAGAACAAGATAACTGAATTTGTGATCAGAAGAACTGGCGAACTAAAGCAGCCTGGAAGGCTGTTAGCTCTTAACATCCTTAGCAAGGCATTAGAGGTGTGTGTCTTCCACAGACCCTCGCACTGGCCAAGGGATTTATTTAAACCACTTTGTGATTATTTATTTCCTTCATCTTGTGTTAACCATTCCCTACATCACAAACAGCTCTAAAGGACAGATTGTCCCTGGGGACCCTCTAGGGATAACACGAACTATCATAAACATGGAAAATTCATTGATCAAGTGCCAGAATGTACCCAGAAGAGGAGGATTATCAGACAACAACTGTTTGCATTTCATTTGTAATCTTTCACAAATTGTTGCACTTATTCACACATCTACTTGAGGGAATGCTGACAAGCACTTTTGTTACCATGTCACTCATAACATATTAAACATAACATTAGTTAAAGAGTAAAGCGTAAGTGATCAGTTAACAATACAGGAATATTATGGGGAAAGATGTCCATATAAACCCCCAAAATGGGGAAGATATAGAAAGGACCCTGCACTTATATTCTAAATGTAAGTTCATTTACTCCAATATGATACAAACGTAGGCTGTCAATTTCACATTATACTCACCTCATGAATGTGGATCATAAAACGGTATTCTTTACAAATTAATCAGCTTAATGTACTTCCTATAATATTGATTTCACTAACATGTTAAGTTCATCTGACAATGATATTCTAATGTCAATTTCTTCTAAATAGAGTTGTTTATACTTTTGCATCTCTATTTTAGAAAAGTAAGTTTGAGTGGTCATTTCACAGATTTGGGACTCCATTTATTGAATTCTCATTTTCATCTTATTTTTCACTGAAGCACTGTAATACTCTCTTAACTGATATAAATAGTTTTTGTGCCTATAGCCAATTAAAAGGATACATTTTACATATAATTATCATACAAAAATTCATTATGCATTTTTCTTTTAACAGAATAAGACAGCAATTTTTAAAATTTGAACAAAGATGGAGTTTAAAAAAAATAAGAAGCTCTTTACATGATACCAGCTACATTAAATGTGCATAAAAATGATTTAAATCATTCTTCTGTTTTCCTTTTAGTTATTTCATTTATATTATTATAATGTGTGGTGCTTGAGGTCAAACACATGTCCTTCCTTTCTCCTGCTAGGCAAGTACTCTACCTCTGTGTTACATCCTCAGCTGTGTATCTTTTTGTAATTAGATGAGTCAGGGAGTAACATATATGTTCAAACTTTTAATAATTTAAGATAGCAAAGAACTATTCTACATCAATATTCCTTCCTTTCTTCCTAGTACTTTTGCTTTATGCCACCCAATCTAAAAACTCAAGTGATTCTTGAGTGAAAATCATTATTCTGAAGGATCCATTCTGTTCTAATAATGATGAGCTCTGCAATATTTGAAAGGACAAACATACAGTGTGTTTCTTTTAAAAATTTTGAAAACATTGCTAAATGGAATAGAGGAAATCCATACTACACAGGCCTGCAGGACATACTTTGCAGTGAATGAACTAAAGCGCATCACAGATAAATTAATTCACCTGTAAAAAATTGTACCATTTCCTCCAATAATTCCTTCTCTTGCTGTGTCTTCACTTGCCCTTTCTTGGTGTTCTGACGGATCCACTACCACCATATTATCCTCTCTAGACCATTGGAGGGTTAGTATTTCTTCTGCCAAATGCTTTTTCTCCTCTTCCAGTTTTTCACATGTCATTTTCAATCCTATCATTGATAGACCCTTCTCCTCAGAAGTTGATTTTCTATACCTAGACATGCACATTTTGAAGATGAAATTTCCAAAGAACATCTAACTGCATGAATCAGATAATATAATTTGAAAATGAATTCAGTAGTCTAGGAATAGTCTCACAGAAATCCAATAACAAAGTTTTACTTGTACTCAGTTGTGAATCTTTCTGTTCAAACTTTTAATAATTTAAGATAGTTAAGGAACAAAGGAACTATAATGCAATCTATATTCTGAAAATGGTTTCCATCAAATTACTCACAAAATCAGCAAAGTAAAAACCATATGCAGTCCGAGAAACCAATTCCTATCATGCTTCACTTTTTTGATCTTGGACTTGTATTTTTCTAGGACTGTTTTATGAGTTTTCTTGACCAAAAATTAAATATCACCTCTTAATGGAAAGCCCTTTACCTCTTAATGCCATTTTCACTCCTCTTATTTTCTAAAGTCATTTTATGAATATCATTCTGACTTATTTAGACCTTAATCAACAAATGGATCCTAAAACAAGAGTTTCAAGAAAACACTCAGACTAACCTTCCCCCCACCCCAATAAGTATCCAAATATCATAAGGCTTTTTCTGTATTGGGTTACCCGCCCCAAGATGGCGCTGTCTAGGTTTCTCTTCCGGGTCCCTTTCCGCTCTATGCAGATTAAGGCGCCAATAAGTCACCAATGGGTGACTGACAAAACCATTCTAATGGCTGTAATCCAATGAGAATTTGCCGCCTGTCCTAAGGGGCTCCGCCTACCCTGGATAAAAGGCTCTGCTATACTGGAATAAACGGACTTCTCCAAGGGTAACTCCATGTCTCAGTTTCAGTTCTTTCATTCTGAGCTCAGGGAGACTTCCTATATCCTGCTTTGGATGACAGCCATGCTCTACGACCAGCTTCAACACCCAGTCATGTGGATTAAGGAGACTTCAAATGATTCTTGTCCCCAAAACCAGCTTGCCTTCACACAGATGATTTCAAGAGGAGAAGAATTTGGCTGGCCTCACTGACCCATGACTAAACTGCAGATTATGAACGAAATAAATATTGCTTTCAAAGAATGGATTTTGAAGTGGTTCATCATACATCAATACCTAATACTGGTATTGAGAGCAATAGCTACTGCTGAAATTTTATAAGAAAAAATTCTACAGCAATCTTCAGGATACCTTTGTACTGGAGGTAAGAGGAAGCTAAAAGATTTTGATTAAAGGAAATCAAAAAGTCTTCAATGAAACTCTAAGAGGAATTCTGGTGGTCCTTAATTAGACTGACAGGAAGGGTTTCAAGGTCAGTGATGTAAATAATATGATAACTTGGAGAAAAGGGGACCCTTGCTACAGAGCAGCAGCAAGTACAACTGGCATACAGCTAAGAGACTATCAAATCTAAATAAACCATCATTTACTGCATTCAAATATCTGTTTCCACTGGTGTCCTCTTTACATGTCAATTTGTCAAATATTGCTCAAATAAATGGCTTCTAGGATAAGATTCAATACAGGAACTTACTGAAATATGGTCTGCAGTTGAAGCCAATGTTATGACTCTAAAAACTCTTGTGAATGCTTCAGGAAAAAAAAAATGTAGTGCCTCGAATCCCATCAGGATCTTAAAGGTATTAAAAACTTTTTGAAAAAAATTCTTTAATACTTAGTAACTCACATTCATTGTACAAGTTAATGTCTCACCCTAACATTCTCTGATCAAGCAGAAAGATATGGGGAACCCATATATATACCAAAAACCAGAGAAAGTCTCCTAGAATTTTATCTCTACCTGGAATTATTCTAGCTCTGTTTTCTAGCTCAGGTTTACACGTTCTCTTCTTACTCCCTTTTTCCTGCTTGAATTACTGCTCCTACCTCACATGCACCCTTCCCATCTTTTTCTTCTTTTACCTTGTTTTCTATTAGTCTTTCTCATCTTTTTTCTTTCTCTGTTTTCCTTTTCCATATTTCTCCCCCCCCCCATTTTCAGTGCCTATATAGTGTAAAAGTAATTTAACTATCTTTGAGAACAAATTTCTTGATCCATTGTGAATATTACTACAATTTGATACTTGGACAAAAGGAACTGTGGAAAGAACATTCTACACATTTTCCTACCCTGAGTTTTGCTGGTAGATTGTCTTGATATGACATGATTACAGTATGTGCTCTCAAAGTGGTGCTGATACTGGGAACAACAAAGTATACTCATTGTAGGGAGCAGCAATACCTGGGTGTTTGCCAAGTCCAGGGCACTTATGGGAAAGAACCTCACTGAATAATGTCTTACATAAAAGTAGAAGAGGTAATCATCCCAGCAGATGGGTAGATATACAAACAATAGTAAAAAGGGAGAAAGGCACGCCGTACAGTGCACAACACCTCAAAGACTGAACCCACTGACAATGAGAAGAAAATGTTGGAGAAGGAATTTAGAAAGTTCACATTTAAAATGATCAATGACAGTAAGGAATGAACTAGAGAGAAAAATGTGGAATGAGATCATTTCAATAAAGAGAGAGATTCTACAAAACGTCAATCAGAAATCCTAGAAAAAGAAGAACAGAGCATGCAGAAGACATATTCTCAAGCCTGAAAGACAAAGATTACAATCTTCAAAGTAATATTATCAACAAAAATGACGTTAAGTTACCATGCACAGGATATTATAGAAATTGGGGATAACATTAAGAGAACAAATATAAGAATGGTTGGTACAGTTGAAGGCACTGAAGCTTATTTCCAAGGCAAATTTTGCTTTCCAGCATTATTTTACTCTAATTAGAAAAAAAAAATGGCCGAAAAGATTATTTGAATAAACAAATTGATCAATAAATTTGTCTTGTTAACAAATATTTATTTTAGCTATGCTAAAAAACTTGTAACTTCTTTAAAAAGCATAAATATTGAAAGAAACCCTATATGTGTCACTGTTAAAATAAATGAGTGTCAAATAATTGTAAATAAAATTGATCAAACTATACCTTGCTTTTTGCTTCAATGATTACATTGTGGGAAAGCAGATTCATGCTGTGCATGAGGCCTGACTGTAGATAGCATAGTTCAGAGCAATGTTGCCACTGGTGTCCATCACACTGGGGTAACTGCACCATACTGCAGCAGAATCATGGCACATTCTTCTTCCTGGCATTGTGCAGCCTGTCAGATTTGCACCATGACAGAGATGGTCAGTTCAAGATATTCAAGTTTAACATATCCCAGGTCTCAGCAGCTAGCCACAACTGAATGAAAAAAAATGCATCTTTATTCTAGGAATTCTAATCAAACCATTCTGCAACTACCATCTACCTTAATCAGAGCTGTGCTACTGTCACTTTCACAGAGATCAATGTCACATTTCATCTGTATTGGGAGTGTCACCACTTCTGGATGGCCATAGGCACAGGCATAATGTAGAGGAGTCCTATAAAAATGGAAGGACTGTTCAGGAAAATATAGAACACTATTTCCAAACACAAAATCAGTCATAAAATTGGAAAGGATATATACCATGAACATCCTCCACTTTCCAAAAAAAATCATTTAATTCTTTTCTATAGAAAATATAATCTATCTTAAGTCTTACTATTCAGAACATTGATTATCTATTAGAGGGACTAGGGATGGGTTGGGAGTGGGGCTCTTGAACTGGGGGTACGAGCCAGAACCTCACTCATGTGACACAAACATGGTACCACAGAGGTACATCCCCAGCCCAAGGTAGACTAGTTGAAAAGCAAGAACATGGTCTTTACAGTTAGCAAGGCCTCACTTGGATACTTACTTTAAGCTCTGTTATTTACTAGCTATTGCCTAGACTTTCTGTGAGTCTCCTTCCTCACACACAAACAGGGAATGAATGAAGTAGTAGATACCTAATAGGATATCCCGGTGATGCATAAGACAGAATCTATGAAGAGGATTCAGAGATTCCAGCAGAAATGACAGTTCAATCATGCCATCTATTGTGCTTAACACCATGTCTCCTACTTCACAATAGTAACATTTCCAAAAAGTAAAATAACACAAGTGTACCTATTGTATAGATAGGTTTGATCAAGGATTATGGATTGCAATCTATATTAAGAGGGTCTTCTTGCATTTGAACATACCCTGCATTGCAATGCCACTTATAATTCATGATGTTTTTACAGTATTTGGCACCACTGATAAAATTGTCTTCATTTTCAAAGGATCATCACATAACCCACGGTGCCTTACATTGGGTCAAATTGATACAAACAAAAGATTCATGAGAACTTTCCTCAAATGCTTGGCATTGGATTAAGTTTTACATTTTAAATTTATTGTGTACCAAAAGGGCTGATTAATGATGACAACAAATGAAACATTCCTTTGAATTTTCAGGAAATGATAAGTAAATTTTTAATCCATTTCACTAGCCTATGTCTTTTGATTGGTGCATTTAAGCCATTAACATTTAGGGTTACTATTGAGATATGGTTTATATTTCCAGCCATATTTGATTATGTATGTTACTTAACATGATTTATTTTTCCTCTATGATTACTTTTTCCTTTACTGTACTACCTCCTGCTGTTGGTTTTCATTGTTATTTTTCATTTCCTCTTCCTGTAATGTTTTGCCAAAGATGTTTTGAAGAGCTGGTTTTCTAGCTGCAAATTCTTTTAACTTTTGTTTATAATGGAAGATTTTTATTTCATCTTCAATCCTGAAGCTTAATTCGCTGGATACATGATTCTTGGTTGGAACCCTTTTTCTTTCAGCGTTTGAAATATGCTGTTCCAGGATCTTCTAGCTTTCAGAGTCTGTGTTGAAAGATCAGCTGTTATCCTGACTGGTTTACCCCTAAATGTAATCTGCTTCCTCTCTCTTGTGGCTTTTAAGATTCTCTCCTTATTCTGTATGTTGGGCATCTTCATTATTATGTGTCTTGGTGTGGATCTCTTAGGATTTTGTACATTCGGTGTCCTGTAGGCTTCTAGTATTTGGATTTCTTTTTTCATTCTTTAAGTCTGGGAAATTTTCTAGTATTATTTCATTGCATAGATTGCTCATTCCCTTGGTTTGGACCTCTATACCCTCTTGTATCCCAGTAACTCTTAGGTTTGGTTTCTTTATGTTATCCCATAATTCTTGGATGTTCTGCTCATGATTTCTTAACATTCTCGCTGAGCTGTCTATGTTCTTTTCAAGTTGAAAAACTTTGTTTTCATTGTCTGAAGTTCTATCTTGTAAGTGTTCTACTCTGCTGGTAATACTCTCACTTGAGTTTTTAATTTGGTTTATTGTTTCCTGCATTTCCAGAATTTCTGTTTGTTTGTTTTTTATATCCTCTATCTCCCTATAGAGTTGATCTTTTGCTTCTTGGATTTGTTTATGTAATTCATTGTCAAAGTGATCTTTCATTGTCTGAATTTGCTGTATAATGTCTTCCTTGAGACTCCAGATCATCTGAAGCATGTATATCCTGAACTCTTTTTCTGACATTCCATCAGTTGCATATATTACCTCATCTAATGTTGAATTGACTGTATTGTTTGTGGTCCTTTCTTTCCTTGTCTTTTCATACTGCTCATGATTCTTTCTAGCTTTGTGAAACTGTTGTGTTAATGTTTTTCCCCTTATATATTTGTATTGTTCTTGTATAGCTCCAAAATCCCTCTTTTGCGGAGAAAGACAATGTTAACAGTTCCCAATATCAACAGTACATCATCTAAGCACAAGTTTTCATTATTAATACATTTATAGTTAGATTCTAAGTCTATAGATATTGGTTTTAATTATTACTTAAGAATATATTCATTAGTTTCATAAAAGTCATACCATATCTGGTGGGATATAGAAAACTTAATTTCAGACGAAGAATGTTATACTTAGAGGGAAAGGAGTGGGGGTATGAGGTTAAACTAACTTAGCACCTTTGGAGAACTCTAACCAATAGACTGGTAATTTATGGAAGAATGTATAGACTCAACCTCCTATCTGTATTTAGATAGTTCCCCTATGTATAGATAGCAAAAGTTAGGAGATTGAAAGTGGGATAGAGAGAATATGAATGAAAAAAAAAAGAAAAAAATAACAAGGAAGAAAAGAGAAATAAGAGAGAAGGAAAAGGAAAGTAAGATAGAAATAAAGAAAAAATGAGGGAAAGGTGGGGTATATGCAATTCCTCTATATTATATTACTTTGCTAATTCGGTTGTTCATGCACAGTTCTTGGTTTCACGTATGTTGAAGTTGTGGAAGAGAGAGAAGAAAAGAGAGAAAGAAAGAGAAATAAAAGTCTCTCAGAACACTGTTTTCCTTGCTTCTAGTAGGTGGCGTTGTCTATTCCTAGCTTGAGCCTCTGTATTCAGGGTGGTGGGTATAGCCAGTGTGAAAGGAAATGAGCTTCCACCTGTATCTTCCCTATTCTAGTCTCTGAGGTAGAAACCAGATGCCTGTACTGTTGTTGTTTTGTGTTGATTGCTACAACCCCCAAAAGCTTGTGGGAAATATTTTGAGTTATCGCAGCTAAGGGTGGGGGAGTTGGAAACCGGGTACCTGGATCAGCCGCAGAACCGTCCTGGTATCCATACCCCCTTTGATGGGCTTCCTCTGGACTAGCACGTGGGGTGGGGCCGGGCTTCCTCCTCCAGTCTGGCTTGGCACCGGGTGGCTTCCTCCTCCGGTCTTACTTCATGAAAATTTTCAATCTATGTTTCATCAGGCACTTTGGGTTTGCAACATAAAAAGGTAGCTATCTTGCAGGCATGGTGGCACAGAACTATCATCCAGACACTGGGATGCTGAGGTAGGAGGATGACAAGGTCCAGGCCAGCCTGAGCATAATACCAAGGCCCTGTCTCAAAAACAGATGGGGATATTTCTCAGTGGTTAGGCCCCCAATGATCTATCCCAAGTTCTTGACAAAGACTACAAAAAATGGTGCCTAGTTTCCTCCAAACCCTTAACAGGCTATTCATCCCTGCATCATTCTTCTACTACGACTAAAATGCCGTGTTAGCCCAACCACACTTCTAAATTTTCACTGATATTTGGGTGCTTCTGGATTTTCTGTTCAACTTATTTAACTCTTTGTCTATTATTATGCAATAACTTTATGCAAATTCAGAGCATACTTGGATAACTAGAAAGGCAAAGATTTGTTCCTTGCAGATGTATCTGTGCTGTGGTCAAATACAGCACCTAAAATTCAAAGACATTTGCCGCAGTCTGGCTGGGCACAAAATAACCGAGCTACCACGAGGCACTTGTAGGTTCAAAGAGGAACTCCTTTATTGCCCAAACTCCACCGGCACTTCACACGCACCCCCCGAGAACTCTCCACTCTCCACGGTGCTCCGTGAGAACTCCACGGGAACTCCGCTAGAACTCAAAACTAGCGGGTGCCCGAGGCAGCAGGAGCCACCCTATTGCTGTACAGTAGGGGTCTATATACAACTGAATACACAGCCTGTTTCAATCCAGCATTATCCAGTCACAGCAATTATGCACAGCTTAAATTAATTATCATCCATCTAAATGGCTCGCTGGCATCATCTCTCAATCTCTCCTTCTGGCAAATGCCGGGTGCCATCCCGACTCAGCTATGGCTCTCAACATCTCCCCACTTCTGTTTAATTAAACAACAAGCATGTGGCTTAGGGACCGCGCCTGTTTTAGGTTGTCCAATACTTCATATGGTCCTTACCTGTCATCAGATGAGCTGACCTCAAGGCGTCAGCCTCCTGTCTTAAGTTGGTACCATTGCAATTGGATCTTACCCGTCATTGACTACCAGCCCAGCATACAGCCATACTTGTGGATAGGCCTTTGCACCAGTGGGGGGGGGGTGAGGTTTTTTGCCTCACCTCTGTTGGCCCCCAAATTTTAACTGAACAACCATCACAAGCAGAAGGGAGGAGGATACAAAATGCCATGGCACCAAGCCAATTGACGGCTCCTTTTGGAAAAATTGTACCACCAATGACATCATCAGCAAAAATACCCTGGCACTACCATAAGTCACTGCACCAACAGATAGTTCACAATGCATACAAGTGATAAAAGTCTAGGCAAGTTCTGCAAGCAGTTCAAAGCAGAGAAATCCATCAATATGTCCATTTACTCCCAAAGCAAATCAACTTCTTGACTGAGCATCACTTGTTGCATTACATTATTCATTGATGCATCCGTTTATACAGTTTGTTATGATAGCTATCGCAGAAGCTGTAGTTTGGTTTTATCTTTGTCTTCACCAGCACTGAGATGAAGATAGGAATTCTGGCAATGATGGCTAAAAAAAATTATGTAGCATTCCAGCAGGCACTAAGAAAACAATTTTCTGAACAATTTACCTTATTCTGAACAGAATTATTAAATATAATGAAGAGGAAAGGTGAAAGTAAACAAACAGATCTGTTAATCTCCTTTTTTGTTCACATATTAAAACAATCCTCAACAGCGGTTTACCCAATTTAAATTACATCATTTAAATCATGTGAATAATAAAAAAATATTTGGATCCATTTTTTCATGAGCGCTCCTCATATATGATATATGGACATACGCACATACAGACATACAACACAAAACACAAGTGTGCACAAATAACACAATACATACAACACATAACATAATAGTAAAGGCCTTTTAGCTTTTCACAGGTGAAATCCCCATTGCAATGCTCAAAAACTCCACAGTCAAAAAATAGAACTGACACGGTAGGCAGACCACCCCAACTGGAGGAGGAGCCCAGCCTCCCGCCTGCACGGTAGGCAGAACATGCGGCCCTGAGAGGGGGAACAGCCGCCCGCCGGCGCAGCAGACAGACCACCTCAACTGGAGGAGGGGCCCAGCCGCCACCTGTGTGGTACACAGACCATGCGACCTGCAGAAGGGGCCCAGCGGCTCGCCTGCACGGTAGACAGACCACCCCAACTAGAGGAGGAGCCCAGCCTCCCACTCACACGGTAGGCAGACCACGCAGCCCGGAGAGGGGACACAGCCACCCGCCGGCGCGGTAGAGAGACCACCCCAACTGGGATGCAAGGCTGGTTCAACATATGAAAATGAGTAAATGTTATTCACCACATCAATAGACTTAAAGATAAGAACCATATGATCATCTCGCTAGACACAGAAAAAGCATTCGACAAAATACAACATCCCTTTATGTTAAAAAAAAAAAACACTAGAAAAACTAGGGATAACAGGAACATACCTCAATATTCTAAAAGCAGTCTCTGCTAAGCCTCAGGCTAGCATCATTCTGAACGGAGAAAAATTGAAGGCATTCCCTCTAAAATCTGGAACAAGACAGGGATGCCCTCTCTCAACACTTCTGTTCAACATAGTTCTCGAAACACTGGCCAGAGCAATTAGACAGACGAAAGAAATTAAAGGCATAAAAATAGGAAAAGAAGAACTTAAATTATCACTATTTTCGGGCGACATGATTCTATACCTAGAAGACCCAAAAGGGTCTACAAAGAAACTACTAGAGCTAATAAATGAATTCAGCAGAGTGGCAGGATATAAAATCAACATGCATAAATCAAAGGCATTCCTATATATCAGCGACAAATATTCTGAAATGGAAATGAGGAAAACTACCCATTCACAATATCCTCAAAAAAAAAAAAATAAAATACTTTGGAATCAACCTAACAAAAGAGGTGAAAGATTTATACAATGAAAACTACAGAACCCTAAAGAGGGAAATAGAAGAAGATCTTAGAAGATAGAAAAATATACCCTGTTCATGGATTGGCAGAACTAACATCATCAAAATGGTGATATTATCAAAAGTTCTCTATAGGTTTAATGCAATGCCAATCAAAATCCCAATAGCATTTCTTGTAGAAATAGTTAAAGCAATCATGAAATTCATATGGAAAAATAAAAGACCCAGAATAGCAAAAGCAACTCTAAGCAGGAAGTGTGAATCAGGCGGTATAGCGATACCAGACTTCAAACTATACTACAGAGCAATAGTAAAAAAAAAAACAAAAAAACCCAGCATGGTACTGGTACCAAAACAGGCAGGTGGACCAATGGTACAGAATAGAGGACACAGAGACCAATCCACAAAATTACAACTTCCTTATATTTGATAAAGGGGCTAAAAGCATGCAATGGAGGAAGGATAGCATCTTCAACAAATGGTGCTGGGAAAACTGGAAATCCATATGCAACAAAATGAAACTAAATCCCTTTCTCTCACCATGCACAAAAGTTAACTCAAAATGGATCAAGGAGCTTGATATCAAATCAGAGACTCTGCGTCTGATAGAAGAAAAAGTTGGCTCCCATCTACATATTGTGGGGTCGGGCTCCAAATTCCTCAATAGGACACCCATAGCACAAGAGTTAAAAACAAGAATCAACAAATGGGACTTACTCAAACTAAAAAGTTTTTTCTCAGCAAGAGAAACAATAAGAGAGGTAAATAGGGAGCCTACATCCTGGGAACAAATTTTTACTCCTCACACTTCAGATAGAGCCCTAATATCCAGAGTATACAAAGAACTCAAAAAATTAAACAATAAGAAAACAAATAACCCAATCAACAAATGGGCCAAGGACCTGAACAGACACTTCTCAGAGGAGGACATACAATCAATCAACAGGAACATGAAAAAATGCTCACCATCTCTAGCAGTCAGAGAAATGCAAATCAAAACCACCCTAAGATACCATCTCACTCCAGTAAGATTGGCAGCCATTATGAAGTCAAACAACAACAAGTGCTGGCGAGGATGTGGGGAAAAGGGTACACTTGTACATTGCTGGTGGGACTGCA
>NW_026000016.1:12647659-12669231 GCF_001458135.2 Marmota marmota marmota | reverse complement strand
TGACCTTGAAGCCAATTAATGCCAATTTAATAATGAGGACAGGGTTTTGAGAAAAAGAAAAAGGGAGGTTTATTGCTTTGCTAACAAAGGAGAAATACAGGGGACTCTGCCCCAAAGGTTGTGACTCTCTTGATCTGGAGGGACAAGGGGTTTTAAAGGAGTTTCACTTGTTAATCTGGGAGATACTCAGTTCTTAGATCCCCAGCAGGCATTTCCCTCTGCAGTGGGTGTGCTCCAGCAGCCAGCTAGGGGCTTCTCTCATCCTGCCTAACAAAGGGGGGTAAAGTTCATCACAGTTCCTTAAAACACAGTCCAAAGGGGTGTCAGGCTTACTTGCTCTATTATCCATTTTCATGTCCAATATCCTTAAGTTTTTACCACAGAAGTCACACAACAAAAGGCACAAAAACAAATAAACAAAAAACATATAGAACACAGAACAAAACACAAGAAAACAGAAACTCGGAGCCAAAACAGAAAAACAGAGGAGCAATGCAACGTCTTGCTAAAGTTCTCCGGGGTAGGAGCTCGTGCGTGCCCGTCGGTACCTCTCTACCCTTCCAGAGGAATTCCCTACAGAACAGAACAGAGGACAGAACGATTTCTCATTACTGTCCCGGACAGGAGTATATGTGAGCCTCACCAGGCCACCTCTCTGTCTTCAGAAGAGATCTCCTTTAACCGGATACCAGATGTTATAAAGGCGCCACTTACCTATGGAGGCCTCCTCCACCAGGTGCTTGCTAATAGTTTTAGTGCGGCAGTTCACTGCAGTGCTTCGGGGACTGAGGCTCACTCCAAGGCCTTGGAACATCTCAAGATGCACACCCCCTAGATTGGCTCTCCAGCCAGGAGCCCTGGAGCGAAGGCCGGCTTTAGAATTTCCAGCAGTCTGGTCTTGTGGTCTGGTCTGGCAGGGTCATCTCGCTGGGGCCTCCAAAATGTTAGACCAGGATGCAAGAAAAGACCACTGACTCCAATTAAAATCAAATTAAAGCAAGCTTATTATTTCGACTGGCCGGGCTGCCTCTCCCCACAAAAACTGTGGGAACAAGACAGCCCCCGCAGCTTTCCTGCAGCCCAGCTTTATAGCCCAGAAAGTTACACAAAGAGGGGCTACAGATAACAAAACTCTGATGAGCATAACACTAATGGCAGTTTACATTTTTGCTGGCTCCAAAATCAGAATTTATGAAGGTCATTAGAGCCTCAGAGAGGGTCGTTATCTGGCCAGAGAAGGCCAAGATTTGTGAGGCATCACTAAAGTTTCAGAGAGGGCTGCTATCTGGTCAGAGAGAGCCAGACATGGGTGAGTTCAAGGCACGGGCAGGCATTCCAAGCAAATTCAGAATTTGCAGTAATTTATAGTAAAGCTGAAATTAGCTTTTCATGGCTTTGTGGTGAGATGGCTCCCAATTTTAAGAAAAGATCAGGTTGGGTCTATCACTTCCCTCCCCCTCGCCTAAAACCGCCTCTGCAATCCAATTCTAGCACTTAGAGTTGAGCCAGCCAAGTCTTCCCACAGTACCCACAACACTGGAGCTCTGCAGTTTAGTGCTGTCCACCAGGACACAGTCCAAGCAACAGCAGCCAGCCAAACTCCTGAGTGCCCTTCCTTCCAGGACTGTGATTGGCTGGGGCGTCAATGACCTTCGTTGAGCAAGTCTGAGGCCCTGTGCAAGTCCTGCAGCTTCCTGGGGTTTCTTTTCAAATGTTAAACCTTAGTGGCAGGTTTCTGAGCGTTCTGGCAGTTCTCAAGACAGGCTCCTGCCTGTGGGAAAGGAGCCTTTGTGCATGAGTGGATTCAAGATAGAGTGGACCTTCAGGATGCTAAAGTCCTTGTCTCCAAGGAAACTCCTCTATCAGACTCCTTGAATCTCCCTATTGCTATATTCCTCTGCCACAAGGTGCTATGGCCCTCAGATTCTCCATGGGGAATTGAACTAATGTAGCAATGGAAGGCTCTTTGGGTGATTTCAGAGATACATGCACAAAACATGGTATCGAGAGCAATCTTGGAAGCAAAAGCTGCGCACATTCTCCGGAAGAAATGTAAAGTCAATCTGCACACCTCCAGCCCTGCTCCTATGGCCCAGAATTAATTTAATTTTACCTTTAAAATTCCTCTATATATTTTAATTAATTTAACTATGCAACTGGGGATGGGGGCAACATTTAAGAATATTTCTTTTTTTTCTTTAACTGGTCATTGACTTAACATTTCTATGTTATTGTTAGGTCAAAATGACACATTTAGCAGCTGTCCGGATACCTGAGACTGAGCAGTTTTCTGAGGTCTCCTTCCCTGTTGCTCTACCTCCGGCTCCTGGTCTTCCTGATCAAATCATCCTCCTGCTCTCTAATGCACTTCCTCAGCAGCTTGTCATCTGGGGCAGCAGCAAGAGCCTCAACTTGGCCACAGCCTCAACTTTCTGGGGTCACTACTTGGATATTTGTCCGTATACATCCTTACAGCCCTGGTGTTACTCCTGGTTGAATGGGACTCTATCTAGGGTGTGAATACCCAGCTGCCTCTCAACCTCTTTCTGAGTCCTGGAAGCATAACAATGTTCCTGCACTTAGGAGGCCCATTCTGAGACATTGGTGCCCAGGTTCCAACCCCAGAAGGCTGGAAAGGGAGCAGCACACCTGCAAATGCATCGGTGGCCCCTATCTTTGCCAGGTGAGGAGCCACTTGGAAGAGGTCCAACTGCAGCTAAGTGGAAGAGGGGAATCACTCTCAGTGACTTTCAAGAGGAGGTCTGGACACTGTTTATCACAGTACCTCCCCTGGATATGGAACCTCAGCAGCTCTATCTGGTTGTCACACCAGGTAAGGACTTAAGAGAATTCTGTTGGCTCAGTCCTAAGCATCCTGTCCATATTGACAGTTGCTCAAAGTTGGAAACAGTGGTTTGAGCAGCTTTTGCTTCTGTCCTGAAAATACATAAACTGATTACAGTTTCCTAAACTCTGATGAAAATGACCAAGAACCATGTAGAAAGGACTCCATACCCCACTAATCCTCTGCTCAATGCTGTATGGCAGTTCACTGCCAGAGTGCTCACAGCATGTGCTCTTTATCATAGGCACCCTGAAGTGTTGGCCTGGTGCCCTCTGGAGCCAGAGAAGTTACTGCCTGAACTAGTTCCTCCTGCTCTCGCCTATCCTGCTCCAGTTGAAGCCTACATGCACTGGCTCCCTTCCTCACAGGTGAAGTTTCAGGACTTGAATGTCCTGTCAGATCTGCTGATCTGTGATGATTTCTGGCATGTATTTTGTGGGTATCAATGCGTTCTTCTTCTTCCCTGCTAAAGACTCTTCACCAGGTTTCTACTAAACTAGAGACTGATGGATTGAGCCAATATTACCCACATTTCATCCCTTCAAGACTTTGCCACAACCGCTATGAAACATCTGGTTTTCTTAAAGAAAAATTCATTGTAAATATTTCACATAACACACATATTCACCTATAAATATTTTGCAGTTTTATGCTATATAATTGTAATAAATAGTAAGTTGTTTGTAAATGGGTGGTCTGGCTACTCTACCATTTGTGATAGTTTTATACAAAGCATAAAAGAAGCTAACAATGACACCAAGAAAGTGTGCGTGTTTATACTGAAAGTTCTAAATAGAGAATAGTTCCTTGCAGTGAATTAGCTCTGAACATTCATGCTTGACTCTGAATGATTGTATATACCCAAAGTTGTTCTCTGAAAGGGTTACATTTAAACCATGTTTTGCAGTATATCACATTCCCAGAATTGTTCTGTGAATGTGTAAATCTGTCTCCCTGGCCATTATCGAGATCACATTAGTAATATGTGTTCTTTGCAGTCCTAGCTTGGCAATCCCACTTCCCAGAGGATATCCTCCAAATACACCTTCAAGGAGTGTCTGTCTTAATGACATATTCAAAACTTGGGAAGGAAAACTGATTGGTAGAAATTTCTGCCTAAGTGTGCACTTAGAGAGCCCTGGCAGCTTCAACAGAAACTACAAACTGCATGCAAAATGTTAGGCTTGGTTGTTTTACGTTGATCTGTAAATAAATGATGCTCTCCTGTGTGGAATGCAGGTGATGTGTCACTTTCCCCACACCATCCCCTCTTCCCAGTGGAAACCTGAGTGGGCCTCATTGAGAAGGGATGAGTTATGCTTGCAGGCCCATTTGGCCACACTAGGGGCAGGTTTGCCCAACCTACTTGGCTGCAATGAGCAGCACGTATTCCCATATTGTTTTTAAAAATATTGTCATCCATGGGCTTGGGTTGTGGCTCAGTGGTAGATTGCTTGCCCAGCATGTGTGAGGCACCGGGTTCAATTATCAGAACTACATATAAATAAATAAAATAAAGGTCCACTGACAACTTAAAAATTAAAACACATACATGTTGATATATATATTTGTGTTGTCCTGACCTGGAATTCCCAAGTTTGGGCCATGCTCTGGAGTCCACCTTGCTCACTGGGAAAATACCTACTTATCTGCTCAGAGGAGAGCAGATGCAAGAGGACACATGCAAGGGAAACTGTTGTACTTGCTGCAAGACTTCAAAGCCAATGAATCTTATGTTTCAAATGGACACATTTCCTAGTGGGATGGCTCAGGTGTTCCCCAATCCCCTTACAAGAGACCCATATGTAAAATTATATTGTCCTATGTTTTGCTACTGCTGGTGATGCTAGACATCATCACACCAAATTTAATTGATCTGCTCAAGTTGTGTTGAAAATTTCAATGTTTTACTGGTATATCATTGATCTTAATATTTCTTTGCAGTCATTATTTTGCACTCAATATTAAAATGCATAGAAGTTTTTAAAGATCACCACAAAAAAGGCCAGGAGAGATTGTTCCTTTTAAAAAAAATAAGTGCAAATGGGTCAGGCAGCAACTTAAGACCTTGACATTGATACACTTCATTATAAAGATTCACATATGCCCTCAGCACTATTTGGCTCTTGGAGACACTTTGGTACTTGCTACTGAGAAATTAAAAAAAAAAATCTCAGTCCACTATTCTTTAAAGTACTTTTCCATTGAGTAATTATTTCAGCTCAAAAAAATTTATTAGAAAATAATAGGTAAATCTGCCATGTCATGTGGCAGTGGTACTAGAGTGTACTCAGTGGTGGTGGCAAAAATGAATGCAGTTATGAGTGTTCCTAAGGACTTTCATATTCCTCTTCCAAAGGCTTACATGAGGAAAAGCAGACACACAAGTGCAGCTGCTAAATAAGTGCCAAAAGCTCTTCCAAAATGTACCCAGAGATGATGTTTCAAGAGGGCACTTACAGATCAGAAGCACATTAATCAATCCTAGCTGACTGGGCAGACAGTGTCTGAACTGTACTCTGAATCTGCTTGCTAAGGACAGCTAGGGAGAGGAGAACCAAAGTAATTTGTGCAACTACCTTCTACCTGCAGGAACTCACCTCATAATAAGTAAGCACAATGGTGTTCCTTGTTGAAATTCAATGAAGCGTTATCTCTTCTCAGAACATACAGGTAAGGTTTCAAGTTGGAAGCCTCTGTACATTTGGAAATGGCACATTTTTGCAATTGGTTTATGGCAATTCAAGGAAGTTTTTGAAGAAAAACTGCCAATTAGACTTTCATGAAACCCTGGGGAATAGATATTCTTAGCAGTACAAGTATAACTTGGGGCACTGAGATACAAGTAACCACTAAAACTTGTTGCAACCCTGACCAGACCAGAGGAAAAAAGAGCACAAATAGTTCTGCTAAGGAATTAGTAGAAGCATTTCCAAAGTTTACCCAGATAAATTTCAAGTGTGCACTTACAATTGTGCAGCACACTGCAATTCTTCCAAAGAGACAGTTTATAAAGTTCTGCTTGAGATTTTAAGAATTTTAAACACTGAATTAGTATGGAAACACTGTATTTGTGTATGGCTTTGAAAACAAGGAGTTAAACCCAGAAGCTTTATCATTGGTTATTAAAGAACTTTGGAAGGATATTGAAGATCTAAAGGCTGCTGAAATATGACAGGCTGACTTTCTGGTGAGATCCTGATGAGATACAATTAAGATTACATTGTTGTCAAGAATGTACAGTGAAATTACTGCATGTAGCAGTGTAGAAAATGTTCCCTTTTAAAAAGAATTATAAACCCATAGCTTTATAAATTAGTCAAAAGTGACTTACAGAGAGCACTATCAAATGCATTTGCATCACATTCACTTTTTTAAAAATATTTTATTCATTGTTGAAGGACCTTTATTTATTTATATGTGGTACTGAGACTCGAACCCAATGCCTCACACATGCTAGGCAAGAGCTCCACCACTGAGCCCCAGCCCCAGCCCCAACATTCATTTTTTAAAAAGATTATAATGTTTTGACATTGCTATGTTTATATTTATGAATTCCTTATTCATAGCTTTTATAGCTATTTTCTAAGCATGCCATGCCTTGTTGAAACACTGAATCTTATCATAGTGATACGTATTAATTATGACTTGTTGGAATTTCCATTTTACACTTCAATTTTGAATTTTTCGTGCATAATAACTGTTGATTTATGTTATAAGATGATTTTATCCACAATGTATGAATTTGTATTTAAATTTCTTATGTATACCAGAATCTTATTTTCTAAAATTAGCATAGAAAACATGTCTTGTAATCTATTATTTAACAAAGAATATCCAGTTTTTTATATACAGTTTTTGAGCAGTTAATAGTGTGAACTAGATCCTTTTGTATTGACTGATAATAAATTTTTAGAATAAATTTTTAGAAAAAAAGTCATAACACTGTTGAGCTTAGTTTTCTTTGTAGTTTGAGTCATTTACATCTAATAAGGATATTAGTGAAAATATTTTGCAAGGCTAATAAGAATTCAACATTATTGTTGATTCAATTTTGTCAGAGCCACTTAACAGAATGGTATTCATTCTTCAATAATGTTTTTTTTTTGTCATTCATACAAGGTCAAGTGATTTTAATAAGATTTAATGGTATTTAGATAGCTGCTTTGTCTGCTTTTAAAAAAAATCTTGACTTGACTAGTATGACTTTTAATTCATGGCATCTTTACAATTAAACCGAAAGGTCTATTAGCAGAACAAATTGGGAGACAGTAAGAATTTGTGAAAAGTATTTGAATGATACTAAGAACTTCAAATACTACATGTTATTTATAAATCAAAGAAAAAATGTATTCTCAAACTCCAAAATGTGCATGAACTTCTAGGCCATAAATGATGATAGCTTTAGTTATGCTTTTATTGATTTATTTATATATGAAGCAAAATAGAAAAATATATTGAGGAAATATTATTTTTTCAGAGGTCTTCTTAATGTGTCATATTTCTTAAATGTTTTTGATTTTTTGGTCCTACTGGGAATTAAACCCCAATGAATTCCACTAAATCACATACCCAGTTGCTGTGACCAGTATGGCCAAACTAGCAGGTTTTGGTGAGGGGTGATGAGAGATTACAAGAATAAAGACTCACGTACACAGATTTTGAAGATAACAGCTGGGATTGGGTGGAGCACTGCTCTCTGATGAAGAAGCAAGTCTAAAGAATTTCACCAGCAATATTTATTATATATGTCTCATTAATCAGATTAAAGACTATTCAAGCATTATTCTTTGTATTCATGAAAGTTACAGTTAGCAACATTATACAGTTTATTATTCCTCTGTTACATTCTACATTTGCAATGTGCAATGTTAGGAGCTTTGTGTAGCTCTCAAGAAAGTCCATTGTTTAAAGTTACTGTTATGCTAGCAGATTCAGGAGTAGCAGAGCCAGTAAAACATTGTGGTTGTAAAAAAAGAGTTCCTTTATTCCCAGAAGCTGTCTGCCTGAGATCAAGGTTGAGGCTCATAAGACTCTAGCCCTTCATGAGGAGGCTCTCTGCATTACCATAGCAACTAGGCATCCTGCACCTTTGCACAAAAACTTTCCCAGGCACCAAGCATGCCATAGCCATGAAGTCATCAGGGACCCCAATTTCAGACATTGCTCTCCCATTCACTGTCACTGCTTTCCACACCCAGCCATATATACATTTGAGACTAGGACCGGTGATGTTGCCCAGGCCAACCTTGAGCTTGTGATCCACCTCAGCCTCCAAGAGAGTTGGGATTAGGCGTATTTCACTGCTCCTGGCTTTAAACATATATTTTAATGCACACTTAAGTAACACTTAAGGTATAAAACAAAATGATACAGTTCCAGTGCTGTACATGTTAAAAATGCAAAATTAAAAGTATTTTGGTGGTATTGTCATGACAAAAGGAAATAAAGAGAATGAAATGTCACTTTATTTTTTGTATAATTTTTTTGTATAAATTCTTAAGTGTATTTTTCTTGTGCTCAAGTTTTCCCTTCTGTTCCACTCCCTGAGGTGATGCTTGCAGGAGCACACCTCTAACTTCTCTGAGCAGGATAATGTTCCCTTCCTTGTTCCTTTTCACTATCAATGCTTACCTCTCCATTGTTGATATAAAGATTTAATCAGCACACTAACTGACAAGAACTCTGTTTTTTTATTGAAATTGGATTAAGAAAATTTATTTGACTGCATCATCAATATTTATCATCTATAAAGATTACTGTGATGTCCTTAAATGGATGATCTTAGTTAATTTCCAGATATTTTAATTTTTTTGTAGAAATTCTGCTCAATGCTTGACGTTGTTATGGCTGGAACTTCCCTCTTTTGGTTGTGCTGTTATGTTTTTTCTAAAAGTATTGTAAGAGATCATTTTCATATTTGCATATTCATTTTACAACAAGAATGAAATTAAGACTTCCTATTGTAAAAATGAGAAAGAGATGGAAGCTACTTTCTAGTGTTTAAATATGGCAAAAATTGGACAGTAGAGATTTCTGCAGAACTATTTCATAGTGAAGAATTGTATGTGGTGCAGATGGAAAAAAATAAGGAAAATCAGACAAGACAGGCTTTCTATTTGGGAATATTGCTAAGGAGAGAACAATAGAGGTATGTTTCTCCTCAAGTAAATATAGTCATATTTTCTAGTCATTATCTAACTAAGAGGAAAGTCTTCCAATTTTGTAATATTTTTATCCATTTCCTTGTTTAATGTACACAGATTCCAAACTCTGATCTCCAATCACCATACAGAGTCTGCATTGTCTCATTATCGCTGATAATGAACCAGTCTCTTTTTACACAGCCCAATATGCCAATCCCCAAGGCAATTCACCAGGCAGCCAGATTAGAGGAGATTTGAGTCTGAGGACTCAAATCATCTCCCTAAGACTGGGTTTAAGGGTACCTTTGGGGTGAAAATTATAGGGCATCAGAAGTGTGTGGAATGGTGTTTAGAAGTAATTAAAGGACAGCCTATTCATGACATGCCCATAAGTTACCATACTTCATGGCTCTGTAGGTGTATTCTGAAAAAGGAGGAATTGTGGACACACTAAGAATGAAGTTTTGCACATTCTGAATTCAAAACATCACACACTGGAAATGTTGTGGGTCCAACTGAAGTGTGAGTAAATTCTCCCTTTCTGAGTTGTCAGATATGATCTCCAAGCACATGAACTAATGCTTGAACAAATGTTAACCATAATAATCATGGTGGCAGAGAATTTTTTAATAACAAGTCCCATGGCTGTATATTGTTTAGCTATGTGACCACTAACTTTGTTGTTAAAAGGAAGTCATTATGAGCAGGTAAAGCCAGAAGATTTATTCAGGTTTTCCTACAGTTTTCTGCCAGGTGTTAAGAAGACACAAGTGCCCCTGTGTTCCTCTATTTTTTTTGACATCTTCTAACCTTTAAAATATATTTAATCATTTCCCTTTGACTTTACTTTCTCAATCCACAATTTGTGTTTTAATTTTATTATTAATAGAGCAAAATCTATTGATTTCATATACCATAGAAACTGTTAGAAAAGTGAAAGTGTGCAGAAACTCATTTTAAATACTTCATTGAGTCCTTCCAAAAGGACTATTTTTGATATTTTCGTGGAAAAATAAAGGAGGAGGAACAGGCCAACTATGAGAGCTCTTAAAAACAAAAACAAATATAACAACAATAAAAAAGTTAGCCCAATAATCAGAGGTTGTTCTATCATTTATCAATAATATCAAAATGTAACTAGAAAAAAAGGTAAGAGAAATAATCACAGGAAATTTACACTAACACACTGAATGTAGTAGGAGATAGATTCTTCCTAGTCAAGTCTGCACATGAGAATGCAGTCCAGGTTTTACTTTGACTGCACCTGTGGACGACCCTGAGCAAACAACTCGGCCAAACCCTTACCACAGTCCTGACCCAAGGAATCTAATTTAATAAATGTATTCTAATACATTTTTGTATTCTAATATGTATCCATATAAAACTTACAAAATAGTAAGTGGAATTTACACAAACGATAAATACCCACAATCTACATAATTCCTGGAAACTCTTGAATCCTTTGAAATTTCAACAAAACATGCACCCATACTATCCCCTGTTTATCCAACATTATTCTCCTGTAGGAAATGGAAAGTACATAAAATGACAGAACATAGAATACCAAAGTCATTATTTTAAGGTGGTCTTCTAAGCAGAAAATACATAAATAATTACAGAATAAATATTCAAATGAGAAAATGATAGGTTTTAGTAAGAGAACATACTAAAATTTCATTATGTTCTTTAGCTTTTCACTGTCACAAAATACTTGAGACAATCATATCAAAAGTCAAATGCTTTGTTTTATTATACAGGTTTGTAGCTATCTGTCCAGGGTGGGCCCAGTTGATTTGAAGCCTATAGTCGGTAAATCATGCCAGGGATTCCCATGGTGGGGTCTGTTGTTCAATTTTTGGTGGTCAGTAAGTAAAAGAAGTTGTGTGTGAGCAGGAATCCCACAACCCTGTTCTAGAGAAAAACCCCTATGACTTACACATCTAAAAAAGATTCATCATTTTATGGTTTCCATCACATTCCTATAGTGAAAACCTGAGGAACAGACATTTAGCACTTGGGCCTTGAAAGATATTTCAACTCTCAGCTAGAGCATGAATATGGAAATAGCAATTTCACTTCAATGAGCAAAAATTTTAAAATGTATAAAACTATAACATATCTTAGAGGATCAAAGACCTAAGAATACCTCTAAAAATTATTATAAAACATTAAAGAAAATTTTGTAATATTTGAGTGAGAAGGACATTGACTATAAAATATAATAGTTTGGAAATATCAATGCTATAGTCTTCTCCCTAAATTTGTAATAGATTGAAATTTTTTCCAACCAAAATTTATGGTATTAAGTGCTTGGTAGGCTGAGTATAATAAGTGTGTGGAATGCTTTCTATTATTTTTGTTTTTCCTAAACATATCAAATCTAAGTAAAGAGTACAAAGTACGGGAAAACAGAGAGGCAGATATCATAGGCCAGAGTGAGGTGTTTGATCCTGTATGAAATGAGGAATGCACAAGAGAGAGAGTCTAACTGCAGTGTGTATTTCAATTGAGAGTGTGCCTGAAAGGAAGATGCTGTAGAATGTGGAATCCCAAAATGAATACCCAGGGACATCCACGTGAGGATGGAGGAATTGCCCAAACTGGATTCCCACATCTGACAGCAATCAAGAACCTGACTAAAAGGGAGACAGGGCACAATTGTCAGAGTAAGGATGAAGGGAAGAGGGCATTCACATGGGAGGGAGCATGAAGGAGGCAATGGGTTTTTGTGTCTAAGCAGAAGTCAGCAGAGATCCTGTAGATTGCCAGACCCAGAAGGCTGATTACACATAAGAGGCTGGAACAAATAAGTAAATCTTCTAAGTTTAAAAACAGGCAGGTTTCCACTCCAAAAAGGAGCTACAGGGCTGAGGTGTGGCTAGTGGTAGAGCACTTGTTCATCCTGCACAGGGCACTCAGGTCCATGCCAAATAATTACATCCAAAAGATGGAAGCAAAGTGAATGGAGTTGCAAATACTGAAACAGGATGGATGACTGGAACCCAACACTCAGTGGTTCCAAACTAAATAATGTTAAAGAGGTGTGAATGGAAATCATCTTACTTCTATCAGTATGTATGGCAGATATGTCTTGAAATAGCACAATGCACACAGTGGCTATGTAGAGCTATTTCAGAGTGATTAAAATTGTCTTTAAATTTTAAATAGATGAAAATGTTAGGTACTCTGATCTGAATGTATTAAATTATCATGCCATACTGCAAATTTGTAAAATTAAAATAATATACCCAAACAAAACAACAAAGAAAAAGATACAATAGACTTTTACTCAGTCCTAAAAAAAAATGGAACAAGTTTCTGATGTTTGCCAGTAAGTGGTTCTATCTGGAGACTATCATGCTTAATGAAATAAGCCCAACCCCTAAAACCAAGATTGAATGTTCTCTCTGATATATGAATGCTGACATACATCAAGGTAGGGAGGACAAGAATAGAAATTCAGTGTATTATACAAAGGGAAATAAAGGGAAGAAACAGGGCCTAGGAGCTTTGGTATAGGAAAGACAGTAAAATGAATCTAACATGACTTTTCTATGTACATATGTGAATACATCACAATGAATCATCACATCACCTGCATCCACAAGACTGGGATCCTAATTAGAATAACCCATATTCCATGTTTATATAAATATGTCAAAATAAACACTACCATCATGCAAAACTAAAAAGAACAAATAAAATAAATGAAATAAAAAGACAGATGAAATATCCAAATGGAGAAATATGGAAGGAACCATGTGAAATTGGACCATAAGTTTAATTGTAATCAAACACTCCTAGTTTTTAATATTTTGATACAGAAAAATAGATGTATAAAAGCATTAATTAATTTGTGCACATTAATTTGTGCATTTATGGATACACACGTATGTCTTTTCCTGCTATATTACCAGGAAGGCTGGGAGCAAAATCAACTCTTACAGCAATATAAGATTAGTTCCTAAATCTGGATATTTAAATATCATTTCTCCTGAAAATGAATTAGGACTTCTATCACAAATGATTCTGTGGCTAGAGCAGAAAAAAACATAATCCAGGAACATATGAACTATCAGAGAGAAGAATGTACTCAAAGAATAATAGTGTCAGGTCATAAAGTCATGGAGTCAACTTGAAATGGTCACCAATAGCCAGATCTGGGTATTGTGAGGACCAAAATCATGAGTTTTGTTTTCCAATGTCTTTGCAGTTTTGTTTTATTCATTAAGGTAGAAGAAGTGAATGACCATCATTGTAAATTTGTACTAAATACAGAATGAACTGGAGATAGATTCTTCCTAGTCAAGTCTGCAAATGAAAATGCAGCACAGATTATACATTGACTGAAGTCTTGGAAAACCCTGAGCAAAGGATTCAGCCAAGCCCCGCTCAACTCCCAATCTGCAGAAGCTATGACTTAGTAAATATTGTGTCTTCTAGATTGTTGATATATTCTGATATGCACCAATATAAATGCACAGAGTAATAAATTATATTTATCCAAAAAAATCAACATCTATATACTTACTGGAAAATATTGTTTCCTTTGAAATTTTAACAAAACATGCACACATATTATCCACAGTTTATCCAACATCATTCTTTTTGTTGTTGTTGTATATGAACATTCACTAATAAGACAAAACAGATGTTTTCAACAAAATTCTTAGCAGATGCTCTTGGAACTGACCACATCAGAATCTGAAAATACAACAAGTTCTTAAAGGACTTTATCATTTCCTAACTTCTAAATATCCATCCTGAACCAGTTATCTTCTTAAATAATTTAAAGTTCATCAATTGAGTTGTTTTAAACCAGGAAAAACCAATTTCTTTGTGTATTTTAATACATATAATTTCCCTCTGTTCAGAGACTTTTTCCTGACATTGATATAAAAAATAATCTAACAAATTTCGTATTTTAAACAACATACTACCTACAGAAAAAAAAATACTTATAAACCTTTTAGGCAGAAAAAAGATATTTATTCTATGGTAGGTATCAATAATTCAAAACTCAAAAATGAAAATATGCCTGCAAGTATTGAAAGTATTGAAAACCTGGTGTTGCTTCATGGTAGTTCAACCAGAGACAATCCACAGTATGCTCACTGAGACTAAGTCAACTGCTGAAAGTTGAAGCTGCTTGTACATTTTGCTTCAGTCTACTCTTCCTAGCTGTTCTCAGCATGTACATTCAGAGAAGAGTTCAGACCCGAAATAAAGAATATACTAGGAAGAGAACCCTTGTACCTATGAGGCCTCAAATTGAAGAAAGAAATTGGGATGGCTAAGAAATTCATTTCCTTTAAGTCTCATTGACATCCAACTTACACACTTTTCAGAAAATTCCTATGAAATGCAGCAACCAGCATGGAACAACCTGGTGTTTGTAATGGTACAGAGACTTTAACAGTGAAACCTTGCTTGCCAGCTCTGAAACGTGGTAATGTCTCATACTGGTTCAACCAAAGACAAACCATAATGTGCTTACTGAGAGCTAAGTTAGTTCCTGCAAGTTGAAGTTGCTTGCACAAACTGCTACATTTCTGCTCTTCCTAGAAAATCTCAGCAAGTATATTTAGAACACAGGTCAGACCCTGCATTCAGAGTCTCCAGAAGAGAGCAGTTCTACATAGGTGCCCCAATTTAGAGGAAGAAACTGGACTTCTAAGAAGGTCATTTCTCCAGTTTCATTGACATTGAACTCCCTTAAATTACCAGACCACACTTGCAAGTACATATACTAACAAATTCATATATGCTTCAAAAGTGAGCCTTTTCCTGAAAGCTCTAAGAAGCAATATACTTCATGCTGGTCTAACCAGAAGCAAACCAAAGTGCACTTATTTAGACAGAAGTCAGTTCCTGCAATTTGAAGCTGCTGGCACGAACTGCTTCAGTTCTGCTCCTTGTAGCTCTCATAAGAAAGAATATTCAGAGCACATTTCAGAACCAGTTTCCAGAGTCTCCAAGGAAGAATCTCAATGTGCTGCCAAAGTGTGTGTGAAACATCACTCTGGTGAACTTTGGCTGTGATTCTGCCACTTTTTAAGCAGCTGCACTTGTACATGCTGCTTTTTCTCAGATAAGCCTTTGCTATAAGAATCTGAAGGTTTTTAGGCAGCACTTTCACTTAGGTGCCCAAAGAAAATGAAAGAAAATTGGACTGCTACAAAGGTCTATTCATTGAACTCAAACTAGCCACCATTTACAGAATTATATCTTGAGGTGCCAGATCCCATTTGTAAAGAAGTGCACCTATACCAAAGCACAGATGCTTCAAATTGAAACCTTGCCTGAAGTTCTGAGAAGAGACAATTCATCATGCTCATTCAACCAGGGGCAAATGCCATTGTGCACTCTTGAAGCATCTTCTGTGGGTAAACTTTGGAACTGCATCTGCCAATACTGTAGCAAGTGAATGTGCTCTTTATCCACAGGTCAGTGTTTGGAATTGGAACAGGAAGGTTTTAGGGATCACTTTTACCTCAGTGGCCCAAGTCAGAGGGAGAAAATGGTACTTCTACAAGTCAATTCCCACCCCAAGATATCATTGATATCCAACTTGCAATGTTTTCCAGAAAACTCCCTTGAACTGCCAGACTTGCTTGCAATGAAGTGCCCTTTACCAATGTACAGATATTAAAAAGTGAAACTTCTGCAAACTCTTGAGAACCAATAATCCTTCATGCTGTTTCAAACAGGAACAAACCCAAGTGTGCTCACTTGGAAACAAGTGAGTTACTGCCAATTGATGCATGGGCTCTCTCTCGTCCAGCGAGGAGGTCTGTGGACTAGAGTAGAGGAGAGTGTGGCTGCTGAGTCGCTATTCAAGACCTCTGGAGACCAAGCTGGAAGCAGGTCTGATTTTATTGCATACTTACCATGTATACATACTCAGGCAGTAGCTAAGCAGATTACAGGCAGCCACCAATACAATTCTGGCGAACTGTCCTTGCAGCAACCAACTAAGGAGCAGGCCATGGAACACGCGCAGGGACTACAACAGGTGGCCTCATGTCCAGGGCTGTGCCTACAAGGTAAACGGTTTGCTGCTCATGCCAAGCACAAGGGGAGTGATTTGCCACTCAGGTGCCCTTAACGTATGCCACGTATGCATTTGTCCCCACAAATTGAAGGTGCTTACACTAATTGCTTCAGTTCTGCTCTTAGTAATTGTTGAAAGCAAAAATAATCAGTGCACAATTCAGACCCTGTATACAGAGTCTCCTAGGGAGATTTGTAATGTACTGCTGAAGCGAGAGTTGATTTTTGAAATGTCACTGTGGGTGGACTTTGGTCAAGATTCTCCTCCTTTTTAATCAGCTGCACTTTTATGTGCTCCATTTCCTTAATTAAGAGTTTGGCAGAGGAACATGTTCCTTAGGGAGCACTTGTATCTAAGTGCCCAAAGTTAGAGAGAGAAACATGGATTGCTACCAAGATCTATTCCCCAAATTTTCATTGAAATCAAAATGACAACCATTTATAGAATTCTTCAATGATGTGCCAGATCCCACTTGTAAGAAGAGCCTTTCACCAATTTACACACTCTTAAAATTGAATCCAGATGCAAAAGCTCTGAGAAGACATGATGCATCATGTTAGTTCAACCAGGATATAATGCCAGTGTGCTTACTTAAGATGCAGTGAGTTTCTCTATGTTCAACTGCTGTACAAAATGCTTCTGTTATGCTTTTTTAAAGCTGTCCTGAGCAAGCAGATTCAAGAAAAATATAGACCCTCTGTACAGAGGTACCTAGGGAGAATTGCAATGTGCTCCAGAAGGGTGAGTGCATAATTAAAATGTTCCCTTGCAAGGACTTTGCTCCTGCTCCTGCCACATGCTTAGCAGCTGCACTTGTATCTGCTGCTTTTTCCTTCAGTAAACATTTGGAATAGGAACATGAAGATTCCTAGGGATCAGGTGTACCTATTGTCCTAGTGAAGATCCTGGAACCACTAGAAGGATCAATTCCCTAAGTTTTCATTGAAATGGAATTGGCAAATTTTTATAAAACTCCCTTGAAACTCCAGATCATACTTGCAATGAACAGCCATTTATCAATGCCCAGAACCTTCCAGATTTAACATTTTTCTCCATGTTCTGAGAAGCAGTAATGCTTCATGCTGGTTCAACCATGGACAAACCCCATGTGTTCACATAGAATTATGTTGGTTCCTTCATGTTATAGATGTTCACACCAACTGCTCATTTCTATTCTTCATAGCAGATGGATGCAAGCACCTTCATAGCACAATTCAGACTTGTATCCATAGTCTCTTGAGAAGAATTGCAAAGTGCCATTGAAGTAGCAGTGCCTTCTGAAATTTCAACCTGCTGAACTTTTGTCATCTTTCTGCCACTTGTTTAGCAGCTTCACTTGTTATGTGCTGCTTTTCCAGAGTTAAGCATTTGGTATAGGGACATGAAGTTTCTAATGGGTCACTTGTACTTGTACTTGTACTTGTGCTCCATGTATTAGGGGAAGATTAGACTGCTATTAAATTAGTTTCTCCAATGTTTCATTTAAATTGAACTGGTAAACTGTTTCAAAATAGCACTCCCTTGAAGTGCTATATCATGCTTTTAAATATATGCCCTTACCAATTAAAAGATGCTTCAAAAATGAATCTTTGGCTCCAAGCTCTGACAAGTAGTAAATATTCATGCTGGTTCAGCCATGAACAAACTCCAGAATGTTCATCTAAAACCTCAGGAGTTGCTGCAAATCAAAACTGATTGAATTAAATGCTTCACATGTCTATATCTACATATTATCAGCTACTACTTTCAGAGCACAATACTAACCCTGTATCCAGAGTCATCTGGGAAGATTTTTAATGAGCTGAAAAAGGGTGAGGGCACTGTTGAACCATCTGTATTGGTTAACTTTGGAAGTGCTTCTGCCCTTGTTTAGCACTGCACTTTTATGTGCAGGTATTCTATAGGTAGGCATATTAAATAGGAACATGAATATTCTTAGGGAGCACATGTTCCTAGGTCCTCCATATTGAAGAAAGAGACTGAGTCTACAAAAAGGTCAATTGCCCAAATTTTCCTTGAAATACACATATCAAATATATTTTATAAACTCCCTTCAAACTCAGATACTGCTTGCAAGGAAGACCCTTTTACCAGTGCATAGATGCTTAAAATTGAAACCATCCGTGCATGCTCTGAGAAGAGATAATGCTTCATGCGTGGGCAATAAGGGAAAAAAAACACCATTGTGCTCAGTTAGAATAAAGGGAATTCTTGGAAGTTCAAGCTGTTTGCCTAAAATGCATCAATACTGGGCTTCCTAGCTGTTCTCAGCAAAAAACATTCAGAACACAATTCAGACCCTTTATAAACTGCCTCTTTGGAAGAATTGCAGTGTGCTGCACAATTGTAAATGCACACTAGAAATTTCTCTGGGTAAACTTTGGAAGTGCATCTACTAATTCCTTATCAAAAGTATTTGAATGTGATCTTTTTTCCTCTGGTCTGGTCAGGGTTGCAACAGGAAAGTTCTAGTGGTTACTTGTATCTCAGTGCCCCAAGTTATACAAAGATACTTGTACTGCTAAGAATATCTATTCCCCAGGGTTTCATGGAAGTCTAATCAGCAGTTTTTCTTCAAAAACTTCCTTGAATTGCCATAAACCAATTGCAAAAATGTGCCATTTCCAAATGTACAGAGGCTTCCAACTTGAAACCTTACCTGTAAGTTCTGAGAAGAGATAATGCTTCATTGAATTTCAACAAGGAACACCATTGTGCTTACTTATTATGAGGTGAGTTCCTGCAGGTAGAAGGTGGTTGCACAAATTACTTTGGTTCTCCTCTTCCTAGCTGTCCTTAGCAAGCAGATTCAGCGTACAGTTCAGACACTGTCTGCCCAGTCAGCTAGGATTAATTAATGTGCTTCTGATCTGAGAGTGCCCTCTTGAAACATCATCTCTGGGTACACTTTGGAAGAGCTTCTGTCACTTATTTAGCAGCTGCACTTGTGTGTCTGCTTTTCCTCATGTAATCCATTGGAAGAGGAACATGAAAGTCCTTAGGGAACACTCAGAACTAGGATAATCAAATTATATGGAGATACTTATGGTAGAAACAAAGGATTATTCTACAAAGTAACATTTGAAATTCAACTGGCAAACTTTTATAGAAAAGTCACTTAAAATTGCAGATCATATTTGCAAACAAGTGCCACTTACCAGTGCACAGTTTCTTCAAAAGTGAAACCTTGCCTGCAAACTCTAAGAAGAGATCATGCTTCATGCTATGTCAACCAAGGAAAAACACCATTGTGCTTGATTAGAACTGACTTCCTGCATGTTGAAGTTGCTTGCACAAATTGCTTCAATTCTGCTCTTCCTAGTTGTCATTAAGAAGCAGATTTAGAGATACAATTCACAACCGTTTCCAGAGATTTCTAGGAAGTAGTCCAATGTTCTCTGAAGGATTAAGGCACTACTGAAATGTCCTATCTGGGTTAACTTTGGGAGTTTTCTACCCTTGTTTAGCTGCCGCACATGTGAATGCAGGTATTCTACATGTAAGTGTTTTTAATAGGAACATGAAGGTTTTAGGGAGTTTTTGTGCCTAGGTGCTCTGTTAGAGTAAGAAACTAGGACGAAACTAACCCCGAATTTTCATTTGGTGTTTTTTTTTTTTTTTTTTTGGTATGAGGGGTTGAACTCAGGGGCACTGAAACACAGAGCCATATCCCCAGCCAGGGTGTCACTGAATTGCTTAGTGCCTCGCTGTTGCTGAGGCTGGCTTAAGACTCATGATAGTCCTGGCTCAGTTTCCTGAGCCACTGGAATTACAGGCATGCACCACTGTGCCTGGCTTAATTGGCCAATTTTTAAAAAAAAACTCTCTTGAATCTACGGTGACTATTTGCAAGGAGGAGACCTTTACCAAGGCACACAGGCTGAAAAATGAAACCATCCCTGTATGCTCTGAGATAATACTTCGTGTTAGTTCAATGAGAGAAAAACACCAGGGAGCTCAGTTAGAACTGAGTTCCTGCAATTTGAAGCTGTTCACATAAAATGCTTCAGTTCTAAGCTTCCTAGCTGTTCTCAGCAAGCACATTCAGAGCACAATTCTTATCCTTTATACAATGTCTCTTGGAAAGAATTGCAATGTGCTGCAGAAATGTGAGTGCACTCTTGAAACATCTTCTCTGGGTAAACTTTGGAAGTGCATCTGCCGTTTTTTTTTACATGTGCACGAGTTTCCCCTCAGGTCATTACTGGGAATTCAAATAGGAAAGTTATAGGGCATACTTGTACCTAGATGCCCCACATCATAGAAAGATAATTAGAATGCTGTCAATGTCTACTAACCAAAGATTCATTGAAATCTAACTGGCAGAATTTTCTACAAGACTCTTCTGAATTTCCAGATCCCACTTGCAAAGAAGTACCATTTCCAAATGCACAGTCGCTTCACAACTGAAACCTTGGCTGCTAGGTCTGAGAAAAGATCATGCTTCATTTTTCTCTTGAAATTCTATCAATGTTAACATTAGAAGTGATTCTGTCCCTAGTTTAGCAGCTGCATTTGTATGTGCTGTTTTTCTTCACATAACAAGGGACAAACTTCAGTGTGTTCACTTATTACTAAATGAGTTCCTACAGGTTGAGATTAATGGTGCAAATTGCTTCAGTAATCCTCTTCCTAGCTGTTCTCAGCAAGCAGATTCAGAATGGAATTCAGACCCTGGGTCCAGAGATTCCAAGGAAGATAAGAAAATTCCTTTTATTTCAGAGGAGCATAAATTTGGCAGAACATACCAATATAAGTGACACAACTAAAAACTCTTGAAACTCAGAAAATAAAATCTGATATGTGCAGATATATAGTTTGGCTCTTCCCAAGGATGATTTCATTAAGAATATTCCTCTAGTACAGCTTGTATACTAAGTAAAAATGCCCAGGGACCTTTGATCCCAATTAAACATAGGCTAAGTCTACACACGACCCATAAAAAGTCAACATGCTGGATTACTGTAATTTGTGGAGCAAAGAAACTATATGTAAAACAAATAGAAAGATACTGAACATCCACACACATTGGAAATAAAACAAGAAATGTTTCAGTACTAAAACATTGAAATGAAAGTTTCAGTTACTATTCAAATGCCTGAGAATAATGATTTTTAATACATTTTGTGTATATATTTTTGGGTTTTTTTTGGCTTTTTAAAAATTTTTATTGTTGGTTGTTCAAAACATTACATAGTTCTTGATATATCATATTTCACACATTTGATTCAAGTGGGTTATGAACTCCCATTTTTACCCTGTATACAGATTGCAGAATCACATCATTTACACATCCATTGATTTACATATTGCCATACTAGTGTCTGTTGTGTTCTGCTGCCTTTCCTATCCTCTACTATCCCCCCCCACCCCTCCCCTCCCATCTTCTCTCTCTACCCCATCTACTGTCATTCATTTCTCCCCCTTGCTTTTTTTCCCTTTCCCCTCACTTCCTCTTGTATGTAATTTTGTATAACAATGAGGGTCTCCTTCCATTTCCATGCAATTTCCCTTCTCTCTCCCTTTC
>NW_026000016.1:12592625-12645056 GCF_001458135.2 Marmota marmota marmota | reverse complement strand
TAACTTAGTAACTTTGGAGAGCTCTAACCAATAGATGGGTAATTTATGGAAGAATGTATAGATTCAAATTCCTATCTGTATTTATAAGATTACCCTACTTATGAATAGTAAAATTTCGGGGGTTGCAAGTGGGATAGAGGGAGTAAGAGGGAGGAAAACAAATAACAAGGAAGGGAAGAGAAAAAAGAGAGCGGGAAAAAGAATATATGAGAAAAAAGAAAAGAAATAAAAAGAGGGAAGGGAGGTGGGGCATATGCAATTCCTCTATATTATATTATTCTGGTGATTCAGTTGTTAAAGTCCTTTTTCGTGCACAATTTTTGGTTTCACATATGTTGAGGTTGCGAAGACCCGAGGGGGAAGGGTAGAGGAGACTGGGTGAATGGCTGAAAAGAGAGAGAGAAGAGAGAAAAAGAAAGAAAAAAAGAAAAAAAAAAAGTCTCTCAGAACTCTGTTTTCATTTCTTCCAGTTGTTGGCGTTGTCTATTCCTAGCTTGAGTCTCAGGGTTCAGGATGGTGGTTGTAGTCAGTGTGAGAGCCTGGGCTCCTCCTCAAGCTGGGGTGGTCTGTCTACCGCACTGGTGAGCCGCTGGGCCCCTTCTCTGGGCGCATGGTCTGCCTACCGTGCAGGCGCAGGTGGCGGCTGGGCCCCTCCTCCAATTGGGTTGATCTGTCTACCACGCCGGCGGGCCGCTGGGCCTGTTCTCCAGGTAGCAGGTCTGCCTACCGTGCAGGCGCGGGCAGCGGTTGGGCCCTTCCTCCAATTGGGGTGATCTGTCTACCACGCCAGCGGGCTGCTGGGCCCCTTCTCTGGGATGCGTGGTCTGCCTACCTTGCAGGCGGCGACTGGGCCCCTCCTCCAATAGGGGTGATCTCTGTGTATATATTTTGTAAATGAGAACATCGTCTATTTGAGTTTATGTGCAAAAAATTGTTTTTTACAATTCTTAAGCCAAAATACATCTTCCCACTCCAGCCCAAATTAATGGCACCTTCAATGTTCACTTATTTCTTCTGACGGATGCACTCCAGATAGTTTATAAAGTCTCATGGCTTCTTTGTATTACTTTGCTATTTGAAGCTGTGTTGAAAATTACAAATGTCATCTCTCTCTCTTATTATTTCACAAGAATCTTCTGGCATAATTGAAATGGTGACTGAGGACACAGATATTTTTAAATGCAGTGCATTAAATTGTTGGAAAAGGCATAAGCAATTAACACTTTACAGCAAAGGTATAAGAAAAAATTCATCTTTACTCACATTGAAGCTGGAAAAAAGTACTTGATCCCTATCTAAACTTAAAACTCAACAGGGTGTGATGGTATATGCCTGTAATCTTAGCAATACTGGAGGCTGCGGCAGGAGGATTGCAAAGCAACTACCAAGTCCTCAAGACACATAGCCAGAACCTGCTTCAAAATACGAAACAAAAAAAAAAAAAATTGAAAGGGCTGAAAAGTGGCACAGTGGTAGAGTGCAATTAGGAAAAAAATGAAATAAAAACATAACTTAAAATTTATTCTCCAATGAGGGATACTATAAAGTTAGTTTTCATATGTTCATATGTCACTTTGAGATCTGACAGAGTGTACTTTAACCAAAGATCCTTGCTTAGCAGGCGTGAGGCCCATAGGGAAATTCATGATGAGCAGTTTCTTTGAAACATCTCTAAAATGAAGATATATTTTCCGACCACCTATATACATTGTAATATTTTGAAAGCACATTGATTTAGCTAAAATTTTCTGGCATACTGGTCACTTTGATTTTTATTTTGATAAACTGAACTTCAGAATGCTTGCTCTTAGCCTTGGGGTGTAGCGCCATGTGTGGGTTTAGCATGCCAGTCCCTGGGGTCTATTCCTGGTTTTCTAAAGAGAAGAGAAAAACACAATGGCTAGCTTGTTCTCAGGTTACTTTAGCAAAAGTTTTGCCACATAAACATGTAGAAGGAGGCACCTGTGTTTGCCTCTGGTATTTTTATCATCTACATTACTGACAATTTTCAATCTATGTTTCATCAGGCAGTTTGAGATTGCAAAATGAAAAGGTAGTTACCTTGTGGGCATGGTGGCAGAGGCCTATCATGGGATGCTGAGGCAGGAGGATGGCAAGTTTCAGGCCAGCCTGAGCATATTAGCAAGGCCCTGTCTCAAAAAAAGGGCTGGGGATGTTTCTCAATGATAAAGGGCCTCACTGATCAATCCCAAGTTCTTGACAACAACCACAAAAAATGATGTCTAGCGATCTCCAAACTCTTAATAGGCTATTCATCCATGTATCGTACTTCTACTATGACTAAAACGGCATGTCAGCCCAACCACACTTCTAAATTTTCACTGATATTTGTGTGCTTCTGGACTTTCTGTTCCACTTATTTAACCCTTTGTCTATTATTATACAATTCATTTATGAACACTAAGAGTATATTTGAATAAACTAGAAAGGCAAAACTTTGTTCCTTGCAGATGTATCTGTACTGTGGTCACAACAGTAAAATACAGCACACAAGAGTTTAAAGACCTTGATGTATGTTTTGTTTTATGGAAAATTGATCATTATGCAAAGAGTTCCTACTTTTGAATCAATGAGCTTTCTTATTGAGAACGAGGAGGCAGGATCAGGCATTCTTGATGACTCCATAGACACAACCTGAGCTCAAGGCCACAGACTGCAGCCAGAACCTGCTGGGTGCCTTCTGCTTGGTGCCCATGTTCTTTGTGGCTAGATGCAGTTTCTTTTGGATGTTGTGCACCCAGTGCTCTGCACTCCATGTTCAAGTTCACAGAAAAACTGTGACAAGGACAGGGGGAGTCAGCAATACTGTAAAGGAAACTTTGAGAAGTGATGTTGTCAGGAACAGTGGGAATCACCAATTTTGCACATGAACTCTGTTAAGATTTTTACTCTAGTCTGCCTGAACCTGGGGTACAACTGAAAAGACAAGATATGTTTCCTAATTAGGAAAGTGTAAAAACAGCCAGTGACCTCCATTCTCCTCCTTCAGAGCAAGCAATTTAAGTTAATGAGGCATTTGCAGAGAATCCGGGGCTTGTCAACAAATGTTGGTATGAACATGGTTGGGTAATCAAGATGGTAGTAAGAACCCTTCAAAGTTAAAGGATCTGAAATAGTGAAAATATTTGAATATTAAAGAGTCTACTGAGGAGAGAAAAGGAAACCCCTAATTAAGCCAGTGGGGAAAAGTTTTTATATAGGACAAAATCCAATTCACAGATTTCTTGTTAAGGCTCCTCAGTAAACAATACATATACATAGGTGTACACTAATTGATACCGGTTTTAATCATAAAAATAATAATCCTGAACTTGCTGATTTATGGGAAATATTTCAAACTCTTTTCTACAATATGTATATATCATGATTTATAAATGAGTACTTGAAAAATGAGATGCCACTTATTCTTAATTTTACTAGGTGACAAATTTAAGGTAGTCAATAAAGTGTCATATCAAGTGAACGAATAGTAGATAGAAACCCAGTTTTTATTTGGCTAATCATCAATATGTCCTAGGCAATAACTGCTTCTAAGGTTTACAGGTCTCAGTGGCTGAAGTGGATTAGGGGAACAAAAGCCAAGTGCTTTGGTTATTGGAGATCCTCCCTCCCAATGCCCTCCTCCTTAGCACAGCCTGGAAGTTGCTTGTTTTTCCCAGATGTGCCCCTGCCAGTTCACCTGGCCCTCTGCTGCTTGGTTCAACCCTATTACTGTTTTTCTCATGTCTGTCCTTCACACCACTCTCCAGGATGGAGCATAATCTGCACTTTGGCTAAGTTGCCCACACTTACAGCCTTCTTCATGTTGCTCTCAGGTCTGTATCCCTCCTGGTATCAGGACCAGTTTCATTTTTGAAGACCTTCTGTGCCCAAAGCACAGGCACTTCATTCTCAGGCTGGTGAAGGAGTCCAAGGGATCCTGGTCTTGAGTCCACACCCCAAAAACCTTCCTCTTAGCCGAGGCCAGGACCTCAGAGGCACCTTCTTTCCCCCTCATTGAAAATCACCTCTGCAATCCAATAATAGCCCTTAGAGTGGAGCCAGCCAAATCTCCCCGCCAGCGCCTCAACAGATGAACTCCACTTTGAAGTAGTTGCCAAGCAACGTGGCCAAACACCAGAGCTGTCCCCTACAGGACTCTGATTGGTTGGGGCGTGAATGCCTTGCGCGCATATGTGCGAGGCCCTGTGAGAGGTTTACAGCTGCCTGGTGTTTCCTTTCAAAGGTCAAACCTTAGTGAAAGTTGTGTTGAGTGTTCCGATCATTCTCACGACAGGCTCAAGCCTGTGGGAAAGCAGCTTTTGTGCATGAGTGGGCTCAAGGTCAAGTGGAACTTGAGCATGCTGAAGGCCTGGTCTCCAAGGAAAGTACCCTATCCGATTCCTTGAATATGTCTAGCGCCTACTCTGTTCATTTGCCACAAGCTGCTGTACTCCTACTGGTTCTCCATGGGAACTGAACAGATGCAGTAAGTCAAGGCTCTTCTTCTGAATTCAGAGACAAGTGCAAAATACAATGGTATAACAACGAAGTTTGAATGGAAAACAGCGCACATCACTGGAAGAAATGAAATGTAAATGTGCATGCCCTCTTCCACTTCCCTATGGCCAGACTTCTCTTTAATAATTTATCTATTAAATCTTAAATCAATGCACTACTTATTTGGGACATGGAGTGACCTTTAAGGATGTTTCTGCATTTACTTTTTCAACTGGTCATTCAGTTGTCTCAACATGTTATGGCTATGTTAAAGAGACACTTTTGGCACTGCCCAGTTAACTAACACTCAACAGTTCTCTGAGGGATCCTGTTCTATTCCTCCACCTCCTGCTCCTGGTCTGCCAGTTTTTCCTCAAGCTAATCCTGTTTTGAAATCCACTTCCTCAGCAGCTGGCTGTCTGTGGAAGCAGCCTCAACATGTCCACATCCCCAAATCTCAGGGCTCACTACTAGGACTTATGTCCTTGTCCATCCTTTCTGTCCTGGTGTTACACCTGGTTTCCTGGGACTTTATCCAGAAAGCTGGCACCCAGCTGGCTTTCACGTTCTCTCTTACTAAATCCCAGAAGTAACTGGGTCGCTGTTCACAGATTAGCCAGGGTGAGGCACAGGTATTCAGGTTCCAGCCCCAGCATCTGGAATGGAGGCCGTGTACCTGGGAGAACAACATGGGCCCCATCCTTCTGGTCTAGAACCACCAGGAAGATGAACAACTGTGGCTTAGGGCAAGAAGGGAAGGACCCTCAATGACCTTCAAGAGAAGGAGGACTGGACACTGCTTGTCAGTGGTCTCTCTCTAGATAGCAATTTGCAGCAGCTCCATCTGCTTTTCAAACCAAGTAAGGGCTTAAAAGAATTCTTTTGGGTCAAGTCTAAACCTTCTGTATATTTAATCAGTATTGACAGTTGCTCAGACGCTGCAAACAGTGGTTTGAATAGCATCCTAATCCATCCAGAAATTCCACTAACCAATTAGAGTTTCCTTAGGCAATCAAGAAAATGACCAAGAACCATGCAGGAAGAACTCCATACCCCAGTGCTCCTCTGCCCAACACTGTATTGCAATTCATTTCCATAGTTCTCACAGCACCTGCTCTTTACCCCAGTCTCACTGAAGTGTTGGCTTGGTGCCCTCCTGAACCAGGGGAAGTATTACCTGCTCTACCTCCTCCTGTTTTCACATGCTGCACTATTGCATGTGCACATGCATATGTAAGACTCACTTTGGGGGGCTTGAATGTCCCTCAGATCTGCTGAACAATGAAAATGTAATGTCCTAGGTATTTGGTAATGGCTGTCATACGACTTGTGGGTATTAATGATATCTTCCTTGGTAGAAATACTTATCCAGCATTTTGCAAAACTGGAGCTCTGCCTTGAACTGACATTACTAGCATTTGGTCCCTTCAAGAATTTACCAAAACCACTATATCAATCATTTATTCTCAATGAAAAAAATATTATAAATGTGTTGCAGTTTTACAATGTATCGTTAAAATAAATGATATGATGTTTGTGAATGCATAGACTGACTACATTAAAATTTGGAGGTAGTTCTAACAAGAGCACAACAGAATCAATAATTAGACCAACAAAGTATGCATCTTTGTACCAAATATTCTAATGGTGGCAGATATCGTCTTACAATGAATAGATCAGAACTTCATGCTTGACTCTGAATGGTTGTAGTGAAAAATACCAACTTTTCCCCTCTAATAGGGCTGTGTTTTGAAGCATGTTTTTAATTACCCCATTCACAGAATTGTACTGTGAATGTGTACAATATGTCTCCCTGGCCAATGTCTAGGGCACATTAGTAATATGGTTGTGGGTTTAACAACTGTTCTCTGCAGTCCTATTTTTGCAATCCCAGTTAGCATAGGATATTGCTCTAAATAAATCTAAGGGTGTCTTAATGGCATATTCACAACTTGTGAATTAAAACTGATAGGCAAAGTTCCTCAACAGAATATGCACTCAGAAAGCACTGGCAGCTCCAGCAGTGGATACAAGCTGTATGACAAAACATTAGGCTTGACAGATTTATACTTGGCAGTTTTATATTGATCTTTAATGATAGCATACCTGCTCTCCTGTGCATAATATACTTGATGCATCTATGTTCAGTCATGGCTATATGCTAATAGACATTGAGATTTGCATTTAGTCTGTTTCTCCCCCACTCCCTTTTTTCTTGGTATGGTATTAAAACCTGGGATGAGGTTTGTGGTGCTTTACCACTGAGCCACACCCCAGGGTAATGCATGGAGGCTGATCTTCTACTTGTGATTCTCGTACCTCTGCCTCAAGAGCCACTGAAATTACAGGTAGGCATCATTGTGCACCATGATACTGGATTTAAATCAAAGAAAAATCACCCCAACACTCAATGTATTACGGAAAATATTTCTCTCAGATACCTTTATATAATGTATACAACATGATTTTTTTTGTAACTGAATACAAAAATAATTAGATACTGTGTATACTTAATTTTACAAGGTAATCCCTTTTAAAATATTCCATAATGTGCCCTATCAGGCAAGTGATTAGTGGATGGGAACCCAGTTTTTGTTTTGCTACTCACTAATTTGGGTTAGGAACTGGAGCCCTCCAAGGTTTTCAGGTTCCAAGGGCTGAGGAGGTTTAGGTTAATGAAAGTGAAATGTCTTAGTGAGGGGAGATCTCCCTGCCCATACCCTTCTTCTGGGCGCAGCCTGGATGTTGCTTTATTCTCCCATATGTGCCCCTGCTGGTGCCTCAGGCCCCTTTCCCCTAGGTTCCATCCCAGTTACCCATTCTGATTTCCATCACTCTGGCCACTCTTGCATGAGTAAACACACTGCACTTTGGCTACCTTGCCCACATACAGTCTTCTGGATTTTGGTCACAGCTTTCTATCCCACTTGCTATCTGGGTGAGTTGAAAATATAAGTCCTCCACTGCTCAAAGTACAGGCACTTTATCCTCAGGCCAGTGAAGGAGCCCAAGGGTCCCCTAGTCTTGGGTTTGCACGTCAAACACTTCCTTTTGACAGAGACCAGGGCCTTAGAGTCACCTTCTGTAACCCTTGCCTAAAATCACCTCTGCAATCCTTAAAGTTGAGCCAGCCAAGTGGTCCCACAGCACCCACAACAGAGGAACTCTGTGGTTTGGCAGCTATACACTAGAAAACAGTCCTGGCCTAACACCTGAGTGAATACCCTTCCAAGACCTGGCTGGGGCATGAATGCTCTTTAGAGGGCAGGTATGAGGCCCAATATCAGGACAAAGATTCCTTTCAAATGTCAAAGCTCAGTGGCAGTTGTGTTGCGTGCTCCAGTTTTTCCCAAGAGAGGCTCACGCCTGTGGGAAAGCAACTTTACATGGGTAGGCTCAAGGTAGGGTGGAACTCCAAGATGCTGAAGGCCTGTTTTCCAACAAGACTCCCCTGTGAGGCTTCTTAAATCTGCCTATTGATTACTATGTTCCTGTGCCATATGCTGCTGAGCCCCTCCCTGTCTCCAGGGAAATTAAACTAATGTAGCACAGGAAAGCTTTTTAGTTAAATTGAGAGACATGTGCACAATGCATGTTAACAAGAGTGGATCTTTGAAACAAATGCAGCACATATTCTTCCAAAGAAATGTCAAGTATATCTGTATGCCTCCAACCCTTCTCCTATGGCCCAGATGTACATTTATTTTCCCTTAAATATTTCTCTATAAATCATAATTCATTTCACTATTTAATTGGGGACTGGAGCAACATTTTAAAACATTTCTGTTTTCACTTTTTTAACTGGACACTGATTTGTCTCAACATTCCTACTCTTGTCATGAGGTTAAAATGACACATTTAGCAGCTGTCTGTATACCTGAGACAGAGCAGATTTCTGAGGTCTTCTTCCCCATTCCACCTCCTGCTCCTGGTCTTCCTGCTCTGCACCATCCTTCTGCCCTCTGGAGTACACTTCCTCAGCAGCAGGAGCCTTAACTTGGCCACAGCCCCAACTCTCAGGGATCACTACTGGGATGTTTGCTCTTGTCCATCCTTACAGCCCTGGTGTTACTTCCGGTTATCTGGGACTGCATCCAGGATGTGAGTACCCAGCTGCCTCTCAACCTGTCTCTGAGTCCTTTAAGCAACTAAGCAGCTGTCTTTAGGAGACTCAGCATGAAGCACAGGTGCCCAGGCTCCAGGCCCAGCAGGCTGGAAAGGGAGCACTGCACCATCAATGACTTTCAAGAGGAGGAGGTCTGACACTGCTTGTCATAGTTCTGCCTCTAGATATGGATGTTATGCTCGAATTTGGGACCCCCAAAAGACCACCAGAGACCAAGATCAATGTAAACAGCAAAGAGGTGTTTATTGCAAGCTAGCTCGATCCTCCGTGCTCACACAGCAACTGGTGACGCTGAGAGGCCCGGAGCCCAGGGTTTGCAGAGTTTTATACACTCTTTGGAGAAGGCAGGGACCCCCAAATACATCATAGCATCTCTTAGCAAATCATCACAAACCATGGGAAAATCAAATAACAACTCTAAAACATGATTAGCACATTCACTGGCAGGAACAAGTTGGGTAGGGGTGATTGGTTACTACAAGAGGGGGATTCGTTTGAACTGATTGGTTTAAGCCAAGATGGGTGTACTGCTGAACTACATGGTTTCCCAACACGTTATCAACCACCATAAACTACTGGGAGGGTCATCTGGCATCCCAGGTATTTCCCTGTCTCATGCTGATTGGTGGCTGCTAGGGAGTTGCTATGGATCCCCACCTAGCCTGACTAAGTCAGGGACACCTGGCGCAGCAGATGTCTCCTGTTATTTGTAGATAAACAACTTAGCAGGGTGGGAATGTGACTAGGAGTGCTCTGTGGGTATTTCCAAGGACAAAGTTGATGTCCCTTCCTTGGACAGGCTTTGCTCTGAGGTAGAGGCTGGTTTTTCAATGGAACCTCAGCAACTTCATCTGCTTTTCACACCAGATAAGGGCTTTAAAGCATTCTCTTGGCTCAATCGTAAGCAGCATGAAATTTTGTCAGTGTTGACAGTTGCTCAGATTATTTACAATCAAAATGCATGCTATTAAGGGCTTGGCAGGTTGAGTATAATGAGTGTAGGGACCTCTTTCCTTTCTTTTTGTTTATTTTTTTTTCTTCCTGAATCTATCAAATCTAAATAATGAAGTCAAGGTATGGGGAAAACGGAGAGGAAGATATCCGAGGCCACAGTGAGATGTTTGATTCTGCATGAAATGAGGAGTGCATAAGTGTGTGAGTCAAGCAACAGTGTGGATTTCAATTGAGAGTGTCCCTGAAAGGAACTAAAGGAAGATGCTGTAGAATGTGGAATCCCAGAAAGAACACCAGGAAGCATCATGTAAGGATGGAGGAATTGCCCAAAGTGGATTCTCACATCTGAGGGCCATCAAGGACCTGAATAAGAGGGAGATATGGCACCATAGGTCAGAGTAAGAATGGAGGGAAGAGGGCATGTTATGGTTTGGATGTGATGTCTCCCCAAAAACCTCATGTGTGACACAACGCAAAATGGTTCAGAGGAGAAATGAATGGGTTGTAAGAATCTTAGCCCAATCAGTGAATAAATCCCCTGATATGGTAGCTGAGTGGTAACTGAAATGATAGGGTATAGCTGGAAGTGGTAGGATTGAGACATGGCTTTGGAGTATATATTTGCATCTGTCAAGTAGAGACCACTCTCTGCTTTCTGATCACCATGATATGAGCTGATTCCCTCTGCCACACTCTCCCCACATGATGTTTAGCCTCACCTTGAGCCTCGAGGAATGGAGTTGACCTTCTATGGACTAATAACTCTAAAACTGTGAACCATCAAATAAACTTTTCCTCCTCTACAGTTGATCAGATCATAGCAACAAAAAATCTGACTAAAACAAAAATTGGTATTGAGAAGCGGGGTCTTTGCTGACTAACCTGACCATGTGATTCAGAAGCTTTAGGGTTTTTTGAAATTGGTGGGAGGAATTTTGAGATGTTTAGCAGATATAGACTCGATGCTTCTTGAATGGGTTCTTGATTGCTGCTGTGAACACCTGAGGATATCAGACTCTCATTCCTTCACTCTTCCAAAGCAGATTCTGCCAGTGATTCTCCAGGGAGTTTCCAGAAGCCTTTGGTCTTGTACTAGGGTAGTGCTATTTATCACTTTTTTTCTGAGGCTTCAGCCTCTTGGACTGTGCAGCTACTAGTTCCTCCAGCTCTCCATCCAGCATATGGCCATTGCAGAATATCCAGCCTTTGGTCATGTAAGCCAATCTAATGAATCCCCTTTGTAAAAATCATACTTCCTATTGATTCTATTCCTCTGGGCATCCACATGGGAAGGAGCATGCTGGAAACAATGTGATGAGTTTTGGAGTCCAACAGGAAGTCAGCAGGGATCCTGCATATTGCCAGGCACAGGAGGCTGATTATACATGAGAGGATTGAACAAGTCAGGAAATACTCTAAGTATAAGGGCAGACAGGTTACTACTCCAAAAAAGGAGCTATAGGACTGAGGTGTGGCTAGTGGTAAAGCACTTGCTAATCCAGCACAGGGCACTCAGGTTCATTCTAAACAATTACATCCAAAATATGGAAGCAAAGTGAATGGAGTTACAAATACTGAATCAGGATGAATAACTGGAACCCAACACTCAGTGGATCCAAAACAAAATAATATTAAAGAGGTGTAAATGGAAATTATCTTACTTCCATCAGTACATACTGCAGCTATGTCTTCAAATAGCACAATGCACTTAGTGAGTACATAGAACTATTTCAGATAGATCAAAATTTTCTTTAAGCTTTAAATATATGGAAATATCAAGTACTCTGACCTGGATGTTATATTCTATACATGTGTATTGAATTATTATGCCATACCACAGAAATTTGCTAAGCTAAAATAATTACCCCAATCACCAAAAAAAAAAAAAAAAAAAGACACAACAGAAATTTACTCAGCCCTAAAAAGAGAATAAGTTCCTGATGTTTGCCAGGAAATGGATCTATCTGGAGACTAGCATGCTAAATAAATAAGCCCAACACCAAAAAACCACAGGTTGAATGGTCTAACTGACACATGAATGCTGACACATATCAAGGGAGGAGAATAAGACTGGAAGTTCAGTGGATTATACAAAAGAAATAAAAGGAAGAAAAAGGACCTACAAACAGGAAAGACAGTAAAATGAATCTAACATGACTTTTCTATGTACGTATATGATACATTATAGTAAATCTCCACATCATGTGAATCCACTAGACTGAGATCCTAATTAGAATAGCACATATTCCATGTTGTATAAATAGGTCAAAATGAACTCTACTGTCATGCATAACTAAAAAGAACACATAAAATAAATGAAATACAGAATAGGCCCACTACAGCCCACGAGGGACCCAGGCTCAGAGTAGGCCCTGGTCCATCCCTCCACTGGCGGGGGCAGACATCCACTACAGCCCAGCCTCTGGCACAGGACCACTCCCCTCCCACCAGCAGCTAAACTGTGGAACCAACCTAGATGCCCTTCAATAGATGATTGGATAAAAAAATGTGACATACATACACAATGGAATATTACTCAGAGAATATTATAAAAGAGAATAAAATCATGGCATTTGCAGGTAAATGGATGGAGTTAGAGAAGATAATACTAAGTCAAGTCAGCCAATCCCCAAAACCAAATGCCGAATGTTTTCTTTGATATAAGGAGGCCAATTCATAGTGGGATAGGGAGCAGTAGCATGGGAGGAATAGATGAACTCTAGATGGATAGAGGGGTTGGAAGGGAAAGGAGGGGGCATGGGGTTACTAATGATGGTGGAATGTGTTGATCATTAGTATCCAAAGTACAGTTTGAAGACACAAATTGTGTGAATATACTATGTATACAACCAGAGATATGAAAAATTGTGCTCTATTGTGTAATAAGAATTATAATGCATTCTGCTGTCATATATAAATAAAAATAAATAAATAAATAAGAAAAAATAGATTTATATAAATAATTTTTAAAAAAGAAATGAAATATTCTAATGTAATTAAGCACTCAAATGAGAAGCTAAAATTTAAACTATCATGAATAGATTTGTTTTTAAAAAGTAAATAGTAAAAAATCATATAGATATGGAGACTGTACTGAATAGAATATCATCATTCCATGTGCCTTTGATAGTTTCATGATGGGTAGTTGTGATTTTCTGAGGTACTCTAAAATAACACATGTATCTATTTTATATTTGTTTGGACTCTGGGGAGAAAGTGGGGAAGATTTTGTTTCAGTGAAACGGAAGTGAACTACTGCCAGCCCCGGAAATAGGATCTTATAGGACTGTCTTTTGGTTCCCAGTCTATTATTGATTGAAATATTATATAGTATATGACTGTATTTTTTAAGTTGAAACCAAAATGTCATCTTATGCTGGAAGTTTATAATATTCATAGATAAAATTATTTGTAAGTCTCAGATGTAATAGATGTTTCTGAATGAAAGAATGGAGGGTGCATTGAATTTTGTCACCAACATACATGTTAATTTAGGCATTTTTAATTAAAACCCAAGCTAAATATTTGACAATGTAATGAAATTAGTTAAATACTTTGTAATTTTATTCCACAATACTACCTCTGTTTGTATTTAAGAACTGTTTTAACTGTTTTACAATTTTAGCTTTTATTTAAGCGATTAAAATTTGTGTAATTCATGTGAGCCAATGGTCAATAAGCTACCTACCTTTAACAGATTTTTTTTAAGAGTTCTATTCTTAATTAACCTGTTAGACAAGCCCCACAATGATATGAAACCAAAACCTTAATGAAAGTATGTCTAGGTTTTAGGGGAAAGAAATTACACCCAGAGGCAACCTTCTCAAGAACAGAATGAGAGAAATTTACTGCATGAGATTTTAGCACATCAACTTTGCAATCAAAAGGAGATGGTAATTGCAATAGAGAAACTGAGCTCTCAGGTATTTTCTTTAGTCATGTTCAAATATTTTGCTGAATGTATCTGCATGTTTAAAATCTAAGTATATACATAATAAAATTTAAACCTTGTTTGTGTGCTTATGTGTGTGTGTGTGTGTGTTTGCGCCCATGCACACACACATTCAGCGGGGTGATGATGGCACTTTTGTCGCTTTGGATAAACTACATAATGTGCTCAGCTCTACAACATTTGTCTCCAGCAATCAAGTAGTGACATTCACATAATCCTCATCAAAAGAAAAAGCTTTTAACATGTCCCAAAAGCATGAATAATTTTTCAATGGTCTCCAAACCCTTGCTTCCAACAATAGCTGTTCTACTTCTTGGCACTCATCTCACTCCTTTGGTATGTGAATGTGGATGTTTGTGTTTTACTTCCACGATTAGGTCACTTGGTAAAGAGAAAATGTAGGGTATAGGCAGAAGACACCTTTAGTGGATGTCACTTCCTTCATTTTGAGAAGAGTAACAGCTTGATCCAAGCAATCACCTATTCTAGTACAAAGAGCTTTCAAAAACAATGATATGCCAGAATATATGTCCATAGGAAAGTGCTCCACCACTGAGCCACAAACCCAGTCCTGGGATTGTGGGTATTTCTTTCATGAATTTCAAGATGACTTGCCAAAAATTTCCATATTTAATTTTAAAAACCAACCAACAAATAAAACCTGTCCTAGTGATAAGATGTGATCCCTCATGGTGTGGAACCTGTGTCTTTTCGTGTGAATTTGTTCGTTGAACCCAGGAGTGCCTTATTACTGAGCTACATCCCCAGACCTTTTCATTTTTTATTTTGAGACAGATTCTCACTAAGTTACTGAGGGCCTCCCTAGTGTGCCTAGGCTGGTCTCTAATTTGTGATCTGTGTGCTCATGCACACAAACAGTTAAGTTTTGCTGTGCTTAGCAAAACAAAGGGGTTCTGTGAGAAAATATGAACTCTTTGAGCTGTGTCCTTGTTGCAGTCTTGAGGAGATGGGAGAAAAGAATATTCTGCCAAGTTTAAAACCTATATAGATATAGATATGTGACTGCCCAGAAATTAACTAACTACAACCCAGATAATAAGAAATATGGAGCACTGTGACCATGAACAAAGTTACTCTGAGAATGTCTATCCATGCTTGATAAGATTAAGCTGCCTGAAAGATGTGTTTCTTTTTTGCTGTATAAAAGAAGCAGGGAAGAAATAAAGGTGCTGCTTATTCTCTACTGTGTGTGTGTGTGTGTGTGTGCGTGTGTCTTTCTTTATGCAACTCTGCTGTGTCTTTCTTTATGCATCTCTGCTGTACCAGGAATTATGGATTGTCAGCGGGTTCTGACAGTGATCCTTCTGCTCAGCTTCCCAAATCACTAATAATAAATAAAGGCCTTTGCCACAGAGCCCAGTTCGTTTTATCTTTTTATAAGCCAACTGTATATTTTGAGAAATGCCTATTGAAATTATTTCTCCATTTTTTAAAATTGAACTACTGTTGTGAGAGGCACTATTAATAATTACTCAGATGCAGATTGTCTTTAAATTCAAGCATATATTCGATAACACCAATCATCAAACACATTAATGCAAAAAATATTGGGTATGCTAGAGCACCCCAATTAGCATTCAATGCACACTAATTAAACACTACAAGCAAATCACACAATCCTAGGACAACCATGAACCCCAAAGCACCTCCAATACTACATGACTTCTCTTAGCTGAAGAGCAGACGTTGTCATGGCCTGGTGATTCTCTCCAGCCCACAGTTGAACATCAGAGAATGGTGGAGTCAATCTGGGGACAGACAGCAAGGCAGCCAGTCTCACTGATGTCCTGGGAGCAAACTCCTTGATGTGTCAAGACAAGCGGTTTAAATATAGTTCCAAGTTGGTGATGTTTGTTGGTGATATGTTGTAGACAGTGAGAGTCAATGTCCATTGTCATGCCCAATGAGATGATGTAATTGCAACAGGACATGTTCTTTGTGCATGCCCATGGAGCTGTGCAACCTGTTATTGCAATTGCAACCTAAGCAGTGTCCCTTATAGCTCCCTATCAATTGTAACCAGACATGACTAAGCATGCCTATGGCTGCTATTCCCTATGGCCAAAGGTGAGTGAGTCCCAGCATGTCCCAGCATGTTTATGGCAAGTGCTCCTTGAAAGAATCCTCCACGCAAAGACACTTCGCTGGGAGAATTCCAATTTTATTGCAAAAGGCTGTGTGCTTATATAGATCTAAGGGGAGATGGCAGGGCTTAGATAAGTGGCAGGCCACCCGTTTATTGGCAAGTTCTTCCAGATATCAGCTCCGGAGCCCAGGAATTAGTTCTTATTGGGGATAAGTTTCCCCGCCAGCGAGATTTGAAATTGGCGCCGGCAGGAGAGTTCACATGGCGGGAACTTTTCGCACCAGTGAGAAAAAGGGGAAAGTAGGAAGAGAAGGTCATTAGGCACCATGTTGGGGTTTTTCTCTGGGGTGCGGCTGCCGTTTATACTTTTCCCAACACTCCTTACAGCTATCATTTTATTTTTAATTGGAAGGGTACTTCATATATTCTAGATATAAAGCTTTATCATTTACATGATTTTTGAAATATTTTATGCCTCTCAGGCTTGCCTTTTCACTTTCTTGATGCTGCCTCTTTAAGCACAAGTAATAGGTAATTTTGAAGAAGTTTATTTGATATATTATTTCTTTGGGTGTCACATCTAAGAATTTGTTTCCAAATTCAATCTGTCTGTTTCCTACTAAGGGTTTTATAGTTTTACTTCTTACATTTAGCTGAGATATTTTGAGATAATTTTCAAACCTGGGATATGGTTCATGTGTATAACTCTGGGGCTGCTTATTTTCATGGCACAGCTACTATATTCTCAGTAACCTCAGATCCCTGTATCCACTTCCTTTTCTTTCAGTACACAGATATATGTATTTGTGTTTTACAGTTCAACACAGGATTCATTGAATGAATATTTTAACCTATGTAGAGAAAAATATTTCAGGATTGCAGGTCTTAAAAATCAGGTAGTGTTCAGGCAATTTATCAAAGATAAAGTAGTAACTTGAGTTTCAAAATGTGAAAGCCAATTTGTATGATATGTAGAGGCATTTTTTAATAATAAAAACTTGAGTTGACTTTTCCATGTAAAGGAGTTTGAATGAGAAGCCACATTCAATTTCTTTACATTCAAAGAGACTATATTTGTTTTACTAGTACAAAAATTAAAACATATTCCATAATGTTCTCCTCATTGAGGAAAGGAAATGAAGATTTTATATACTAGATAGACTAATGAATATTCAACGATACTTCTTGGAATCAGCTACTTAAAGTTTCGGGCAATAAGGATCATCACTACAACATTATTTATAGTAGTAACCTAAATGTTGAACAATAGAAAACTGGTTTTGATCATAAGAAATTATGCTGTGGGTAGATATTTATTGTCATAGAATGAGTTCACTAGGTTAAAAAATCAGATTTTAAAGCAATATAATCCAAAAAGAAAAGAATCAGCTAATTGAAATCGGGCAAAAAAATCTGATTTTGATTATTAAACCAAATGTTTCCAGTTGTTTTCCAATTATTATGCTTTGAATCATGTATATCTTTGCTTCTCATTCTTCCATATCCCCTAAAGTGCTTTCTAAGAAGCCACATTTACCTGCTTAAAAGAATTTGCAATTGGAGGGAACTTTAGAACAATTTCTTCCTCAATAATGTCTTCCCCTTAGTTGTCTGGTCTTCTCATTAGCATTGTTTGCCATTATTCTCAATATTTATTAGATCCTACTCACAAGGAGACTAATTTCTTTGGTTTTTGTTTCTTACTCTCTCTTTAAACCCCATGTCTCTGTTTATTGTTTCCTAATAAATTATCTACAGTTTAGTGGCTTAAAGCAATATTTATTTCCTTTCTGTATCTGTGTGTGTTGGGGAGACCTTGTCTCTGCTGCCCTACATCTTACTTGGGACAGCTTGAAGGTTGGTGGGTAGAGTCACCTTAAAGCCTGTTTACTACCATGTCTGGTTGTTATGGTTGTTGATGCCAGACTTTGGCTCTAAGTTCAGCTGATGCAGGTAGCTACAACACCTGCACTGGAACATGGAGGCTGACCTTGGTTCAGCGAGCTCTTCTTTATTCAGAGGCAGAGCCGATCATCAGACACCTGATGTGGCTTATTTTCAGAGTGGAAAATGACAATAGGCTAAAACAAGGGTCTGAGTTTTATAGGTTTCATTTAGGATGGGACAGGAGGATAGTTCCAAGGGTTCATTGTTTTGGGGTCAGCTGATCCATTAGGGTGGGACAGGAGTGTGGATAGGGAATTTCCTGGGACTTATTGTATTGGAGTTGACCCACTAGGGTAGTAGGTCAGGTGCAGTCAGGTGTGAGTTTGTCTGTGTGTATCACATCCTGTCCTAGATGCCCTCCCTCCCTCCCCATTTTCCCTCCTTGCCTTCCCTCTGGCTAAGACCTGGGCTTTTAAATGACAAAATCCTGGATAGGAGAACAACTGCTGCACTTAGGGGAAATGTCCTAGGACCTATTTTCCAACCCTTCAGGTACTATTGTGGCTTTTAATTGGTTCTTATTTCTATATTTGTGTTGTTTTTGTGGAGTGGGTGTTAATATTGTTTGTTCCCTTCCTTCAGGGGTTAGTTATTTGTCTAGCATAGTGCTGGGGATCAAGCCTAGCACCACAAGTAAGTTGAGTGTGTGCTCTACCACTGAGCTCCACCCCCAGCATAGTTGAGAGACCACGAAACTTACTTCAACCTAGACTTAGCCCCTTTAACTTGTCAGATTCTTTAACTCTGTGAAGAGGGGAAATGAAACCTCTCAGCTGACAACCAGTCCTCAGGTAGACATGACTGGTTGGGAGTGCTAAAGTTCTACTCCTGAGAACTCTTCCTTAGAAAAAGCAGAGAAAAATAACCTAAAAAATTCTGCTGTTTACAGTGCCTCTGTCAGAATTACTCTGTGAGACCTACAAAGAAAAAGTTTCTCATGTTCCCACACAGTACACATTGTGTCGAAACTCACCAACCATAACCAGAGAAGCCTCTGAGAAACTACACTGCTAACTCATTTGGAACTAAGTTCAACACTGCAAACGAAATGAAAGCCCAAGTTACATTATCAACAGAATTTTATTCCCCTGGAAGACCCTCACATAAGAGTGCAAAAGAAGTATCTCCCAAAAGATGTGTATAAATCTCAGTATAGAAACACAAGAAACATGAAATAAGTAACATGATTTCCCCCACACTTCAGAACTCTGTAGTAGTTATAATTCCAAATATATCGAAGTAGAAAAAAATACTAGACAAATGACTCAAAATATATTTAAAATGATGAATGAGGGCTAGGGTTGTGGCTCAGCAGTAGAGTACTTGCCTAGCACGTGTGAGGCCCTGGGTTCAATCCTTGGCACCATGTAACAATAAATATATAAAATAAAGGTATTGTGTTCACGACAACTAAAAAATAAATCTTTTTAGAAAATGGTGAATGAATTCAAAGAAGAGCTAAAAAACCACAGGTTATTGACAATACAGTATACAAAAGAAAAATTTGATGGATACCAATCCTAAAAAGAATCATGCAGAATTCTTAGAAATTAAGAGTTCAATAAGTCAAAAAAAAAGTCAGTTGAAAGCCTCACTAATGTATTAGATCAAGTGGAAGAAAAATATCAGATCTTGAAGACAGATTGGTTACTTATCACATTCAGACAGTAATAAAGAAAAAAAATAAGCAAGAAAGAACAAAATACCTGATGAGAAGACCAAACTTGGGAATCATAGGAGTAAATGAAATAGCAGAGCAGAGATGTAGAAACATTCTGTGATAAAATTCAATATCCCTTCATGGCAAATGTTCTGAAGAAAGTAGGTATAAAGGATCATATGTAAGCATAATAAAAGCTATACACAATAAATCTATAGCTGACATCATGCTAAAGGGAGAGGAACTGGAAATTATTTCCCTAAAGTGAGGAACAAGACAAGGGTGTTCATTCTCCACATTCCCATTCAATTTAGTACTAGGAGTTTTAGCCAGAGCAATCAAGGAAGAGAATTAAATGAAAGCGATAAAAATGGGAAAGAAGTTACCTTATCCCTGTTTGCAGATATTGATTCACACTTAGAAGATCATAAAGACTCCACCCCAAAACTCTTAGAACTGAAAACAAAATCAGTGAAGTAACAGGATATGAAATCAGTAGCTTTTCAATACACAAATAATGTACTCATTGAGAAATCAGTAAAACAGTCCCATTCAAAATATCATCACACACACAATACTAGGAATAAACCAAGCCAAAGAGGAAAAAGACCTCTATGATGAAAATTATAAAACACAGAATAAAAATAGGGAAGAAAGCAAAATAAGATGGACAGAATTCCTATGTTTATGGATTAGTAGGTACATCTTGTTCAAAAGACCATTCTATGAAAGTGAACTACCGATTCAATGCAATCCCCATTAAAATACCAATGCAATCCCCATCAAAATACCAATGCCACTTTCTCCTGACCTAGAAAAAATAATCCTCAAATATATTTGAACCCAAAAAGACCTTGAAGATTTCAAGCAATCCTGAGCAAAAAGAGCATGGCATTGGCATTTAAAAAAATATTGACCAATGGAATAAAAAAGAACCTGGAAATAGAACCATTCATGTACAGCCATTTGATTCTCAACAAAGATGCCAAAAACATAGGTTGGAGAAGAGAGATTCTTCTGGGAAAACTGGATATCCACCTGGGAAAAACTGAAACTAAATTCTTATCTCTCCCCCTGTATAAAAATCAAAATAAAATGGACTGAAGACTTTAATTTTAAGACCTGAGACATTGAAATACTAGAGGAAAACCCTTCAAAATATAGCCACTAAGAGTGATTTCTGGATGAGAACTTCAATAGCTTAGAAAATAAAAGGAAGAGTTAGTAAATGGGATTATATAAAACTTAACAAGCTTCTGCACAGCCAATCTCTGTGAGTCATCTCACAGAGTAAACAAATGATTTACAGAATGGATGCAAATCTTAGCTAATTGTCTGACCAAGGATTAATATCCAAAACATATGAAAAACTGAAAAGAAGTAGGCAAGTGATCTGACCAAGGCATCTCAAAAGGAGTACAAAGGGACAAACAATACATGAAAAAATGTTCAATCTCTTTACCTATCAAGGAAATGCAAATGAAAATAGTACCATAATTTTATCTCATGCCAGTCTAGATGGCTTTTAAAAATAAAAATAATAAATGCTGGTGAGGATGATGAGAAAATGGAAAACTTGTCCACTGTTGATGGAAACATAAATGAGTATGGCCACTGTGGGAAACAGTATAGATAATCCTCAAAAAATCCAAATAAGTACTATATAACTATATCATATAGAATTATAAAATTATAAGAAAATTCTCTTGAGTTCACGTATTTTTGTTCAAAAATATCTATAGATCACGTCACTAAATTTTTATACTAGGAGATGTCATCAGTCCTTACAGAGAATCGTTACTTCTTGGAACTGATTCCAGTTAATATAAAACATTTGCTGTTCAGAAAAAGGCTTATGATGTTGGAATCCATATTTACTAATTTTATTACTTTGTTTCCAAATTATTATTCTGAGACATTTATTGGTGCCAGCCTAAATAACTTAGTATGGTGTACATAAGCATCTTTTTGAGATGGTAAAAAATGGGTAGCAGACATTGTATAAGAGGTGACTTTGAAGCCTTCTCATAAAGGAAAGACATAGAAGAATCCTAGGAAAATAAGAGTTGAAGATTAAGGGCTAGGGCTGGGGCTGGAGCTCCCCGGTATTGCACTTGCCTGGCATGAGTAAGGCGCTGGGTTCGATCCTCAGTACCACATACAAATAAATAACGATATTGTATGTCCATCTCCAACTAAAAACTTTTTTCAAAAGATCAAAAGCTGATTTGATGTGACAAATATGATGCATGTTAGGAATATGTTTTTATGACCTCATGTGGTAATTCAAGAGATTACGTTTTCAAAATCTAGTTGATATATTTCATTGCAACTGAATTTACGTCCAACTTTGTTGTTTCTTTGGTGTTAGATAGTTATTCCTGGTCAATTTAATTCATTTCCAAACTTTATTGTTCATGCAGGTTGATGATCTTATATAAAAGTTAGAGGGGCTGGGGTTGTGGCTCAGAGGTAGAACACTTGCCCAGCATGCGTGAAGCACTAGGTTCAATCCTCAGCACCACATAAAAATAAAATAAAGATATTGTATCTACCTATAACTAGAAAATAAATTTTAAAAAATAAATAAATAATAGCTAGGGACTTCATCTTCAAATTGTGCATATCTGGAAAAATAAAATGAATTTCTGTAGCAGAAACGTATATTTCTGAAAAGTATTAAAAGGGTTTGTAAAAAACTCACAAAGGCCCTCATCATTATACAAAAATACATGTATGAAGATGTGAGGGAAAAAAAAGAATAGTGTACCCTAAATTAGGTAGAGAGAAGTGATGGGAGGGGAGGGGAGGGGATGGGGGGATAGGAAGGATAGTAGAATGAAACAGACATTATTATTACTGTGTGTATATATGTGACTGTATGACCAATGTGATTCTGCAACCTGTACACTCAGAAAAATGAGAAATTATATCCCATCTGATTCAAATGCATGATATGTCAAGGTCATTATACCGTCATGTGTAACTAATTAAAACAAAAAATTTTAAAAAACTCACAAAGGAAAGAAGGAAATTGGAAGAAGAAATGCTAAACCTCAAAAGTCATATAGAGAAGAGCACTTTAGAATGTGATCAAGCAGAAGAGAACAAATGGGCAAATGAAGAAAGAGAAGACAAAAGTGTTAAAGAAATGAATCCATTTTGTTTTACAGGTGAATTGTCTGTGAGGTGCTTTAATTTATTCATTGCAAAATAGATCTTGGATGTATACATTGTTTTCTCTACTTCCCTTACAATGATTTTTTTCTGCAAATTTCTAAAAGGGAGATACACTATTTCACTCTTTAAATATTTCAGTGTTCATCATTATTATACCTAAATTGATATTTCAAAGTAAGGATATTCAATTTGATCTTTCAGACAAGTTGGAATAAAATAAGACTATCATAAGAGGAAAAGGAAAAATGTGTTGTAGAAATTATATATTATTGTAGAGTTCCTTAGTGACATTGATCAATTTTTAAAAATTTAATTCATTTTGTTATTCTTGGAATCATCTGATTACAAGAGTCCTAAGATAAGAATAATTCACATTTGAGGATGTAGCTCAGTGTTAGGGTATTTTCCAACTATGAGCAGAGATCTGAGTTTTATCCCAAGCACTCCACAATAAAACAAATAACCAAGACCACAGTTTGTGATCCTTAATGTTCTCCCTAGAGGGTCCCTGGAGACATCTGTCCTTTAGGCTGTTGGAGTCTACATAAAGGCATACCTGTGATGTAGGGAATGGTTAGCACAGGATGAAGGGAAGAATAACTCATCAAGTGGCTTAAACAAATCCCTTGGCCAGTGCGAGGAACTGAGTGGAAGACACCAAGGGCTGGTCCCACCCTTTTGCCTTTCAGGATGTTAAGAGCTCACGGTCTTCCAGGCTGCTTCAGTCTTCAGATCACAACTCAGTTATCTGACTCCCCCCCCCCCCCCCCAAAAAACGCTGCTCTGAACCATACTTCAGGGCCAAATGATCAATGTCTCCCAGATAATTGGTGGAATATGCAGGTGGTGAGACTTGACAATGCCTTTGAGAGATCCTTCATGAAATGCATAAACTAAATGCAAATTCACTAAATATAAATATGTCTAACTTGCCTTTTCCTGTCTTATTTTTAATTGTATATGTTTAGGGAGTGTAACATGATGTTTTAATGTATTTATACATTCTGAAATGGCAATTACAATCAAGCAACTTAATATACCAATCATTTCACTTAGTTACACTTTAAATACAATCCTTCTAATGGCATCCTGTAGAGACCTTCAGAGGTGATGGTGTTATTAGGTAATCCACACATCACCCTAGAAATAGATGTACTTTATAACAACTTTAAACCTGTAATTATTTATATACAGTAGATACTGTCTATCACATTTTTAATGTTAAGGATTGTTGAATGGAAAATTCTGTTTACTCTTAGCATTTTTTTCAGAAATCAAGTCATTTAGGTAAAAATGAGAAAAACTCTTTTTCCAGGCTTCACAGAGTTAGCGAGAGGATTGATAAGGTCATTACTAAGCTTCACATGGGAAAAAGGCAAAATAGAGTTTACTAAGCACCCTTAGTATAAGGGCTATATCTTAATGATGCTTTTGTTCTGAACAGATGTGTTCTTCTAAAGAAAGCTTAGTGGTTCTTACCTCAAGACATGTGGGCTTCAAATGACAGAATGCAGAACTAGAAAATCAGACTTAATTACATTATCTATTTCCCTTTGGGTCTCAGGTTTCTGATAGAATTCTTGTGTTTAGTGTGGTAAAATATTGAGTCATCCCATCTCCTTTGCAGATGTAACTAGAACCTTCCAGTTCAACTATGTGATCTTAATCATAGTAAGAATACAATTCTAGAGATCTAAAATGGTCTCCAACAATGACAAACTGTATCAATTTTAGAATTCATAAGAAAAAAAATTTCCACTATGCTTGATCACTTTAAGATATGTGTTTAAGTTTGACCAGGTATTGACTAGGGAGCAGTTAAAACAACATATATGAACAAAATGTAAATAAATAACTGATAATTTCATTGTGTATCATTAAATATCTGTTTCAGCCATTGTGCATTGGACTAAAGCTTTGATAATGTTTTTAATGTGCTATTTAATTTTTTACTATGCATTTTATGCCCCTGTCTCAAATCCCTAGGAAAGTCATCATGTGAAAGAAGTATCTATACTTGATCTGGTTAGCTTTGCCTTTCCAAACTTATTTGGCCAAAAATTATTTAGTATCTGTTAACTTCTTGAGTGTCGCAGTCTGGCTGGGCACAAAAATAACTGGGAGGTCACAAGCCACTTGAAGGTTCAAACAGGAACTACTTTATTGCCCGAACCCAACGGGAACTCTCCTGGAACTCAACGGAAACTCCGAGAGAACCAACGGGAACTCAACGGGAACTCTGCGAGAACTCAAAAGTAGCGGGCACCCGAGGCAGCAGGAGCCGCCCCACTGCCGGACAGCAGAGGTCCACATACACAACTAAATACACAGCTTGCCCCAATTCAGCATCATCCAGTTATAGCAATCAGTCACCATCCCAATAATTATACACAGCTTAACTCAATCACCATCATCCCAATGGCTTGCTGGCGTCACCTCCCAACCACTCCTTCTGGCAAAATGCCAGGCGCCATCCCGACTTGGCTGTGGCTCTCAACACTTGAGGAACTAGTTTCTACAGAATACACTTTGGAGGGACATTGGAATAAGTCAACCGATTGACAATTTATTGTTATCTCAATATAGACCGATTAACATTGAAGACCTCTATCAAAAAACAATTTTCATTTTAGAATAACTGATATTAAGTTACTAATTTTTACTACTATTCTATAAGATACTATACTGCTATATTATTAACATAACTTTGATTAACTTTGATGGCAATAGAATTTATGAATAGTAAGATCACAATCTATGCATCAAGGATACAAATTGTTCTTCACTATAACAGATCATCCAAAATTGACCTTAAATTGTAAAGATGAATACATTGCATTTTCCCCCATTTTTTCTTTTTTCTTTTTCTCATTTTTCATTTCCCTCCATTTTTTATTTTAAGTATATCTTACCTACTATTCTGAATCTTGTTTTGTTTTACATATTATATTTCCTAGTCTAATTGGTTTTATATTATTTCTGTTATTATAAAATACAAAAACTAAAACTAGCCTGAATTATATAGCATACACTTCATTTTTTTGCACATAAAATTCTGATAATTAAAATCTTTTCTTTTAATTATTATTATTTTTTAAGTTGGGAATTGAACCCAGGGCCTCATGCGTGCTAAGCACATGCTCTAACACGGAGCTATACCCCGCACTGAAATCTTACAAATGTACCCAATTTTATAAAATATAAGTCTTATGGGGTCTAAAATATTTTTATACTCAAGTATTCTTTAGTATTTTTGTGCCTCAAACAATGAGTGACAAACAATAGTCACTAAGTTGCATCCTCAATTTTTTATTTTTTACATTTTATCATGTGATGCTGGATATAGAACCAAAGGCCTCCTACTTGCTTGGCAAGTCACGTGTCACTGAGACACATCCATGGCTTAAGGGTAATTTTATATTCATTTTTTGGTTTTGGATTATTGTTACATTATAGATTCTTTCAAAAAATGTTGATGGTTAATTTTTCTACTTCTTAGCAATTTCTATTTTAAATATGGCCATCAAAGTACATAAGAGCCAAAACCACATTCCTCAAATATAAACATTTTACATAACTGAGCATTATATCCAACACAATAGACTATTGAGTGACATTTTTTCCCAACTAAACATAGACCTGTTTACATCAGCTAGGGAGTGACTATCTACTCTGAATGTTAACTCTAAGCACCGTATCCTAACTGTATACTTACTACTCAGGCAGTAAAAAGAGAATTAAATAAACGTGCCAGTTTTATGGTTAAATGCTCCATAATTATTCCTGTCTCCACTTCAGTTCATCTGCTAAGTCGAATGCCCAGCTAACATTTGATCCTCTGAATGTTTCAGGTAATCTTTCAACTTCTTCCAATTCCTTGTTTTTTTCTTTTCATTTCTCATATAAACTTCTGTATCTAATTCTTCAGATCTCAATCAACAAACTGTCCCACAGTTCATTTTCTTTGCAACAGAATACATGTATTTTATATTTATAAACTCCCAGGTATAATATTCTTCATACTTCACCTATGTACAATTTGACATTTTAGTTATTTAAAAGGTAAAATTAATTGAATTTATTTATTGAGTGCATATTTAGTTCTCATAACATTTGATTGCTTCTATAAAAGCAATGATATCAAATTTTAATTTAAACCATGAATAGTTACTGAACATTTGTTAACTCTGAAAGGTGTGTGTATATATTTGTGAAATTGGTCTCAAAAAGAGAATGCCAGATTATTTTCCAATCCATCATTTCTAGTATAATTCAACAGTTGACTGTCAATAAATTCTCCTAAGGGAGTGAGAACATATTTGTGTTTGTTATGCTTTGCTATTTTTTATTACACTGTATTTTTTTCTGAACTCTTCCTTTCAACCCTTTCTCTCTATAAAGTGAACACTGTTTTGAAGAATATACCTAAAGTTTATAAAGAAAAATAAGAAGAAAATATTTTTGTAAGGGTTCTACAGCCAACCACCTTTCTTGTCGGGCTGTGGTGTGGTAGGCAGCAGAGGACAGTTTCTTTCCCCTTCCTAGACCTGAACCCAGGAGTCAGAGGGGTGGAGATCAACATAATAGCAGCAGTGCTCACACCTAATACCTAAGGAGAGGATGGGCTTAGACATATAGCCACAGAGGGCTTCTAGATCCTCCATCTAAGATTGAACACTTAGGCACACAGTTTTTAGTGGAAGAAACCACTACTCGACTGGCATCCCAGAAGCAGGCTGCTCCCTGCAGACTTGACAGCAGAGCGACACTCACACCATCATGAGCAGACCTATCTTTTCAAAGAGAGATGCAGAGCCAAGAAAGTGAGTTCAATAAGTTTCATCTAAGTTCACCCACTAGGTAAATATCTCTCTCTCATTAGGAAGGTAGAGAGAGTGCAAGTGTAATCAAGCAATTACATTTCATCAACTGTCACTTGTCAGGTGCCATTTTAAACCTCAAGCCATTTACTTTGTCACTGGTTTATCTTCTGCCCTCAGGAAATTTTCAAATAACTTAGCATGGAATAAGAACACCCAAATCATCTGGATCCTTGTCAAGTTATTCAGGTTGATCTCTTACCACTTGCCCTACTCTACCCATTTGTTCTAGCTTCTATACACACTGGGATACTTATAATTCCATAAGAGTTCTTTCTCACTTCTGATCATTTTCATGTATTTCTTTCACTTTTCTGGCAGGATTTCATCCTTTAGGTATCAATTTACATAGCAAAAAAGCCTACACTATTTACATGAAAGTGGGTTCCAAGTTATTTCTGTGGTTTGGGGTTTTGTTTTGTTTTGTTTTTCTACTGCAGATTGAACCCAGGGCACTGAGTCACATCCACAACACTTTTTGGTATTTTGGGGCCTCACTTATTTGCTTCAAACTCTATAACCTTCTGCCTCAGCCTCCTAACCTGCTAGGATTACAGGCCTGCGCAACCTCACCCAGCTACTTCCATGATTTCTATTAGTGCCTTTTTGGGATTCTGTCAACAGTAGCTATGACTCTATGGAAATTTCCTATTGGTCTTTTGAGAGGTTCTAACATAGAATTGTTGAGGAATTGCCCACGTCGTCTCCATGTTGTTATTGCAGTGCTTGTCATAGTACCTTGGCACATAATGTTGAATAAGTTAATGATGAAACCAGCAGCTTTGATGCATAGCCATGATGACAATTCAGTGGGCAATTACAAGTAAGTTATATTTATCATAATTTCACATTACAGTAATACATATTTTTCATTCTTATCAACACAGATGACATTCTCCGCCATTTTTAATGACTCATGCTTCATTGACACTGAAGTCTTTGAGATGAATAACAGAATTCTGTCTTTCTCTTTCCAGTTGCTTCTGAATTTGGATCTGAATCCTTCAGAGATTTTTTTTCCCCTAAGACCTACTAATAAGGGAAGTTAAGATCTACTTTTGGAAGCATCAGAGGCAATATGGAGAGATTTTAAAGAAAAAAACATCCGGAAGATATTTCATTGTACTGTTGATGTAGCATTTTGTTTTCCATTAAGTGTATGATGTGAAAAATTTTTTGAAGGAGAATGTATTTGTATCACATATGTATGAATAATATTTAAAACTGTTTCTTGATATCTACAGCTAAACCAGAATTATTGAGATTTATGTACTCAGTCTGCCCAAATGCTAGCTGTTTTATACAGCATGCCCTCAACTAAATTGTCATTCATGTTTAGTGCTCTTAAATATCCACTTAGTGATGGCTTTTTTGTATTTCTCACTTATCACTAAAGAACATATAATCACTTTCTCAACAACATTTTAGACAGAAAAAATTAAAAACAAAACTTTAAATGAAAAAGCACTTTTCTGATGGCATCTTTCAAAGGTCTAAGTTGATTTTTAACCCATGGTAATATTTTTGAAAGACTCCCCTATACTGGTTTTCAGTATAGTACTATTTTAAACAAATGCCATTTCATCTTGTGATGTTCTGAAGGCATAATTATCAATGCTAAGGAAGAACTCCAAAGAAAAATATATGATTATCATATCCATCTAGTGCTCTGAGACTGTTTTCTGCAAATAGTATTGTCATGACCACAGAGATGAAAAGATTGGAGGGAAACCTTGTTTTCCATTGAATTGAATATTCAAAGAGTTAATTTTCAAAATTCTGGAAGTGAAAAGTTTTACAATAGGTTTTTGTTGTTACTGTTGTTTGGGGTTTTGCTGCTGTTATTTTTGTTGTTGTTTTGGTACTGAAAATTTAATCCAGGGATTCTTTATCACTTAGTTACATCCTTAGTCCTTTGTAATTTTTAATTTTGAAGCAGAATCCCACTAAGTTACTGAAGCTGTCTTCAAACTTGCAATCCTGCCTCAGTATTCCCAACTCATTGGGATGACAGTCACGTACCACTGCACCCAGTTTCACAATAGTTTTGAGTTCACGAAACTTAGAGAATGCTAAAATAAGTTAAATTATTTTTCAAGTCTTTATATTTAAGTGAAAATTTTGCGTTACCTGGTGACCATAGTCCTAAAAGACATCTGGGCAGTTTCATTACTGCAAATTTAGAGCCAGATAATGGAAAGACAGTCAATAATTGTTAGGAGAGGCAAAAATGAGCACAAGCCATACAAAATATAATTATTAAATAAAATAGTTTAAATATTCAGAGGCAATGATCCCTAACTGGTCATCTTAGAAATTAAGGAAATCTTCAAAATCATTTAAGGGAGATTGAAAAATGGCAGTGCCGAGGAATCCACATTGTTGTAGCAGTTTCCCAAGAGGAAATTAAACCAGAAGTTCTACAGCAGCAAACCGTGATAAGAAACAATGGGGAAAAGCAAATGGAAGACTCAGTAAGCTACCATCCCAAAGAAAACCAAAACCACTGATTTCTAGAACAGAGAATAAAGACAACAGATGGCAGCAGTGTTGGACGTGTGCTGTGCTGAGTAGGGGAGGGGAGCACTCCTCCAATAAACCAAAACCCATTCTCCAACCAAGTTTAAGGAAATCGGACACCAATCAACACATCCACAAGTGCAGTACATGATACAGTCAGAAAAGCTCAACAACGCCTAGCTGGGAGAAAGTCCTGGGGCTCTCCAATTAGAGAAAGAATTGGCTCATCCCAGCAGAGGGTCCCAGCAGAGTCTCCCCATCAGAGGTGGTTGAAGAGGAGAAATAGCAAAAACATGAAGGTATTCATTGAGCACACTTCCCAAGCCAGCAGACTAGAAACCCCTGCAGCTTACCATTATTTGTCAGAAATCACCCTCTTTTCTTTTTCCTTTTTTTGTCCTGTATCTGGTATACCTGCTTTTTGAAAATCCAAGATTAAACAGCACTTTAGGCTCTACTGCTCACTGGTTGGTTGGGTGCTCATGCTGAAAACCAATCTGAGCATGGAAGAGAGTGGCACTAAATCTGGAAAGAATAAATAAATAAAGATATATAGCATGAAGGAGACAGCAGAGAGAAATGATATGTAGAGCCTGTAACATCCTAAACCCGAGGAAACTGTCTCTTGGGGAGGACTGACAGGGGTGCACTTCACCAGAGCAGCTTTATTTCAGGAACTTGCTGAAGGTGTTTCTCCAACTGACACGGTTGTGAGGACTGAGGAAGTGGGAGAACATTCCCTGGGAGGCAGGTTTCTCAGACTCAGCTATTCCACAGCAAACAGCAGCTGCAAGTGTGACTCAGGAGCAAAAGCACTGGCTCATGGGAGCAAGTAGGGGCCACATTACCAGAAAGAGCCCACACTCAGAACTGACCCTGGAAGGCCAGAGAGATGGCACTGTGGGAAAGATGGAACTAAAAGGGTATGAAAATGCTGAATGGAAAGAACTTCTCAATTAGGACCCAATGCCTGGGGTTGCTTCCACAGCAAAGTTTAGATTAAAAAAAAAAAAGACAAGGATATCTCAAATGATAATCATGTGAAAAGGAGATAAATTCCAGTTCCTGCTCCATTCTGGTCCTAACAAATGGTAAATCCCGACTCCCAGATTTAATCACTTATGAGAGGTTTACCTGAATTAATTTGTTTTATTTATTGTTGGATTCAAGTATAATACAACCCACTGTTTAAAAGTGTCTAAGTCAGTGATTTTCAGTATATTAACTCTATTGCACAGCCATGATCATTGTCCACCAGAATATTTCCACGACTCCAAAAAGAAAACCTGTATCTATTTGCAGTCAGCCCCAATTTTTTTTCCCTTCTCCCATCTCCTGGCAACCACTACTCTAGTTTTTGTCTCTGTAGATTTTCCTGTTTTTGACATGTCATATAAATGGAATCATACTATATGTGTCCTTTTATGACTGGCTTCTCTCCATATAATGTTTTCAAGTTCCATCCATATTGTAGCTTGTAAAAATACTCTTTCCTTTTTTATCGTTGAATAATATTGTGCCTACACTACTCTTTGTTTACCCATTTGTCAGATGATGGCCATTGGGTCACTTCTACTTTTTGGATATTATGCCTAACACTGCTAGGGACATGAATGAACAAATCTTGTTGATTTTTAGTGTCATGATCATGGCCCCAGACAAACACCATGGATTGACTAACCATCTAGTAAAGTTGAAAACAATATGTTTCTGAATACTTCTGAGTTTCTATTATGACCGTTAGCAACAAAAAGTACTTGTTTCATGCTTATGTTTGGGATAATTTCATTAGCAGTTGGGGATTGCTTTATTTTCTGAAATGGGCAGCATTGGAAAACAGTGATGTATATAATTTTATATACTCTATTAATGCTTAGGATCCTTAAAAAGTGAGTGTCCAAAGTGACTTAACCATGAATAAGTACAATTTCTGGGGTCCTGAAGGAACTGCACCCACTCTAGGGAAAGACAGACCAGACTGAAGCTATTGAAAGAACACAGACATGGAGATTTCATTTAACAGAAGTTGAGTAGAATGAGAAGTTGGGAAGAATGAGTTTGGATTTGTGATTAGGATTTGGGACAATTTTCTTGGATACATAACAAAGACCTCAGGATTTTTTATGCTTTAATTCTTTCAGACTTTGAATTTGTTTTATTTTCACCTATTTAAGACTTTCATTTTTGAGTTTAAATATATCTCCAGGAACTTATTAATGGAGAGGATTTATGTTTAATTTTGAAATATCAATATATATGTTGACATAGATTATTGGAATATTCTGATGTCATTTAATCTCATTGCAGAAAGTTTGAGGATCTATATTGAGCACTATGGCTTGGCACAATTTGGGATAGGAAATAAAACAGAAGCAAATTTCAGATTTTAATTAAGAATGCCTATTAAGATCATTCAATTAATGTATCATTCTGTCTCTCTTCAGAGCCTAGGACAAAAATCAAATCCTTTCAGCATAAAGAAAGGTCACAGAAAGTCCCAGAAAAATCCACAAGAAAGTATATGGAAGGGCAGTTATTTTCTTACAACAAATATTTTCTCCAAGAAATATTTTCTCCAACAAATATTTTCTTCAACAAATATTTTCTTCAACAAATATTGTCAATGTGCAAATGTATGATATGTCAAGGTTATTGTACTGTCATGTGTAACTAATTAAAACAAACAAACAAACAAATAAATAAAATATTGTCAATACTGTATCACTTAACATTGGGGATATGTTCTAAGAAAAATATTCCTAGGTAATTTCATTGTTTAAGAACACAATAGCATGTGCTTACACAACCTAAGTGGCTCAGATTCTCAAGAGTCTACCATCTTATGGAACCGTGATCTATATGCAACCTATGACTAAGAAATATTATGCAACACATAACTGTGCTATGGTACTATGCTTATGATGTTTCATTGGGTAATCTTCTGAGGATCTCTCAACATATAAGTAGAGACTGACAATTTTTGAAACTTTTAAAATTTTTGAAAAGGTAGCACAGGACAGCTCTTTTATTCAATGGAAAGTGCAGGGAATGATTATTGTATTATCACTTACTCTTCTATCTAGAAGTTGAAAGTTTATTTGCTATAGATTTTTAAAGCAGTCTAAGAAACATTAACATGTGAACAAAAATACTCATGACTTTTCCTCTCTGAGCTGAGTCTGCTATTTTCATCACTAGCTATCTATAACTAGTGATTAGACTGTGATCTTTTTGTTTTTTCTCCCTGAACCAAGGAAAGGATACATTTGCAGTTCTTTCAGTGGGGGTGTTGTAGGGATAGATGAGTCAAGGCACCAAAGATAAGCAGGAAACAGTTTAATTTGGCTTCAGCCAGGTTCAGAGGGTACAGCCTTTGCTGTAATCAATCAATCCCCTGAACCCCTAGTTCAGGGAGTTTCAGAGTTTTATACCCAGCATGTAAGGGGAGGGGCTCAGAAGTTCACAGTCTGCAGAAGTTCACATACAAGCAGCTCTTTCTTTCACTGTTCTGGGCAAGTTAACCCTTCAAGGACAACACCTGAGAAGGGGAGAGCTTCTTCTCCCCTTTCTTTCCTCCCCTGCCAGCTGTTACCATGGAGGCCAATTGTAACTTCTCTTATCTTAAAAATGTAGACATCTCTGTGAAGCCCAGCTCAAGGCCAGAGGCCTTGTTTACACATTTTTACAAACTAATATACTGGATACAAGTTTGTGAAAAACTAGTAAGGGGGTGTCCACCACTTGGAGTGCTGATTTCTTCCCAGCCAGTGACCAAGTAAGATAGGGCAATGTGGTGAGCCGCTTCTGCCGTTTATGCAAATTATGGTCGCCATTACAAGATGGCGCTGGCTCCGCTGTGGTCTGTGACAAACAACTCCTTATTTGGGAGAGTTGGCGCATGACTTTTCATCACCCTATGAGAAAGCTCCACGTGGCTGCTTTGCATTGGGGCTTGAGATGCTTTATTAAGGCTGGGAGGGGCATCCGAGAGAGAGAAGAAGAACTATCAAGGGCCTGAAATAAACTACTGAAAGAAGATTCCTGAGTGTTGCGTCTTCCTTGCGGGCAAGAAGTCGAGACAAGTGGTGCCGAAACCCGGGAACCAGAACTTTCAGCAGTCAGGGGGGTGCACCGTAGTCCCAGGTAAGTGGGATCCGTGACCAAAGCGGGGATCGTCCCAAGTAAGTGGGATCCGCGACCAAAGCGGGGCAGCAGCTGCATTGTGTACTTTCATTTTTACTTTCGCTTTTGTTTTCTGTGTTTCTTTTGTTGTTGTGTCATTTTGCTTTTGTTTTTTGTGCTTCTTTTGTTGTTGTGTCATGGGTGCCGCACCTTCCAGTCCACTTCCTGTCTCTTATACACATNTATTAATACCATAGACAGCAAGTGAATGCCTAAGAATACGTAAAAAAGGAGAAGATGAAGATTGTCCCATCACCCTATAATATAAAGAAAAAGAACTTACCCTTCCTGTCAATCCAGCAGGGTCCCTGTTCGGGCACCAATTGTGAACGTCTAGAGCATTTGGGTCCCTGGGTAAGGGTCTCGAAGTAACCAGGACACAGGGGATGCAGAGCAAAGGCAGCAATTGCAACTGCATGCTGAGATTTATTTGCAAGTTCCTTTTATCTACTTCTTCTAACAAAGCAAGCAATTCTTCAATATCACGTTACCCACACTGCCCAAATATCATGCCTCAGCGGATACACAGAGCTAAATTCAGATCGTTCCTGTTTATTTGATAAGTACCCTCTTAAAGTTCTTTGTAGACATTTATCTAATCCCCTGAGGATGCATTTGTTTCTTTAGAATGTACTGTTCCCAGGATAAGTATGCAGGAAGCTTCTTCCTCTTGGCCAAACCATGCAGAACTTGTGACTTGCGATAAGGGGAAGAGAACTTTTCCTCCTCCTAACTGAGGTTTGCCTCAGCTGACCTAAATCACAACCACAGCTCTTGCAAAAAATCAGGCCTGAGGGAGCCAAACTCTGCACACTCAAACCACCAGTTTTTTAGTTTGAATATAAATTATGAAAATTACTCTATTGATTCATGCTAAGAGGTCCTGTCTGCTAGTATAAATGCAACTCACCCAAACATATTGCCTTATGGGGAAATCTTTTAATCTTCATGAGCTGATCTACCCATGGAGCTACCAGGCTTCTTCTATGACATAGAGAAAGGCCTGCTTCTGCTTTTTCAGTGTGTACTCATAGTAAGGATGCCTATGAGTCAGCTGTTGGCATTTTTCTTTGGTCTAGTTTGCATTTGTTCTTTATATAGTAGAATTCTATAAAATGGAAAGAATTTTGGGTGACATCTTGGCTCTCGCTCATCTTGGCTTACATCTTTGTTAATCCAACAATTTCTAAGAAGAATATGTTTGACCCCTCCCCTCTCACAGCACTGTGCTTTCTGGAAGCCAACCTACTTGATGATTCTAATGTTCTGGACCATTTCTCAAAGACTTTTGCTGATTACCCTGTTGATTCCTAGAAAATGTTTTGAGCCTTTTACATGAATATTTTACATTAGTGTTTGGAATTAAGATTTATCTCAGATCCAAAAATCAAGGTATAATCATGAAAAGCATTTTCTCAGGGAATTGAAACTTCTAATCTAAAACAACAGTACAGGGGCTGGGGATGTGGCTCAAGCAGTAGCACGCTCGCCTGGCATGCGTGCGGCCCGGGTTCGATCCTCAGCACCACATACAAATAAAGATGTTGTGTCCGCCGAAAACTAAAGAATAAACATTAAAAAATTCTCTCTCTCTGTCTCTCACTCTGTCTTTAAAAAAATAAAATAAAAAAATAAAAAATAAAACAACAGTACATGTGATTATGAGGGGAAGGTGTCTATAATTTAACAATATTCTGAGGGAGGAATAAAGAGACTATTTGGGTATTTCAGAACACTGAATGAAATGATTGCTTGGAGTGGGTCTGATTTGGGCATGATTTTTTTACATGACAGGAGTTGAATTTTTATTTTTACTTCTTCATAACCACAAGATGGCACTAATTTCCCATTTAAAAGTATGATACACTGTTTGTCTTTTTTTTTTTAAGATTGTAAACTGTTGGGTGAAATTTGGTTATAATTCTCCCTTAGTCACTGCATTAAATAAGAATCTATAACAGGAATAAGATATGTGGCTTGAATTTTTTTCTATCATAGGTTAAATGTGGGGAGAATAACTCTAATGAGTAAGGTGGAATGCTTAGTAATTTTGTTCACAAATAAATTACAAAGTAAGTTTCAAATTTAAAGCGACATACTAGCAATTTTATGAGGCCTCTCTCTTACAAATTCATTAGATTTATTTTATTTTATTACAAAAAGAAAGAGCTAGGTAACTTCAGTTATTCATGAGTCAGCCAATAAAAAGCAATAAATACTCTGGATATCTACTTGCTCTTTCAGGATCAGGTTATTTGTCTTGCCTTTCTTGTGTGATTTCTAATGCATTTGTGAGTTTTGATGGCCAAGACCATAATCAAAGCAAACTGCAACTCATTTCTTTCCTGCTGGTTATTCTTGATTATTCTATAAGTGAAATAGAATTTGGATAAACATCCTATGATTACATTTTCTGTGATGTTGGTTTTGAATTTGTAACTGTGGTCCACTTCACCCTTTGAATATATCCCTCCTTGCTCTGAGGCTTATTTTTAAAAGGACACTTTTTTCTCTCTCCTTCCCTCCCCCATTCCATAACAAGTTTAGGGAGATACTGTTATCTTTTCCTTCCTCTAGTTAATTGTCCTTGAACACACCCACCACAAGAAGGAGACATTTGTCAGGGGATCTAGGAAGCAAATATCTCCCAAATTAACAAGTGAATCCTAACACACCATCAGGGTGCGCTGGGACCCCCTCCCAGAGCACACCTGGAATGCAACCCTTGAACAGCTTCTTTAAAAGCCCTGGGTTTTCCCTGATGTGCAGAACCACAGCCTCAGGGACAGGAGTCCCCTGTGTTTCTCCTTTCCTAGCAAAGCAATAAACCTTCTTTTTCCTTTTTCTCAAAACCATCTCTTCATTATTAAATGGCATAAGGGATGAGGACCAAGCTTTCAGTAACTAAACTGACTTGAAATTGTGAAATCCTGCTGTGTCAGTTTTGTTCTGAGACTCTAACCCCTGGTGAGTTTGGGACAGGGCCTGGAAATGAGATGGCATCAGACTAAGCATGTCTGTTATAATGATTTTTTTCTGCATTCATTTACAAATGTCAGAACATCTGCCCAAAGAACTTAAGGTAAAGATGGAATTTATTTTCTCATTTAACTGAAAAAGTTCACAGGTAATCTGACTACCAGTACAGTTGGATTCCAAACTCAAAAAAATATTATTAGTGCTTGTTTTTTTTTTCCTCCCTCTCCATTTCTCCTCTTTGCTTCCCAGTGATTCGGCTTTATGTACAAGCTCCTCATTAGAACTCCTGGAACTTTGAGGATCTCTGTGATTTAATGGCAAATAACTACAGAGGTTATGGTCTCAGAGATGTCTGAATCAAGCCCAGTGGGAAATAGTGAGTCCTTTCACTCACACGTGCACACCCTTGAACCAACATCCATAGCCAGGAGAGTGCTATGTGCTCATGGGCTGGGGCCTGAGACATGTACTTCACCCTTGGGGCAGCTGTGTATCCTACAAGAACATATGGATTGGAACAAGGAGTAATCACAAAGTTAAAATATGGATGCTGATAAAAGAATGGGTGTATCAAAGGAATCTTGCCCCAGAAAACTTTAGCATGGCCTTGAGCCTCAGAATAAAGACAACTGGATTCAGAGGGTCTCTCTCTGCACTTGTGAAATGTTTCTTTTCTTCTTTTCTTTTTTGAATGTGTGTTTAAAAAGCTTTGGAAAATGACAAAGCGAACTGGTTTGTGACTAGGTCTCAACATGCCTTCTTAGGAAAACACTGATAAAATTATGAAGGCAGAATTTCCTGTGGTGCCCTCTCCCATATATTTTTCTTATCTTCTCTGTTAAGACACTAGGGCTTCAGTTTTTCTCCTTTATTCCTATGTGTTCCAGAACTTTCTTATACTCTGCCTCAAAACTCACCTTTTTTTAATATCATTTTTTTTTGTAATTGAAGAGCTTGATATTACCTATTGAATTTTCAATCCTTTAATTCAAAGAATAACTGCAAAATTGATTAATTCTATGTATAACCATGTAATGTATTATACTATGGATGTATTGAGTACATTCAATGTGTTGTATTTATCTCTATGAATTATACTTAGCTCTTGATGGATATTGTTAAAATAAGGGGATGAATAGTAAAAATTTGAAACTTAACATATGAAATAATCTTTTCAGAGCTTATAAGCATTTGCCTATTCTGACAAAGATTCCTAATGTTCCTTCCTAATCACAGCTCTTAAAATATAAAGTACTTTATGTCATTTACAGTACTCTACCTGAAATGCAATTGAAATTTTTAGACCCTTTGTGTATAGAATTATACTTGTTGGGACTTTTTACTATTAGTAGCCTTGTTTTCAGTGATGACCCAAAATAATTTTAAACTTTTTTTCCCCATTGATCAATTTATAAAAACACCAATAATATTTAAGTATGTAATTCAAGTAGTTAAGAGTAGTTGAGGAGGAAGCAGCCCAGTGCCAAGCCAGACCAGAAGAGGAAGCCTGGCACCAAGCCAGACCAGAGGAGGAAGCCTGGCCCCACCCCGTGTGCTAGTCTGGAGGAAGCCCATCAAGCCTTAAAACCCATCAAAGGGGGTGTGGCTACCAGCACGGTTCTGCAGCTGATCCAGGTACCCGGTTTCCAACTCCCCCACCCTTAGCTGCAATAACTCAAAATATTTCCCACAAGCTTTTGGGGGTTGTAGCTATCAATGCAAAACAACAACAGTACAGGCGCCTGGTTTCTACCTCAGAGACTAGAATAGGGAAGATACAGGTGGAAGCTCATTTCCTTTCACACTGGCTATACCCACCACCCTGAATATAGAGGCTCAAGCTAGGAATAGACAATGCCACCTACTGGAAGCAAGGAAAACAGTGTTCTGAGAGACTTTTTTTTCTCTTTCTTTCTCTCTTTTCTTCTCTCTCTTCCACAACTTCAACATACGTGAAACCAAGAACTGTGCATGAACAACTGAATTAGCAAAGTAATATAATATAGAGGAATTGCATATACCCCACCTTCCCCTCATTTATTTCTTTATTTCTATCTTACTTTCCTTTTCCTTCTCTCTTATTTCTCTTTTCTTCCTTGTTATTTTTTTCTTTTTTTTTTTTTCATTCATATTCTCTCTATCCCACTTTCAATCTCCTAACTTTTGCTATCTATACATAGGGGAACTACCTAAATACAGATAGGAGGTTGAGTCTATACATTCTTCCATAAATTACCAGTCTATTGGTTAGAGTTCTCCAAAGGTGCTAAGTTAGTTTAACCTCATACCCTCACTCCTTTCCCTCTAAGTATAACATCCTTCGTCTGAAATTAAGTTTTCTATATGCCACCAGATATGGTATGCCTTTTATGAAACTAATGACTATATTCTTAAATAATAATTGAAACCAATATCTATAGACTTAGAATCTAACTATAAATGTATTAATAATGAAAACTTGTGCTTAGATGATGTACTGTTGATATTGGGAACTGTTAACATTGTCTTTCTCCGCAAAAGAGGGATTTTGGAGCTATACAAGAACAATACAAATATATAAGGGGAAAAACATTAACACAACAGTTTCACAAAGCTAGAAAGAATCATGAGCAGTATGAAAAGACAAGGAAAGAAAGGACCACAAACAATACAGGTCAATTCAACATTAGATGAGGTAATATCTGCAGCTGATGGAATGTCAGACAAAGAGTTCAGGATATACATGCTTCAGATGATCTGGAGTCTCAAGGAAGACATTATACAGCAAATTCAGACAATGAAAGATCACTTTGACAATGAATTACATAAACAAATCCAAGAAGCAAAAGATCAACTCTATAGGGAGATAGAGGATATAAAAAACAAACAAACAGAAATCCTGGAAATGCAGGAAACAATAAACCAAATTAAAAACTCAAATGAGAGTATTACCAGCAGAGTAGAACACTTAGAAGATAGAACTTCAGACAACGAAGACAAAGTTTTTCAACTTGAAAAGAACATAGACAGCTCAGCGAGAATGTTAAGAAATCATGAGCAGAACATCCAAGAATTATGGGATAACATAAAGAAACCAAACCTAAGAGTTATTGGGATACAAGAGGGTATAGAGGTCCAAACCAAGGGAATGAGCAATCTATTCAATGAAATAATACTAGAAAACTTCCCAGACTTAAAGAATGAAAAAGAAATCCAAATACTAGAAGCCTACAGGACACCAAATGTACAAAATCATAAGAGATCCACACCAAGACACATAATAATGAAGATGCCCAACATACAGAATAAGGAGAGAATCTTAAAAGCCACAAGAGAGAGGAAGCAGATTACATTTAGGGGTAAACCAATCAGGATAACTGCTGATCTTTCAACACAGACTCTGAAAGCTAGAAGATCCTGGAACAACATATTTCAAACACTGAAAGAAAAAGGGTTCCAACCAAGAATCATGTATCCAGCGAAATTAAGCTTCAGGATTGAAGATGAAATAAAAATCTTCCACGATAAACAAAAGTTAAAAGAATTTGCAGCTAGAAAACCAGCTCTTCAAAACATCCTTGGCAAAACATTACAGGAAGAGGAAATGAAAAATAACAATGAAAACCAACAGCGGGAGGTAGTACAGTAAAGGAAAAACTAATCATAGAGGAAAAACAAATCATGTTAAGTAACATACATAATCAAATATGGCTGGAAATACAAACCATATCTCAATAGTAACCCTAAATGTTAATGGCTTAAATGCACCAATCAAAAGACATAGGCTAGTAGAATGGATTAAAAAAAAAAATGATCCAACAATATGCTGCCTACAGGAGACTCATCTGATAGGAAAAGACATACACAGACTGAAGGTGAAAGGTTGGGAAAAATCATATCACTCATATGGACTTCGGAAACAAGCAGGAGTGTCCATACTCATATCAAATAAAATAGATTTCAAGCCAAAGTTAATCAAAAGGGATAAAGAGGGACACTACATACTGCTTAAGGGAACCATACACCAACAAGACATAACAATCATAAATATATATGCCCCAAACAATGGTGCAGCTATGTTCATCAAACAAACTCTTCTCAAGTTCAAGAGTCTAATAGACCACCATACAATAATCATGGGAGACTTCAACACACCTCTCTCGCCACTGGACAGATCTTCCAAACAAAAGTTGAATAAGGAAACTATAGAACTCAATAACACAATTAATAACCTAGACTTAATTGACATATATAGAATATACCACCCAACATCAAGCAGTTACACTTTTTTCTCAGCAGCACATGGATCCTTCTCAAAAATAGATCATATATTATGTCACAGGGCAACTCTTAGACAATATAAAGGAGTAGAGATAATACCATGCATCTTATCTGATCATAATGGAATGAAACTGAAAATCAACGATAAAAGAAGGAAGGAAAAAGCATACATCACTTGGAGAATGAACAATAGGTTACTGAATGATCAATGGGTTATAGAAGACATCAAGGAGGAAATTAAAAAATTCTTAGAGATAAATGAAAACACAGACACAACATATCGGAATCTATGGGACACATTGAAAGCAGTTCTAAGAGGAAAATTCATTGCTTGGAGTTCATTCCTTAAAAAAAGAAAAAACCAACAAATAAATGATCTCATACTTCATCTCAAAATCCTAGAAAAAGAAGAGCAAAACAACAGCAAAAGAAGTAGAAGGCAAGAAATAATTAAAATCAGAGCTGAAATTAATGAAATCGAAACAAAAGAAACAATTGAAAAAATTGACAAAACTAAAAGTTGGTTCTTTGAAAAAATAAACAAAATCGACAGACCCTTAGCCATGCTAGCGAAGAGAAGAAGAGAGAGAACTCAAATTACTAGCATACGGGATGAAAAAGGCAATATCACAACAGACACTTCAGAAATACAGAAGATAATCAAAAACTATTTTGAATCCTTATACTCCAATAAATTAGAAGATAGTGAAGGCATAGATAAATTTCTTAAGTCATATGATCTGCCCAGATTGAGTCAGGAGGATATAGACAACCTAAACAGACCAATATCAATTGAGGAAATAGAAGAAACCATCAAAAGACTACCAACTAAGAAAAGCCCAGGACCGGATGGGTATACAGCAGAGTTTTACAAAACCTTTAAAGAGGAACTAATACCAATACTTTTCAAGCTACTTCAGGAAATAGAAAAAGAGGGAGAACTTCCAAATTCATTCTACGAGGCCAACATCACCCTGATACCTAAACCAGACAAAGACACTTCAAAGAAAGAAAACTACAGACCAATATCTCTAATGAACCTAGATGCAAAAATCCTCAATAAAATTCTGGCGAATCGGATACAAAAACATATCAAAAAAATTGTGCACCATGATCAAGTAGGATTCATCCCTGGGATGCAAGGCTGGTTCAATATACGGAAATCAATAAATGTTATTCACCACATCAATAGACTTAAAAATAAGAACCATATGATCATCTCGATAGATGCGGAAAAAGCATTCGACAAAGTACAGCATCCCTTTATGTTCAAAACTCTAGAAAAACTAGGGATAACAGGAACATACCTCAATATTGTAAAAGCAATCTATGCTAAGCCTCAGGCTAGCATCATTCTGAATGGAGAAAAACTGAAGGCATTCCCTCTAAAATCTGGAACAAGACAGGGATGCCCTCTCTCTCCACTTCTGTTCAACATAGTTCTCGAAACACTGGCCAGAGCAATTAGACAGACGAAAGAAATTAAAGGCATCAAAATAGGAAAAGAAGAACTTAAATTATCACTATTTGCAGATGATATGATTCTATACCTAGCAGACCCAAAAGGCTCTACAAAGAAACTATTAGAGCTAATAAATGAATTCAGCAAAGTGGCAGGATATAAAATCAACACGCATAAATCAAAGGCATTCCTGTATATCAGCGACAAATCCTCTGAAATGGAAATGAGGACAACCACTCCATTCACAATATCTTCAAAAAAAATAAAATACTTGGGAATCAACCTAACAAAAGAGGTGAAAGACTTATACAATGAAAACTACAGAACCCTAAAGAGAGAAATAGAAGAAGATCTTAGAAGATGGAAAAATATACCCTGTTCATGGATAGGCAGAACTAACATCATCAAAATGGCGATATTACCAAAAGTTCTCTATAGGTTTAATGCAATGCCAATCAAAATCCCAACGGCATTTCTTGTAGAAATAGAGAAAGCAATCATGAAATTCATATGGAAAAATAAAAGACCCAGAATAGCAAAAACAATGCTAAGCAGGAAGTGTGAATCAGGCGGTATAGCGATACCAGACTTCAAACTATACTACAGAGCAATAGTAACAAAAACAGCATGGTACTGGTACCAAAACAGGCGGGTGGACCAATGGTACAGAATAGAGGACACAGAAACCAATCCACAAAACTACAACTATCTTATATTTGATAAAGGGGCTAAAAGCATGCAATGGAGGAAGGATAGCATCTTCAACAAATGGTGCTGGGAAAACTGGAAATCCATATGCAACAAAATGAAACTGAATCCCTTTCTCTCGCCATGCACAAAAGTTAATTCAAAATGGATCAAGGAGCTTGATATCAAATCAGAGACACGCCGTCTGATAGAAGAAAAAGTTGGCTACGATCTACATACTGTGGGGTCGGGCTCCAAATTCCTCAATAGGACACCCATAGCACAAAAGTTAATAACTAGAATCAACAAATGGGACTTACTCAAACTAAAAAGTTTTTTCTCAGCAAAAGAAACAATAAGAGAGGTAAATAGGGAGCCTACACCCTGGGAACAAATCTTTACTCCTCACACTTCAGATAGAGCCCTAATATCCAGAGTATACAAAGAACTCAAAAAATTAGACAATAAGAGAACAAACAACCCAATCAACAAATGGGCCAAGGACCTGAACAGACACTTCTCAGAGGAGGACATACAGTCAATCAACAAGTACATGAAAAAATGCTCACCATCTCTAGCTGTCAGAGAAATGCAAATCAAAACCACCCTAAGATACCATCTCACTCCAGTAAGATTGGCAGCCATTATGAAGTCAAACAACAACAAGTGCTGGCGAGGATGTGGGGAAAAGGGTACACTTGTACATTGCTGGTGGGACTGCAAATTGGTGCAGCCAATTTGGAAAGCAGTATGGAGATTTCTTGGAAAGCTGGGAATGGAGCCACCATTTGACCCAGCTATTCCCCTTCTTGGTCTATTCCCTAAAGACCTAAAAAGAGCATGCTACAGGGACACTGCTACATCGATGTTCATAGCAGCACAATTCACAATAGCAAGACTGTGGAACCAACCTAGATGCCCTTCAATAGACGAATGGATAAAAAAAATGTGGCATTTATACACAATGGAGTATTACTCTGCATTAAAAAATGACAAAATCATAGAATTTACAGGGAAATGGATGGCATTAGAGCAGATTATGCTAAGTGAAGCTAGCCAATCCCTAAAAAACAAATGCCAAATGTCTTCTTTGATATAAGGAGAGCAACTAAAAACAGAGCAGGGAGGAAGAGCATGAGAAAAAGATTAACATTAAACAGGGACGAGAGGTGGGAGGGAAAGGGAGAGAGAAGGGAAATTGCATGGAAATGGAAGGAGACCCTCATTGTTATACAAAATTACATATAAGAGGATGTGAGGGGAAAGGGAAAAAAATCAAGGGAGAGAAATGAATTACATTAGATGTGGTAGAGAGAGAAGATGGAAGGGGAGGGGAGGGGGATAGTAGAGGATAGGAAATGTAGCAGAATACAACAGTCACTAGTATGGCAATATGTAAAAACGTGGATGTGTAACCGATGTGACTCTGCAATCTGTATACGGGGTAAAAATGGGAGTTCATAACCCACTTGAATCAAATGTATGAAATATGATATGTCAAGAGCTTTGTAATGTTTTGAACAACCAATAAAAAAAAGAGTAGTTGATATTATATTGGACAATTACCATTTTAACTTTGTAAATTAATCAGATGTCTCTAACAAACATATCTATGATTAATCCCATATATATCAAATCTAATTTACTTATTTTCAAAAACCAAGATATCAGACAAGTATATTGAACAACATTAGCCATCTCTTCCTTGTTGAAGAAAAGTCATAGAAACAATGGATATTAGACATTTTATAGACATTAACATTTTATTAATTGTTTGACCATCTAGAAAAATTGTGAATTAGTAATTTTAAAAACATCTTTACTTTCATTTGTTTACCTAATTTAAATTGAACCTTTTAAATCATATGAATTAACGGTATTTGGGTCCATAATATTTTTGATTTTTGAGTGCTCATTTACCTATATGTTAATTTTGATACCAAACACATTTAGACATGACAATATACCAGTGTATACACATACATAAAACAAATACAGTTTTTGTAGCTTTTAAAAACCTATTAGATTGAGAGCTAACTGTTGCAAATTGGCCTCTGAATGAAGCAGAATGTAAAAAAAAAACAAAAAACAAACAAACAACAAAAAAAAACACCTCTCTATAGTTGAATAAAAATAGGACTGATCAGAAAAAGCTTAACCAAGGTGCACAGGATTAAAATCATGAGCTCAAAAAAATATTTTAGTAAAGCACCATACAGTTTATTTCTGGCTCAGACAAGTGTGAGTTCAGGTAAAAGACACTTTTTCTTTTTTTACCTAGGGTCTCAGACAGGTCCCCTGCTGAGCCTCATGAAGGAACTAAGGGAAGTTGCTGTTGTGAGCAAAAGCCTTATGCCTAGGGAATTTAAAACATTTTTTTTTTTCTTTTCAATTGGTAATCAGAGAGGTTTAGACTTGGAACATTAGGAGATCTTATTTTCCATTACTTTTGATGAAGCTACTATGACAAGCTCCTTACTAAGATATGCCATTGACTGTTGAGCTGGTCTGTCTACGGCTTGATAAGCTCCAGTTTGGGACCCCCAGAAGACCACCAGAGACCAAGATGGATGTAAACAGCAAAGAGGTGTTTATTGCAAGCTAGCTCAGTCCTCTGCACACTCAGCAACTGGTGATGCTGAGAGGCTCCAAGCCCAGGGTTTGTAGCAGTTTTATACACTGTTTAGGGACTTCACTTACATCATAGCACCTGTTAGCAAATCATCACACACCGCGGGAAAATCAAACAACTCTTAACATTGATTAGCACATTCACTGGCAGGAACAAGTTTGGTAGGGGTGATTGGTTAGTACAAGAGGGGGATTCCTTTGAACTGATTGGCTTAAGCCACGAGGGGAGTACTGCTGAACTACATGGTTTCCCAACATGTTATAAACCACCATAAACTACTGAGAGGTCATCTGGCATCCCAGGTATTTTCCCTGTCTCATACTGATTGGTGGCTGCTAGGGGGTTGCTTTGGGTCCTCACCTAGCCTGAGTCATGAACACCTGGTGCTGCAGATCTCTCATGTTATTTACAGACAAACAACTCAGCAAGGTGTCTATCTGCCTAGAAGTGCTCTGTGCATGCTTCCAAAGACAAGGGCCATGCCCCCTTTCCTTAGACAGGCTTTGCTCTGAGGTAGAGGCTGGTTTCTCAAAAATGGAGTTACATCAGTTTCTCCAGCTGTCTGTCCAAAAGGCATTCATTCCTCCATTGACCACCTTGACACTCAGGACAGGACTTTGGAAGTGGCCATTTGGCCTGTGGGCATTCCTGTTTGAAATGTTCCTCCTCTCCACAACAAAAACAAGTCCCTTTTGTGGCTTGGGGTACATGCCATTTGTTTTCTTTTTTTATCCAAGAAGCTTACTCCTCCTAGAACTATGACCACTGCTTTAGCCTTTCCTGTCTCTACACTCCCTTTCCTTCTTTTCCTCTGATCTCTGTTATAAAAGGTGGAGGTTGCTGGGAATGTGGCTTAGTGGTTAAGTGCCCTGGGTTCAATCCCTGATACAAAAAAAAAAAAAAAAGAAAAGAAAGAAAAAAGATGGAGGTTGCAAGCTGGAGGGTATCATCTAAGGATTGATCAGGGCTATATGCCAGTTGTTATAACTTCCTTCAAATGTCTGGGCTGACTGAATGATAAATGTATCCTTTAAAAGTAGGTGGCCCTCTATGGATTCAGAATCCAGGGTGGAGTGTGTTCTTATTGCCTCCCTGAGTCTCTCCATGAAAATAGCAGAACTTTCCTGAGGACCCAAAGGGCTTTTGTTTGATTTTCCCGAGAGCCTCAAGGATTAATGTCTGGAAATGTCTAATTTTCCAGGCATCTTGTCCATCATTCAGATCTCAGGCAGGATCATTTCTGAGAACCACCTGTGGTCTAGATGGATAATTAGGTTTGCTTCCAGTTTGTGCTGCTGGGGCATGGGCAAGATGTAGGTCATCCTCAAACTGTTTAGTTACTGTTTAATTACTTCTAGGGTGGCCTCCTTCTCATTGGAGGTTAAAGTTTGGTTAAGTAATAGCATAATATCTTGCCAGGTGAGATCAAACACCTGGCATAGATTCTGAAATACCTCAATATATTTATCTGGATCCTCTGAAAATCTCCCTAAGTCCATCTTTATCTGTTTTAAGTCTTGGAGGGAGAAAGGGGCATGAACTTTAACTGGTCCAAATTCTTTCCCAGGCATTTCTTGGAGCATCCTGCCCCTTTTATGTATATTTGATTTGTCTGTTGATGCAGATGAAGGGGGGAAAGGGTATGGAGGACAGGACTGCTGATGGATACATATCAGCAGGAGATGGGCATCTGGGGGTCCCCCTGATTTTTTTCCCCTTGGTAGGTGATTCATTGACCTTTTCCTCTCATGGCAATGATTACTGAGGACAGGCCTGGCAGCATAAGAAAATGGAGCATTTTTTCTTGATCATATGAGGGTCAAACTTATCTTAACTTCACAGTATGCAGGCTAGTGGTGAACCTGGCAATTCTGTTGAGAATGAAGCTCCCGCCCATCTGGGTCCTGGAGATGTCTCCATGAGATTCTGGTATTCCAGCATATCACCTCTCATCTCCTGGATCTTCCAATCCTAATGCTGACTGGATGGGCAAGTGCTAAAGCCTCATTTTTGTTGTTGTTGTTGTTGTTTGGTTGGTTTTGTTTTTAATATTTTTTAGTTAAACATGGATGCAGTATTTTTATTTTGTTTATTTACTTTTATGTTGTTCTGAGGATCCAACCCAGTGCCTCACAGGTGGGAGGCAGGCACTCTATCGCTGAGCCACACCCCAGATGCCTAAAGTCTCAGTTTTTGCTCTGTGCCAAAGACCCTAGAGAAATCAGACTTAAGGACATTAATGATCTTTCTCCTTGCCACTATAAATTTCAAACTAAGACCCACCCACAAACAAAAGGGAAAAACAAAACAAAATAAAAACCTTTTTCTGCCTGTGAGCTACTAAAGGAATCTCCAGAAGGTAAGGGAACATCTAATGGTCATTAGGCACATAACACTCTTTCCTAAGGAAGTTTATGTAAAGGGTTAATTTTCAAAATGCCTCCCTTTTGCAACTTAAAAAAAAAAAAAAACTACATTGAGCACATCTGTACACAAAAACAGTAATGAGGAGATCCTAAAGAGGCTTACTATGTGAAAAGGCAACCTGTTCCCTTTTACTAACAGTTCTTAGCCCTAGAGTCTTAATTGCTAGTTTCGGATCAGTGAGGGAAGGGGAGCATCCAGGAGGGAATGGATGTGGGGGAGTGTTGCCTGGCCCACACAAAGATGAGTTGTTATTGGCCCTTTCCCTCAGTGCTGCTTACCAACTGGTCACACTAGATTCCCACTGGGGCAGTTGGGAAAGGGGTCCAGGAGACAGACCTGAGTGGTTTGCCTGAGAGTAGCCCAAGCCAGAACCCTGCCGTTGTTCTAACCCTTTCATTCTCCTCCACACATCAAGGTAGATGGGAACTAGAGACACTGTCAATTGCTCTCCAGGCCTGGAGAGAAGTGAGGGGCATGTAGGGGAGATTACCTTGGTGTAGATCTCAGTGAGAACTCCAATTATAATACTGCCAATTATCAGTGATGAATTCTGCTTGCTCAAATGTTGAAGTTTGAATATTAGAGAAGTGCACCAAGGCCACTGTAGAAAGTTTTATTTTAAAAATAGTAACACAGACTTCTCCCAGGAGGGAGAAAGGGGCCATAGCTGGTGTTCTGGTATCCCAAGAAGTGGGAGCATCCTGCCCCTTTTATGTATTTTAGATTTTCTTTGTTCTCCTGCCCTCTTCCCACTTATCTCTCTCCTTCCTGCATACAGGACTAGGCCCAGGAGGAGATGCGTGGGATAGCCAAAAGGTGAGAAGCAAATGGGCAGGAGGAGGGGCCAAATGGAGTGATCCAAGCAGGAAGCAGCCCAGGGGCCATTAATTATCAGCGCCCTATCTGCTCAGTGGGTGCTTAATCAACAACCTTCTGGGAGGAGGAGTAGTAGCAGGCAATCTTGGTAATCAAAGGGCTCTGGAGGCATTAACATTTCAATTTCCCAGTGGTGTTCTCCAAATTTCTGGACCCAAACCAGCCTCCATCTTCATGATCCAACCCAATTGCCCATCTACACTGATTGCCTGTCTTTAATCCATGTTTCAATATCATGGTTAAGGTCAATGCTGTAGCCCCTCTGAGGCAGGTAGTTCTGAAAGTATCGTGTTGTTACTTATCAAGTTGTATCTCCTTATCTGATTCTTGATAAGCCTTGGTGAGTCTTCTATTTATTTTTTAGAGGTAGTTGGGGACAGACAGCTTTAGTAGTTCACAAAAATAATCTGACACAGAGCAATATGTGGTGATATTTGCATTTGCTTTTCTCTGAAATAGAAGGCCAATTAATAGCTTTTATTGCATAAAAAGAAAGGGGCTGCATAGGTGAAAATTAATTAACTGGGATTATTAGCAAATTTGGGCAGTAAGTGGCCACTGCCTGGTAAAGAAAACAGAGCTACTCAAGTAAAGTATGATTGGTTCTAAAAGACATATGACTGAGCTTCCTATTATGAATGCTGTTTTAAGGCTTGGTACTGTACATCCATGAGAACTTTCTCTGCGCACCTTCTGTGTATCACCTGCTTTCCTATTGGTCAGATTTCTTTTGATTCCAAGTGACTGTCACTCAGGAAAAACTAGCTGAAGCAATTTATGAATTAATGAACTCACATGACCTAAAAGTTCAATGTTGGGATGACTTCAAACAACTGCATATAGGTGGTCTACTCTTTTCCTCTGTGGTTTTCATCCTCACCCACATCTGTTCATGTGGTAGGAAAAATTGCCCCAGAAGATTTGTATAATCATCAGTCTTCAAACTCATCATTCTCTCTGGAAAAGGCCTTAATTGCTTGGTCTGGGTTACATAACCATGTAACTCATGCCTGGCCCCATAAGCATCACGTGGACCACATGAGGTTGCAATTTTCAAAAGAAAACATTTGTGGGCAGATTGAAAATATAAACCCCTGTCCATTACATCTTCCTGAGAAAGAATCAGGATTGCTTATGGTCTCAGGCCCAAATTCTGGATTCAGTAAGAGCTCTTCTACTGAATGCAGTGAATGTCCACAGCATAGCAACTACAAAGACAAGGGTTAGATTTGGAGTCCAGACATTTTCAGCTTGTGGGGGAAGTTTCATGGACATAATTGCATGCTTCATCTTTGATTCCCTCTAGTATCCCATTTCTTCTTTCCATCCACTTCTGTGACTAAGCTTTAAGATTGACAGATTCACCTCAGAATTTACAAATTTAGTTTCCTGAACTAAATCTGTCTCACTAAGGGTGACTGGATTGCCCTTCACGCATTGTATGTATTACTTACTCAGAACCCTGAAATGGAGCATTCAACAGAAATCTTAGATCTAAAATTTCTGCTCAAATTGTGGAAAAAGAATGCTTTTTACACTGATGTTTGGTCATATAATTGTGCTCCTAGTGAAACTTTGCCGCAGTCTGGCTGGGCACAAATCACGAGCCACTCAAGCAGGAACAAACTTTATTTCCGAACTCCACCAGCACACTCCACACACGCTCCCCGGGAACTCTCCCAAACGCCACCCACGCGGTTCCTCCTGGCACACACCACCCCAACCAGAACTCTCACCACTGGAACTTCACCAACCAATGCGAACTCTTCAGGAATCCCCTCGAGAGCTCAACCAGAACTCAACAGGAACTCTGCGAGAACTCAAAAGTCATCATCTTAATGGCTCCCTGGCATAACCTCTCAACCACTACTTCTGACAAAAATGCCATGCGTCATCCCAACTCGGCTGTGGCCCTCAACAAAACTTCTAGATGTGTCTACTTTACCCTGGGATTTCATTAATTTCTGTTTCACAGAGTATATTAAGTGAACACATAGCACCTGGTAAGAAGGCTCTAGCCAAAGAAGAATATATAGAGAAGTGTTCTAGGTAAAAACTTCTTGATGATGAAAAACCAGCCTCTACCTTAGAGCAAAGCCTGTCCAAGGAAGGGACATGACCTTTGTCCTTTAAAAGACCCACAGAGCACTCCTAGGCACATTCCCACCCTGCTAAGTTGTTTATCTACAAATAACAAGAGAGATCTGCTGCACCAGGTGTCACTGACTCAGTCAGGCTAGGTGGAGACCCATAGTAACACTAGCAGCCACCAATCAGCATGAGACAGGGAAATACCTGGGATGCCAGATGACCCTCCCAGTAGTTTATGGTGGTTGATAACGTGTTGGTAAACCATGTAATTCAGCATGAACACCCCTCTTGGCTTAAACCAATCAGTTCAAATGAATACCCCTTTTGTAGTAACCAATCACCCCTACCCAACTTGTTCCCACCAGTGAATGTGTTAATCATGTTTTAGAGTTGTTATTTGATTTTCCCACAGTGTGTGATGATTTGCTAAGAGATGCTATGATATATGTGGGGGTCCCTGCCTTCTCCAAAGAATGTATAAAACTGCTGCAAACCCTAGACTCGGGGCCTCTCAGCATCACCAGTTGCTATGTGTGCATGCAGAGGACCCAGCTAGCTTGCAATAAACACCTCTTTGCTGTTTACATTGATCTTGGTCTCTGGTGGTCTTTTGGGGGTCCAGAATTCGAGCATAACACTGACAGGTATTGGAAGCTACTGTAGAGCTCAAAAGAATTCTGCAAATTTTACTTATATACTTATATATTTCAGTATTTCCAAATGTATTTTTTAAAAGATTAAGCCCACCAATATGATTCTATAACATGCACACTCAGAAAAATTCGAAATTTTATCCCATCCATGTAGGATATACCATGTATTCTACTATACGTATAATTAATTAAAACAAATCTTAAAAAAATTTAAAAAAGAATAACAACCACAGAAAAAAATTAAGCCCATTGTATTGACAGAGTGATTGTTCTTCTCTTTAGGAATAATTGGGAAATAGACTAATGATAGATCTGCTCCAGCCACTTTGTAAACATTTTTTGTTTTAGTTTTTAGA
>NW_026000016.1:12541710-12590820 GCF_001458135.2 Marmota marmota marmota | reverse complement strand
TTTTATATATATATATATATATATATATATATATATATATATATATATATATTTGGTTGTAGTTGGACACAATCAATACCTTTATTTTATTTATTCATTTTTATGTGGCACTGAGAATCAAACCTAGGCAAGCATTCTACCACTGAGCCACAACCACAGCCCCTCAGAGTAGTTTCAATTTGTGTTTTCCCAATGAGTAATCCATTCTTATTTGGGGAGGAGGAGAGCTATCTGAAGAGTTAGTACCATCATTTGTAAACTTAAGTTTCCATTTCATATAATTCGAACAGAACAGACTAATACAAAAACAACTATGAACATTAGAAAAAGGAATGTTCCTTAAAAAGCATATTAGTAAAATATTTTTTATTGGTGCATTATAGTTGTACATAATAGTCAGATTTTCTTGTTACATATTTGTTCCTGTACACAATACAACAATATTTGTCCTTCACAGTACTTTGTAGTCACTAGCAGGATTACACCTTGCATCCTGCCACCATCCATAATGTTACTCTCAAGGTCACAAAAGTCAGCATTCTACCCCCTGACCACAACTTCACAACTTGTCACAGATGACATGACTATCACTTTATGCCATTTTCAACTCCACTAGTACTGGCAGGCTCCAGTGGTCTGGCCTCTCCTCTGTTTGCCATTCCCAGCTTAGAGTTTGCTTTTCCTTAATGGTCAGTCCTTCTATTTAGATTCTAGTTCCCCCTTTTCTTTTCCTTCCTCAGTATTTTACAATAATGATATTCCTTCTCTCTTTTGTAACTTTATCTGTACTAGTGCCTGGATCTTTCCATTCATTTTTGAACATATTAAAGACTGTCTCATTAAAAATACCTGTACTCTGGCTGTCATATCCTGCCCTAGCTATACTTCTGTATTTTTCTTCTCCACATCTAAACTCCTTGTGAAATTATATGGTCATAGCTCCATTTCCCTATCTCCCACTTGCTGCCCAATTCATTGCCATTGAGCCTTTGCCTATTCTCAACACTGTTCACTAAAGTTACCTTACTTCCAAGTGGTTAAATCCAATGCACTCTCCCTAATCATGCTTGAACCCTAAGTCTCATCCAATGTGGCAGACGACTCACTCCCTTTGAGTCATCCTCTTTGTCCTTGACTTCTGTGACCTAACATTCTTATTCCCTTCCTTTTTCTCTGTCATTTCTCAATCTCATTTGCAGATTTATTTCCCTACTCAGTCCATGAATTTGCATTTTCCATTGATTGAATTTGCTCATCCCCTGATTAAATTCACTGATGTTCAAAGTTTCAATAACCACCTATGTTAAGATGCTTACAGATATATATCCTCTTCAGTCCTCTGAAACCTGACCTATATATCCAGTTGCTATCTTGACATTTGTACTTGGATGTCTCAGTGGTATCTTGAGATTGGAAGTTTTAAAATGTATCCTTCAACTCCTAATCCATTTATACTTCTTTGTTCCCTTATCACTGACTTGCACTAATACTCATCTATCTATATCAGCTTACTCCTCTTACAGTCCATCTATGAATTCCATTGACTTTTACCTCCTTACTATCTTTTCAATTATTGCAGTCTCTCAGTTTTCATACTACTCCAAGACAGTGTTACTTCACCTGCGATATAGTATACCAGTATTAAAAAGGGATCTTCCTGGGCTGGGGTTGTGGCTCAGAGGTAGAGCACTTGCCTGGCATGTATGAGGCACTGGATTCAATCCTCAACACCACATAAAAATAAAATAAAGGTACTGTGTCCACCTACAACTAAAAAATAAGTTGAATAGGGGGTCTTCCTATATCTGATCTGAATTCTAGGGAGAATTACACTTCCAAATAAATCTGATCATGCTATCCCCCAGACAAAACACTTCAATGATTCCCTCTACACACAGAATAAAGACAAAAATTCCAAACTTGATGATACCAGGCCTGCCCACTCTGGTTCTTACCTAAGACTCTAGTGCTCTCCTGCACCCTCACCTCTCTACACCACCCTCACCTCTCTACACTGGCCAAGCACTGAGACCAGGTCAAAAGACAAGTAGCTGCATATTAAAGAAAAGGAAATGGGTAGATTGCACTACCCCATTATCCAGTTGCTAACAGACTCCAGGGGAGGGGAAAGATTGCACTTCCCAACACAAGCAATCACCCCCTGGACAACTGCCTTCCTGCCTTTTGGTCATTTTTGGTTACACAGGCGTGAAATAAAAGGAAAGCTAAAATATATAAAGGGGCAAGACACCCCCACTCCCTCAGGCACCAGGTCTGGTCCCCCTCCTCTCCAGAGGAGTCTCTCTCTCTCTCTCCCTCCCTCCCCCTCTGGCTGTGTGCATGTGTGTTCTGTTTTTTAAATAAAATTTACTCTCTGTTCTTGCCTCAGTATTTCTTGGATGTTTAATCTTCAACATTGGGGAAATGAGGACCCAATCTTGATTTTCAAGACCAGTATCAGCTGGGGCCTTATCCCAGATCATCACTGAAGTAAGCTCCACATCTTTCTGAGGTATGCTCCTCTGGCCATTTCTTTCTGGAGGATAATTGACACCCATTGGCTAATTAAAATTAGTTCAAGCTGCCATTCTATAAAACTCGGATGAGAGGATTCATGGTCTCAGCAGCTCCTAATCATCTGTCCTATAGGTCAGGCATATTGGGTTCTGCCAAAATCATTCCTCACTGTCCTATCCAAGCTTGGAGCATTCTGGTATCAGTAGATAATGACCCTTGATCTTGGTTTGTCTTTGGATGTATGAAGAGGAACAAAGGGTTGAAACAACTGCAAGATTCTGGCTGGGGCCACTTCTGGGTGAATCTCAAAGGTTTCTGCCCAGACCTCCTCTCCTAACAGAACTAATAGGATATCCTGTGGTAACTGGTTGATCAAATGGTGCTGAGAAAAAGCCCCAGTGATATATACCTCTAGATGAGCTGAACTGCACTTTCCTACATTTGCTCCTCCCAAGCACTCCTCTCCCCTCACCTATCAGACTCTAGCCATTGCGAGAGGAACATTTTACATGGAGTGGTTCATAAGGAAGTGCCTGGGTTCCCTTTGTTCACATATTAAACCTTTATAAGCCTGTAGGGAGTCTTCTCGTTGTTGTTTCTGTGCTCCTGCATGCTCCTCTAGCTTCTCTACTGCAAAAAGGGAGATTTATACCCACAGCCTTTCAATTTACCTTTGGCTTAGATTCCAAAGGGGAATAAGCTAAACATTCAGCAATCACTAGATGTCTTCCTTGCCCTCTGGAGATTCCTTTGGCCCATAGTGAGCACAAACTATTTTCTAGGCTTTACTCCTAATGTTCTGCTGCCAAACATGTTTTAATACAAACTCTCTGGTAGAGAATCATGGCCATCAGATGAATATATAAATTTGAGTACCATTCTACAGTTTAGCCTGTTCTGTAAAAAAGAAGCAAATAGCCTGAAATTCCTATGTGCAGGCTAAGGACTTCTTAGACCTTGCTTAAAAAAATTGTGGCAAAAATATAATTAGACTCATTCTAAGTAAGGCTCAACCTCCTGTCCCAAAGTTCATTAGCTACTCAACAAAGACATATCATGATTCATTACAAAAAAGGTTCCATGTTCTCCCAGGGTTACAAGTCACATGTAAGTGTGGATAATCCAGAGGCTTATATCTTTTTCATCACCACCCATGAAAAAGCACAGGGGTTATGACCACACTGGTAATGCAGCAGTTAAATCCAGAATTCACGTGTGGGAGAAGGTGCAAAAAGTGCTGGCATTAGAGGCTCCAGGAGGTAGAGACTCCAACATTGGGAAGACATTCCCTAGCCAGAGATAGTTCCTTGGTGCTTCTATTCTCTTTTATTTGTGTCTTTTTTTGTTGTTGTTGTTCAGAGGGGAGGCTCATCCTCAAAAGTATTAATGGAGATGGTGTCTCATAATTTTCTGCATCTAAACCTGGCCTGATTACCAACTAAGGGAATAAAAAAAAATGGTCTCCAAAGGAAACATAAAATATAACACCACACCTTAAGAGACTGATTTTACAAAAGGAGAAGGCCCTATGTATGAAATATATTTTAGTATGGAAAAGAGAAGGAAAAAGAAATGTTTCTGGATGAGAATGTCTTTGTATGGTAAAGTAAAAAGTCATAGAATGTCTAAGTAAGTTGCAGAAGGTTAGTGGAGGGTAAATTTCAAAAAGTTTGTATATTACCAAATTGGCTATAATTAGCACAATCAGTTAGTTATTTGAGATTTTTTCCTAAGGTCAAATATTAATGTACTTATATAAACCAAAATTTAATCCTCTATCTGTTGAAGTAATAAGAGTTTCTTAAAAATATTAATCTGCTCTTATCTATCAAGATAATTTCTTATGTCTGCCAAGTTTTATTATTTAGAAAAACTAGTCTAAAAGGAAACAGGGTTCATACAACTCTGGTTAAACAAAAACTGTTATTACACTACACTACATATTCTAAATTTCTCTTTAAAAGTTAACTTGGTTAATACAAGGACATAAGTGTAATTGTGGTGCTGTTATTGGCTTCTTTGTATACTAGATGTATTAATATCTTCCAAGTTTATAATTCTTTAAAATATAAGGTTTGAAAGAACATTTTACCAAGCTAATGTTCTTCAACTTAAAGTTTGAAGTAAGATTTGGGATTTAAGAAATTATGTTTCTTGGTTCATAGCTACTATACGAATTCAGTATATTTTTACTCTAGTTAATTTCATTTTATATTTTTCTTGTAAACTTTATAAGTATTGTCTGTTAGTGCCTTATAAAATTGCAACTTCTAACATAATGACCCAAGTTAATTTGAGATAACAGGCCATCACCCATAGGACAGAGAGGATATAAAGCTAACTTCCAGTACTAATACTGACTCCAATTAATTGGAAGGGATAAATAACTGTAAAGTTATAGGCATTAAAATTAAAACCCAGTAATCTTACTTTAACACTGTTAAAATTAGTTGCAGAATGTTTAAGACCAAAACTTAGAGACCAAAGTTAAAGAAATAAAAGGGCCAAGAAAGAAAATAGCCAATATTTGGCTCTTATCCCTGAGGTCAGCTTGAACCCAGGGAATTAGGAGATTTCTCTAAGGGCTTTGCAGCTCTGGACCACATGACCTCCCAATAAGGGGGATCAATGAGACCCTAGATAACAGAAAGGCCACCAGTGCATATGGTGCAAAGAGGAAGGTTGTTAGGGAATTGTCCCTAATGCTTCCAAGGGAAGCCATATGGTCAACAATTCCTGTCATATCCTGGGAAGATGGCACTAGAGGAGCTAAGAGGCATGTCTTAAGTTCCCAAAAGTGACATCCTGAAGAACCTCAGCTGACTCTTAATAATAAATAGGAACAAGGTCAATTTGACTTGCTTGGTCTTAAACACCTAGCCAAAAAAAAAAAAACGTTATGACCAAAACAGAGCCATATCTGGGCATTTAAAAGGAAAAAAGACAATAATTCTTTCAATGTAACTTAAGATGTACACTTCTGTCACACTTGATCTCTTTGCTAGTATAAATTTCATTCCAGTACTCATGTCTTTTGCTTTTCTCATAGAAGTACCCACCTCTCAGATAACTTTATAACCTGTTATTTCTAAACCATATTTCAAAACAGAACCCTCCACCAATCCAAAACTTTTCTCAAAGGGAAACATAAACTTCTTACCCCAATTTGCCTTTCCTCTCTCAATCTGAAACAGCCAGGGCAGTCATTGACCATTTACTCTTATAGCAGTAATGGTTTCCTTAATCAGAGGAAGGAATAAGACTGGAGCAAGGGACAGGTAGCTGATTACCAAAGAAAATGAAATGGATAGATAACACTTCCCCATTACCTGGTTGTTAACAGCCTCTTGGTGAGGAAAAGAATTGCACTTTTCAACATAAGCAATCACCTGATGGATAGCTCTTTTTCTGCCTTTTAGTCACTTTTGGTTATGCAGGCATGAGAAGAAAAATTAAAATCTATAAAGGAAAAGACACCCCTACTCAACTCTGGACCCATTCCTCTCAGGAGGAATATCTCTCTCTCTCTCTCTCTCTCTCTCTCTCTCTCTCTCTCCTCCCTCCCTCCCTCCCCCTACCCTGTGTGTGTGTGTGCGTGTGTGTGTGTGTGTGTGTCTGTGTTTGTGTGTGTTTAATCTTCTATCTTCTACCCCATGAGAATGAGGATCCAATCCTGATTTTCAAGACCAGAATCAGCACTCTAACCTTTATCACGGTTCTTTCTCTTTGGTACACATTCTGCCCCTAGTACTTACTAGGGTTGCTCAATATAAGCTTAAACTGCCCTTTCTCAGATTATCCTTCCCTGATCTCCATTGCATCTCTTTCTTGGAACTTACTATTGTTATCATTTAACATTGGCATTTGTTAATATTGGCCAATATCTCTCTTTCTTAATGGTATAAGCCCCTTGAGATCATGGATTATGTCATTTTTGCTAATAATTAAACTTTAATGCCAAGCCAAGGAACATAGTAAAGGCCCTGTAAATATTTATTAACTAAAATGTTGCTTATATTGCTTTAGGGCCATTTTACAATATAAAGGAAATCCATACACTGTTACTTTTAGACTTGGAAGTCATTGTGAAGTAGCTGGCAGAAACTCCTGCATTCAAAGAAGGGAGCATAGCGAGTCAATGTGTGTGTTCTATTAGAGGGGGGTTTTGAAGACAACAGTCTAATTTCCCAGAATAGGTAGACAGTTGTTTTTACTTTCTTTACTCTATACAAAAATTAAAATAAGATTAAGTGAAATAAATCTAGATCATTTTAAGGTAGAATGTCACACTGGACATGGAACTAGGATAGCATTAGAGGATGGTTTAAATAATCTAAGATTAACAGTGAATAAAAATAGTTGATATTGTTCCCTACACACTGGAAAGCATACAGAAGTTTCAGTGTTACTAGGTTGGACTTTTAAGGAATTATTGGATCATAAATGTTCTAACCTTTTCAGTGGACTTGTCCACCAAGTGGATTGATAACTGAAGGGATACTGGTGGGTGTGACCTAGTTGAAGGAAGTAGGTTACTGAGGGCATGTCCATGGTTACTAAGGGCATGCCCTGGAAGAGTGTGTCTTCTCTCCAGTCCTATCCTCTTTCTCTGCTTCTGTTTTCCATGGGCTAAGTAGCTTTACTCTACCATGTCCTCCTGCCATGGGGTTTCTGCCTTGGACCCAGTTGACCATGGACTTAACTTCTGAAACCATGAACCAAAATAAGGCTTTCTTCCTCTCAGTTGTCTGTATCAGGCATTTTGATCACAGAAATGAAAAGCTGACTGACACAGAATGCCTCAGTCCATGTGAGGCGGGTAGGCATTTGGGAAGCTTTCAGGTCACAACAGCAGATCCTCTACACACTTGTGGTACAGGAGAGGTGACAAGGCCCATTGTAGAATGCTACAGGTAGCAGCTTTCCACCCAACCCTGACCCAGCCCACTTCTACTTGCTGTCATCCTTGCTCCTTATCACAGAGTTCAGATCACAAATTTCAAATGCAGTCACCCTTAACTATTCTCTCTACAGACCGGGCAGCTATGGCTCACATCATTGCCCAGCACTTCCCCTAAATCTATGTTAGTCTCACTCCTGGGCCTATATTGACTCATTGGTCAGGCATCCACCAGTCCACTGAAAAGCAAAATTTAAGTGGCTGTTGGGTCTTGAGAACACAAAAAGAAAGCCAACAAAGAACAAGATGTGGTGGAACAGGGAGTGGAGGAAAAGGAAAACTGCAGGGATTTCTAATCTACTCGGAAAACCCAAACAAAGCATGTTTCTAGGCTTGAACCTCTTCCCAACTTTCACTAAATCCACTGAGAAGTCCCAGGACTCTCTTAACGCCTTGGCTCACTTCATAGTATCTGTTTTTTTCTCCTCAAATTCTGAATTTGCTGGGCAGAAGAGCCTGGCTTCCCTGTACTCACTGAGAAACTTTCTTCCTGGTTATTGAAGGGGATTTTCCCAACACCCGCTGAGTCTCCACCTGTCTGGTGCTGCCACAGTCTCTTCCTTTTATTAATTTTCCCCCTGTTCTACAAACTGTATTTCTGGCTCTCACCTGGTTGATAGCTCTCTGAGTTGCCTTCTTACCTCATCATGGCACTGCAGAACTGTTGTTTTGATTCATTCTCAGAGAGCAGCAACTACACAGTGAGTTCCTCTAGTCCACCATTTTTTCCTATGATGGAAATGTCCTGTTGAATATGGTAGCCACTAGCCACATGTAGTAATTGAACCACCAAGCCACAAAAGGGGTCTTTGATTCATTTAATTGAAACTACTTCAAATTCCAAACCAACTGTGGCTTGTGGTTACCCTTTTCAGCACTTTTGAAATATTGGGTCAGGGACCACCAGTTTGGGTACAACCCGTGTTTTATCCCCTAAAGCGCAAATTCCCTCCCCCAGTTTCGCATTGGCTAAGTACTATAGGGTGCCCAATTTTCCCAAATGTCACCTAGGTTTTACTGTCTCTTATTGGGTTATTTAAAGAAATATACCTTGAGTTGGCCCTATCTCCTCTTGCTCTCCTGTGGCAGGAAAGTCTCCTTGGATTGAGTGCCTTTTGACACATACACAGATTATCTCTGTTGGTCAGGTAGGGGTGTGAGGGACCTCCTCCCCATCTCCTGTTTGTCAAGGGGCTGTGAATTTTTATACTCCAGTGTTAACTGCTTGTAACTTTTCATTCTTTTCTCCCTGTAAGCTGCCTTCCTTATATCCCAAGTCATTTTTATATTTAAAGATAAATACCTGATTCCAAAAATGGACCACTGAGAGTTTCTATTTCTCACTGTGCCTCCTCACTTGTAATTGAGGGTCAAGATGAGGTTGATGGAGGAGCCAGATCTGATTATAAAATGAAATCATAATAAAGAACAAATGCCTGGGGAAAGGGTTCATCTTTTCCCCTCCCTTCTGTCAGCCTTTCTTCAGGGAACCTAATTAACCAAGGGTCCCTATCAATTAGATTACAAATAGCTGTCTCTAGGAGTCTCCCTTTTGAAACATAAACATGTCTGTGACAGGCTTTCAAGACCTGAGATTCAACAAGGTGCCTGTAAAAAGAGTCCTTTCTTCTTATACTTTTAAACTTTCTGAACTCTGTAGAAATGTAGCTACACCACTTAATTGCTATGCCAATTAACTTCTATCTAAACTATAACCTCATTGACTTAGTTTTTAGAAACATAGAGCTTAAGGAGATACACTCAAGTCATCTTGAGTTATTGCTGCCTAGGTGAATGTCACTTCACAATAACACTCTTGAATTACTTGTCATAAATTACCTGTGCATGGTCTTTGGTCAAGTAGGCCAAGAATTCAAGCCCACCAATGTTGTCATGGTTAAGAAATGATGTCAAATTTCCTATAAAAGCCCCCGTGTAACCTCAACTTGGGCCCCAGAACTTCAGAGCACTAGCTTTTCTGGGTCCAAGGCATAAATAAACCTGAGTTTACCAACCCTCAGATTGGTACTTGGTCTCTTGCTGACTGCAATTTCCATAACAAAGTCACAGAAACCTTGATGGTTTTCAAGTAAAGATCCTGGTGCCTTACTTCTTAACTGGATGCTGGCCACGAGATGTACAAACTTGGTGAGTCTTCCGCATGCTGCTACTGGAGCTGAGGTAGAGCAGAGCCTTGAATCTGACTCATTAACCAAACTAAAGCATGATTGATGCCTAAAGAATTTAGAAGGCAGAATTTTTATGGGAATTATTCACTATCAAAGCCAAGAGGAAGGGCACGAGAAGGATTTATTTAAACCATTTGGGAGGTAAAAATACATTATCTCATGGATCAAGTAAATATTTCCAAGAGGATCCAGGCTTAAATGAACTGGACTTATCCAATTCTAGAGGGCAAGGGGACCTCAACAGAAAGAGGTTGTGTGGGATGAGCCACAAAAGTGGTCTTAAAGAAGTCAGTTGGATACTGTTGATGTTAGCAAAATTGCCCTATCTGATCACAGACCCTGGAGATCCCAAGAGCAGGCCCTGCCAGTTAGCTCCCAGAATCCTAGGCTGGGCTGACCAGTGAGATAAATGTGATATGTACATACAATGTAATGTTATTCAGTATTTCAAAAAAGACGGAAATCCAGTTGTACTCAGTATGATGTGCACTAAGTTGATCTTTGATTTTACATACACACCCTTCTGTGTTGCCAACTGTAAGGTCCTTGCTTAGCATCTGGATGGCCATATTAAGTAACAGCCACCATTTTAAGAAAAATTTAGCTTATCCACCCAAAGGAGTATCACCACTCCCTCATACCAACCTCACTCTTAACCCCTGCATTAAGACCCACCTGGCTCTAATCCCTGATCCTGCCTCATAAAAGTCCCAAACCCCTAAGCCTGTTTTGCCTCTCTCCGTCTATGGAGAGATGTGCCTTAATTTGTCAGCTCTGACAAATAAACTCTCCTGTGTATCTCTGCCTGGTCTCTGTCTTTCATTTCTCGCTCACCCATCTCCTGGTTCCTTGCTTTCCTTTCACCAACCATGGATGATTTGAAGATTTCTTCTTTTGGTCAGTTGAGGATGACTTATCCAAACTAAAGCAAATAGCCATTGTTAATTAGTAAATTTCAAAATTGCCCTTTCCTTCAGCCAGAGGCAAAGGGAACAGAGTGAGAAAAACGGGTGTGGAATGTTGAGCTTTCCCCTAAGAAGCAATCTGCTGAAAAGCTTTTGGTCCCAGAATGCTGTTATAAGGGTGAATGAATGGGGAGTAGAATTCAAATGAAGGCAATAATGAAGGTTTTTCTCATCTAATGGACAGTATATTTCTTAACATTCCTGAAGTTAACCTGAAACTGTAAGCGTGTTTTCACGTTTCAACGAGACGGTAAGAGAGGGCTGGTGGACCACAGCTTATTTGAAAATATTTGTCTGAGGATGAAACAAGCCATCAACTGGGTGAGAAATCTGAAAATATTATCTAAATGGGTATTGAAAGTATAAATAATACTTGTTTATTACTTATGAGAAAAGAAACTATTGATTTTATTACTGTATTTTATTGATTTTATTACTAGCTTTTGTTGATTTTTTTTTACTAACAAATTTTTAGCTTTAATTGATTCTATTACTAACAAATTTTTAGCAAAAGCCTTATGTAATGTGTTTTACTTTAAATACCTTACTCAGAGTTATGAAATAAACTATTGTTCATTTTCTTAAGTTATCATATTTCTTGAGTACATCTTGGGAATATTTCAGAAATATCATGACTTGCCTTTTAAATAGTATTGATAATAGAGGAAATGAACTACTTTTCTTGGTCAGCAGTCTGAAAAATTCATAATACTCTGTCCCCTCCTTGACTCTTGAACCTAGCAGTGGGAGATTGCTCGCACATAATTTCTGTTCAAGTTGATGAAAGACACAGGTGCATTTTTAGAAGGAACAATATCTGAGGCCTGTTATTTGAATAGCATTATTTTTTTAAAAAAAAACTGCTTTAGAGACATAATCAGCATGGGCAGAAGATAGGATCTGAGAAACCAAAGTATTGTGTTTGTTTATGTGGGCGTATATCGGCATGATTTCGCCAGTTACCTAGTTCAGATAAAGAAATTATTTACAGAGAAAAACATTATAAGCAAAAAAAAAAAAAAGACAGTAAAAAAGAGGAAAGTAAAATTTTTAAGGAATCAAAAAGAAGTCTTATTCCTTAATAAATCTGGTCTGGTGTTGCGTGTGTATGTGTGTGTGTGTGTGTGTGTGTGTGAACAGTGGCTGCCACCTCAGTTGGTAACCATCTATTTTAAAACCATTCATGCCTACTAAGAGTGCCTTGGGCTCAACCAGCTTTATTCCAAATGTCTGTTTATTCAATAAACGATTTTTCTGAAAACCTCAATAACTTCATCATGGTTCACAACTGATTCCTGGCTCAAAATTTAGTTGGCTTTAGGTTTTTATTGACTAGCTGTGTGTTTTTCCTATTAACATTTCTTTTATGATTTCCATGGCAGTTTAACACCTGGAATGCAGTTCTGATTTTGGCGGAGGAAGACTCAATTATTTACTTATTTTATTTATTTATTTCTAGATCTTTAAAAATCATGACCTCTATGATTTTCCTCATCTTGTTACTTAAGATAGTTATTTGAATGATTGGATGGCCCCATGGGCTTACTCAGCCTGAAATAACAAGTGTGTTTCATTTTGTTGGATCAGCATAACAACAAAGGAAAGAATAAATTGCACCATTCTGAATGTTAAGGAAGCCTCTGGACAGCTGGCACATCTACACAAAATGTAATCACCTATTCTCCCTTTGAAGCAAAATCCCGTACTTTTTCCTGTGTATATCTATGGCTAGATATTTGATTTTGTATTTCCCAAACCTCAGTCCACTTCCCTGTGACCTGTGTTGTCAGGTACAGTGATTCCCCCAAAATGTTTGGGGCACATTGGAGTTGAGAAAAATGTCCTTTTAGTTGGATTTTGGTTTTCACATTGTGGAATTCCTTTATTATTCTCTTTTGTCGTCTTTCAAAAAGATAGTTCTCTGTGAAACACATTTAATGATTTCTGCACATACAAGCAAATCTTCCAACACAGCAAGGTGTCTAAGGTCCAGAGGGCTTGGCTGGAGTACCTGGTAAGTGAAGATGTCTGTTATGTCAAAATAACGAGGTGCCGGCTTTTTATTACCAACCCCCTGGAATATCAGTTCTCTTTATTATTTTCTACTTACTAAAAATGAAAATCCTTACAGTGAAACCTTAAATAAATTCTGCTAAAATAATTAAGTAATACTTCATGATTCAAAATCAATTTTGTTAATACTCAGGAAGTTGATACTGACTCCAAGCCATTTTAGCACAGAGAATAAAACAATGATCATGATTGATAACATGTAGGAGTGCTGTACTTCCCTTACCCTTAGTCTCCAGGTTAATGTATGTTAGTATTTGTATGAGAAAACATTTCCATTTCTCCCCAGTGGTCACATACTGAAGTGGCCATGGCCCACACATGGGGGGACACTAGCACGAGTCCATGCACACACTTTCCTATTCAGTGGGAAGGATTTACATTGTCTTGCTGGCTTTCATGTTAATTGTTGTTATGGTTCACCAGGAGAGTCATCACCTCCTAACAGTATATTTGTATTTATTTGTCTTGTGTATTTTCTTCTTTAGTCACTAAGAGGTAACCTCCCTGGGGGCAGAGGCTTTTGTTTATTTGTTCATTTCTCAATGGGCAATTGAGAAATGGAAGAGTAAAAGGGTGCCTGCCACCATACAAATTCTTGAGGAACAATTGTAACTTACCGCTGTGTATAAAAAGATGGAAGCATTACCAACTGCCCTCTTCTGCCCTCTTCTGAACAGTGGGTATTCTTAGTAAGAATTCATTCTTCCTAGCAGGAATGAAATGGCTATGAGAACTATGGTTTTAATGGCTCTTTGTGGATGGTGACTTCATCTGCCAGCCCCTGTCCTGCCCCTTTCTTGAAGAAAGCCTGGGTAGAAGGATTGTGTCTCAGGGCATCATCTGTATGGAGGCGAGGTGACAAGACCTGTGGGAGCTTCTGGTCTGTGACCAGAGTTCAGACCAGAACCCCTTTAACAAAATCTTCAATTTTTAACCTCTCAAAGCTTTTTTCTCAACAGAGAAAAGAATATAGTATTTTCATTTATCTACATAAAAAGAGAAAATGAACTGTTATTCTCTATTGATATTAGAAAAATAATTTTAAATCTATAATTGTCAGGAATATCAGCCTCCTTCTGGACAGTATTAGATACTATTATCCACGACATATATAAAAACAATAACAAATATAGTTATAGACTAAGATAAGATCAAAATAATAATTATGTCATGGATAATTTTTTGTTTGTTTGCTTGCCGTGCTGGGGATAAAACCCAGTACCTTGCTCATGCTTGGTAAGCACTATACCACTATACTACAAATGTCTTTTAAAAAGACACAAACTGCCAAAGTTTACCCACAAAGAAATTGAAAACTTGATAATAATAGATGACAGAATAATCCTATGTATATTAAAAATAGAAATAGTGCCAAAAAGCAATCTAGGTCCAGAGATGGTTTGATTGGTGAATCATATCAAACATTTAAGGAACGTTTACACAAGTGGAAGAGGAGGAAAACCTTTCTCAACTCATACTAGGCCAACATTTTCCTGGCACCAAAAACACATTGCAAGAAAAGAAAACTGAATGTCAGTAATGCCCAAGAACACCACATAAGAATCTTCAACAAAATAATAGTAAATGAAATCCTGCAAAATACAAAAGTTGATAATACTCCATGATCAAGAGGTTCTTTCCCTTAGGAATGGAAAATATAAATCAGGGTAATTCATCAAACTAAAGAATAATGGTATGATGCATAAAAAAAACAGGTTAGCCAAATTCAACATCTATTTAAGATAAAAATTTTCAGCAATTAAAAATAGAATGGAACTTCTTCAATTAATAAACAGCATCTATACAAAACCTGCTATGAAACTCACATTTATGGTGAATGACTAAACTCTTTCTCCTCAAAACTGGAAAAGAGCTGGGCACAGTTGTGCACACCTGTAATCCCAGCAGCTCTGGAAGCCGAGACAGGAGGGTTGTGAGTTTAAAGCCAGCCTCAGCAACAGCGAGGTGCTAAGCAACTCAGTGAGACCCTGTCTCTAATAAAACACAAAATTGGGCAGGGGATGTGGCTAAGTGGTTGAGTGCTCCTGAGTTCAATCCCTGGTACCCACCACTCCTCCAACAACAACAAAAAAAAAATGGAAAAGAGATGTCTTGCAATTCATGTTATATAAGAAATCCTACTCAATGCAAAAAAAAAAAAAGCAAAAATGAGATAGGCAAGATGGGAAAAAAGAGGAAGAAATAGGATTTTCTACGTAGAAAATCTAAAAGTATCTACAGGAAAAGCTACTAGAATTAATAGGTAAATTTATTTTTTTTAAATTTTTTATTGTTGGCTGTTCAAAACATTACATAGTTCTTGATATATCATATTTCACACTTTGATTCAAGTGGGTTATGAGCTCCCATTTTTACCCCATATACCGATTGCAGAATCACATCAGTTACACATCCATTGATTTACATATTGCCATACTAGTGTCTGTTGTGTTCTGCTGCCTTTCCTATCCTCTACTATCCCCCCTCCCCTCCCCTCCCCTCCCCTCTTCTCTCTCTGCCCCCTCTACTGACATTCATTTGTCCCCCTTGTATTATTTTTCCCTTTCCCCTCACTTCCTCTTGTATGTACTTTTGTATAACTCTGAGGGTCTCCTTCCATATCCATGCAATTTCCCTTCTCTCTCCCTTTCCCTCCCACCTCTCATCCCTGTTAAATGTTAATCTTCTTCTCCTGCTCTTCGTCCCTACTCTGTTCTTAGTTACTCTCCTTATATCAAAGAAGACATTTGGCATTTGTTTTTTAGGGATTGGCTAGCTTCACTTAGCATAATCTGCTCTAATGCCATCCATTTCCCTGTAAATTCTATGATTTTGTCATTTTTTAATGCAGAGTAATACTCCATTGTGTATAAATGCCACATTTTTTTTATCCATTCGTCTATTGAAGGGCATCTAGGTTGGTTCCACAGTCTTGCTATTGTGAACTGTGCTGCTATGAACATCGATGTAGCAGTGTCCCTGTAGCATGCTCTTTTTAGGTCTTTAGGGAATAGACCAAGAAGGGGAATAGCTGGGTCAAATGGTGGCTCCATTCCCAGCTTTCCAAGAAATCTCCATACTGCTTTCCAAATTGGCTGCACCAATCTGCAGTCCCACCAGCAATGTACAAGTGTACCCTTTTCCCCACATCCTCGCCAGCACTTGTTGTTGTTTGACTTCATAATGGCTGCCAATCTTACTGGAGTGAGATGGTATCTTAGAGTGGTTTTGATTTGCATTTCTCTGACTGCTAGAGATGGTGAGCATTTTTTCATGTACTTGTTGATCGATTGTATGTTCTCCTCTGAGAAGTGTCTGTTCAGGTCCTTGGCCCATTTGTTGATTGGGTTGTTTGTTCTCTTATTGTCTAATTTTTTGAGTTCTTTGTATACTCTGGATATTAGGGCTCTATCTGAAGTGTGAGGAGTAAAGATGGTAAATTTAATAATTTTATGTAAGACTAAAATATAAAAATCAAATGTTTATATACTAGCAATGACCAATTGAAAATTGGCATGAAAATTATCATTTATAACAGTATCACAAAACATAACTAAATAAAAGATGCGTGAGATTCATACACTTTAAACTACGAAGTTTCAGTGAAAGGCAGGAACCAAAGCCAAATGGTTGGAGAGACATTCTGTGTCTGTGGATTGTAAAACTAATAGTTGAGTTTTTTCCCAATCTACTTTCAATGTAATTCTAATAAAAAGCCCAGCAGGATTTTTATAGAAATTGACAAGTAAATCTAAAATATGTATGGAAAAGGGAAAGAAGTTAACAAAATAATTGTGAAAAAGAAAGAGTTGGCAGATTCAAATTAACCAATTTCAAGACTAATTACAAAGTTACAATAATAAAGAAAGTGTGATATTGGAAAAAGGATACAGATACATCAACAAAACAGAATAGGGTGTCTAGAAATAGACTCATTTGATATAGACCACTAATTTTGGACAAAAATTTTGGAAAAAAATACCAAGTCTCAATGGAAAAAGCATAACCTTTAAAAACAACCTGCTGGAACATTTAGATACCCATACTCCAAAAATAAATCTTACCTGATCCATATGTCATTGCCACATGTGAATATTATCTTAAAATACATCATTGAACTAAAGGAAAAATCTAAAGCTATAAAACTTTTAATAGAAATATAGAAGAATATCTACATGACCTTGGGTACACAAAGATTTCTTACATATGGCATAAATGCATGATTTTTATAAAACAAAAATCATATAGGGATTTGAAAGTAAAAACTTCTGCTATTCTAAAGTACTGTTATTAAACAAAACAAAAAACTTGGAAAAAGATATTTTCAAGACATGTATTTGATAAATTATTTTTGCTAATAATAAAATATCACATTGAAAAGAAAAAAGAATATATAAAATCACTCAAATGGCAAATAAAAATGAAATTAGTGTGTTTAACTCTTTTAATTTCTACTTTGCTGCAGAGTTTACATAGTTAATTATGGTGGGTGTTGTTTTTCTTACTGCTTAAATGTAAACACCTTAAAAAATAGGAATGAACTTTCTATGTGGGCTGAATCTAGAGGCCAGGATCATAGAAATCAAGCTAGGCCAAGAGACTGAGAATTTAAATGTGATGGTATCTTTGAATCAGTCTTCAAAACAGCCTGACCCAGAAGGAGGTGCTAGAGTTGTTCCCAGACACAAAGCAGGCTCTGAAACACCCGGAAGAGGCAGGGCAGGGCTGCTTTAGTTTCTGGGGGCTCTGGTGGACAACCTGTCCCCTGGACTTTTGCAGGTTCCAGAGGCTGCCTCCATTCCTTGGCTCGTGATTGCATTCCTCCACCTTTGCACCTAGGGGTGTCTTCTCTATTTGTCCATTGTTATATCTCTCTATATAGCCAGGAAAGTTTTTGGCTTTAGACTTTTTGATCAGACTGTGTCCACACAGATACTCCAGAGTAGTCTCTACACATCTAGGTCCTTAACCTTAATTACATTTTCAGTCTCTTTTGCCCTGTAAGATACAGTCACAAGTTGTGACAATTAAGATGAAGGAATATTGGGGGGGGGGCATTATTCTGTCTATCATAGCTGTTAAAATAAAGAGCAAATACTGATTAAATATTTTGCAATGGGTGGATCAGGCTGACAAATTCTGAACACATTAGTGAATATTACTATCATAAAAATAAGTCGATCTTTAAGTACATCTTGAGATAATAGATTAAAAATTTACAATGCTACCTTGCAAAAACAATAACAACAACACACAAAATACATATACAAAACCAAAGACCCCTCTGACTAAATTTATCTTATCTTTATAAAAGGGTCAGAGTAATAAGTTAAATGCAAAACAGAAAAAAATCAGCAAAACCCAAACTGTGTAAAACTAACTCTGCAAGATGAATTACCTGTCTCTTTTAAATAAATAAATGCCAAAAGGAAAAAAAAAAGGAGGAGGGAGAATTTGAAGATTATCTTAAGAGACATTCTAACCATTAAATTTATTTGGGTCCTAATTCAAATAAAGAGGTTTTAAAAATTATTAGGTAGGAATTTTATCAAAATACATGTTATCTTTTGTTTAGAGAAATTTTAGGTTTGTATTAAGGTTCAGCAGAAATTTCGAAGAATTCTTATATAGCCTTTGCCCCCACATACTCACAACCTCTCTATCAACATTCCATACTACAGTGGTACATTCTTTGCAGTCAAGGAGTTTATGCTAGTATATCCTTATCACCCAAATTCCACATTTTCCATAAGGGTTCACGCGATGCTGTATGTTATATGGGTTTTAAGACACACGTGGCAGGTGCCAGATCCTCACTTAGTAAGCCAGGGCTCATGTTCTGTTGGTGTGTACTGTGTGTGGCATTAACAATACTGACATAATCTGTTGCCAGTAACACAAGAAGGTTGCTGTGGTCTGTGGCAGAATGAGATCTGGGTGGCAGTTTCCAACACTTTACCTGTATAATAGCCATAGCTTAGGAGAGCCACATTATACTTCCCCACTTTGCTGGCCCACCCTGTGGGAAAAGCAGATTGGCAGATTAGAGCTCCCCACTCTTCCCTTCCAGTTGTCCTTTCCCTATTGGATAGGGTTACGCTGAGTTGGTGCAGTGACACAGTCTGTCTTTATTCCAAAGCTATGACTTCTGCAGGCACCTGTTGCCCTTGCTGTCTGCCCTGAATCTGTTGTCCTCAGTTGTCCAGTCTAGGAAGAGAGGTGAAGTCCTGTACAAACTTGGCATGTCTGAAAATGTCCCCACCGACTGAAAGGATCGGATGTCCCCAGCATCATAAGAGGGACCTAAGACTCTAGTATTTCCTAGTCGTGTTCCCCTACCCTTGTGGGGATCACATAGAGATCACTTCCAGATTAGAGTCTGTTTTAGTCAGCTTTTTCACTGCTGTGACTAAAGGATCTGACCAGCACACTGTAGGGTAGAAAAAGTTTAATGAGGGCTCCCGGTTTCAGAGGTCTTAGTCCCTAGAAGGCCAGCTCCATTCCTCAGGGCTCAAGGTGAGGCTGAACATCATGGCAGGAGAGTGCGGCAGAGGGAAGAAGCTCACATCAGGAAGCAGAGAAAGACTCCAGCTCCAGATACAAAATATATACCACATAGCCACACTCCACCTGCCTCTAGTACCACTCAGTTAATCCCATCAGGGATCAATTCACTGATTGGGTTAAGACTCTCAGAATCCAATCATTTCTTCTCTGAAACCTCTTGCATTGCCTCACTTGTGAGCTTTTGGGGGACACCTCTGAGTCAGAGAGCCATATCTGGTGTACTATGGCAGTCTGAAGTGCAAATCACCCCTAAGATATGCACTACAAAAGGATAAAGGAAAAGGAATGGTTGGGTACAGTGTGAATTTGTTGCACAGCCTAATCAGGCAGCTGCCTGGCCCACCTCCACCCCAAGTTTCATGTGCTCAACATGTGCAGCAGGGCTGTTTTCCTTGTATGTGCATGTGGTGTTTAGTGTCCATATTGCGCAGGTCAGATGGGAGTAGTGCTCCACTAGCAGGCTGTCTGGATGTCCTTAGTTTCTGTTCCATCATTCAAGGCTCCCTTGGTCTCTGGGTAACAGGGTACATGTCAATTCCATCATAACCTCAGAGTAGGTCCATTGGCAGTTTGCTTGGTCAGTGAGGTATGTTTTTTGGTTAGAGAGAAGTCTCCTGGGAATCTAAAAACATGGCATAAGTTCTGCTCAAGTGACTTCTCAAGTTCTCCTGTGGTCCGCATAAGTGAGACATATTTATTTCCTCTAGGTAGCATGCTTTTGTCATAGTCCTTGTCCCCACACAGGAGATCCTTTAATAGTCCAGTAACTCAGTTGCTATTTTTCTGACCAGATGTCTAGACTGTTGGCAATGGCAAATGGGTTGATAGAAATGTAGGGGTGGCCTACATATTCATCTCCATTACATGTGGTTTGTTCCACTGGGAGGGCCAAACTGTTAGCTGCAGGGCAGGCTGAACTAAGTTGTCTGCAGGGCATGCTAAACAAACGTTAGCTGCAGGATAACCCACAGCACTCAAACCCCACTCTGTCTGGTCCTTGGACCCAGGGCAATGGAGTTTGCGTCAAGTCTGAACATTCAACCCCACTCAAGGCTGAGCACTCGACCCCCACCTGTCTGGCGCACCGGTGCAACGGAAACCCACATCTAGCCCCTGCCCCATCTGCTTGAAGGCAGAAGATGACACTACTGTATGATCCAATCACTGTTGCCAACAAGGCAGCTTGCAGACCCAGAGACCCCATTAGATTTGGGCTATAAAATCTCCCTCCTGCCGGGCCCCTCACTCTTGCTCTTGCTCTCTCTGTCTCCCTTTCTTGCTTTTGCTCTCTCCTCTCTCTCTCTCTCTCTCTCTCTCTCTCTCTCTCTCTCCTCTTTTGCACTGCTGCAGTAAAGATCTCTTGGTTGCTCTGAGTGTTTTGGTCACTTTCCTTTCACAAACCATGTTCAGTCTCAGTCAAAAGATTATGTTATGGCTTGAATGAGGTGTCCCCTAAAAGTTCATGTGTGAGACAATGCAGGAATGTTCAGAGGTAAAACAATTAGATTATGAGAACTGTAACCTAATCAGTGGATTAAGAATTTGAAAGAATTACTATACTGGATGTTAACTGGAGGGAGGGGGGTGGCTGGAGAAAGTAGGTCTCTGAACTCTTGCCCTAGGGGATTATTCATTGTCCCTGGATCTTCCCTCTCCTTCTTTGCTTCCTGACTGCCATCAGCAGTGCTCCTCCACACACCATTCCGCCATGATGCTCTGCTTCACCTTGGGCCCAGAGCAATGGAGTTGGCAGAACATGGACTGAATCTCTGAAAGCATGAGCCAAAATAAACTTTTCTTCTTCTAAGTTTTTTGTCAGGTGTGTGGATTCTAGCAACAGAAAACTGACGAATACAGATGGCCATTCTCTGGCCTGATGGCAGATGCAGCCCAGTGACACCTTTAGTTTTTCAGAGCCATCAGTAAGTCATGCCATGATGTTGGTAGGCACATCTTTGACTCTTGGGCCCCAACTAGCCATGAAAAGGACCAAAAGTCTTATTCTGTTTTGTGTTACTGGAAAAGAATATCTCACCCTGGGTAGCATATATAAAGAAGATTGTTTGGCTCATGATACTGGCGGCTAAAAAGTCTAAACAGCATAATGCTGGCATTCTGGAGGGGCTCCTTGACTGCATCACATGGCAGGGTTAAAATATTTTGTTTGTTTATTCATTTGTTAGTTTGTTTGACCATATCTGGGATGTTTCTTTAATTTCCTGCCCAAGTGGCCTTGGCATTCAGGTTATGATAGGCTGTTGTTAGTTTCCATGCCCAAAAAGCTTGATTATTCAAATTGATCTTTTATGTTATTCCAGGATGGGTTATAACACTTTAATCTATAGCAAGTTAGGAATTAGCACTAATGTCCTGCTGTCCACTTAGTATGCAGTACTGCTTTGGGTGAATATTTCATTGAGGTTTGGGTAGCTTAAGTGGCAGAAGTGGATGTGGCTCACCTCTATGGCTCCAGTTCTTAGCTATGAGGGGCCTCTTCCCTCAGGGGGTAAATGTTCTGTGCACACAAGAGGACGAATATCAATGTTTATAATTTATACAGCTGTGAGAATCATGGTCACTGGCACCCAAAATGGTCCAAAAGGCCCCACCCATAAGCATCACAACCAAATACTAGTGGTCACCTCATGCATTCCCACATCCTCCTGATGTCATCAGTCTAACTTTTCCCTGAGGGGTCCTGGAAATATTGTCATGTGGGCTCCAATGTCCAAGAACAGGGAACAAATCTGGATGCCCTTTTCCTCCATTTTCTCTTGACAGGAGTACAGGGCCCCTGGTCCTATCCAGGAGACCTTGGTCCCATTCTTAACTGCCACTCAGACATCTGGATCTGTAATGTCTCTCTATCAAGCAAACATTCCACCAGGCTGCATAAAACATTCATGGCCTTTCTCCCTATAATGTCTTTAGATAATGAATCTCCTTTTCTGTGAAGACCCACATAGGTTCCCTTTCAGATTCTTCAGGGACTAAGAACTTCTTCTTCATTCCCTCTCAAAGTTCCTCTGACTACCTACTTCTCAGCTGTTCGGTTCCAAGAATAAATGATTAAATAAGTGCCTAATAATCAGAGGGTCTTGTGCCTCCCTTTCCTGTTTCCACACTGCTTTCTCTCTGCTTTAATCTGTGTAGCTAGCTCATTCACATCCACGGGATCCTTCCTTTCCTATAAAACATCCAGCCATGTGTCCAGATTCTGTGCCTCAAGGATGACATTTCTGCTGAGGGATAGGTACTGGGGGGAATATTGCCCCCCCATTGCACTAGAAAGCCATGGTCTGTCACAGCAGACCCTGTTTCCATGCTAAATTTGTGAAGCAGTTTCACTTGTGTGCTGGTGACCACCTTTCCTGAGTCAGTGAGACAACATATTCATTCACAACTAGGTATAATAAGTGAATTTATGTCTTACACGTGGGCAGCAAGGGAAAACAGAAGCCTAGGATTCATGGTGAGCCAGTAGCCCAAGACTCAGAAACCTGCCCAGGATGGATAGCATCTTGACAGCAAGTGCCTCACTTGCACCATAGCTGAGGGCCCTGGAAAGCAGAACGCCCAGGTTTCATACCTCAGGAGCAATGTGTGTAAGGGCTTATGTGTGTAAGGACAACCTGTTTGGAAGAGGATGTGAGACTGGAATAGAGCCCAGGATACTCTAGATAGCTCCTCCTTATCTCAAGATGTTGCTATTAAAGTGTGTTCTATAGTTATTCTTTTTTAAAAAATATTTTTTTAGTTGTAGTTGGACACAATACCTTTGTTTTATTTATTTATTTTTATGTGATGCTGAGGATCAAACCCAGCACCTCACATGTGCTAGGCAAGCGTCTATGGCTGAGCCCCAGCCCTAGACTCTCTATAGTTATTCTTGAGAAATACAAACAAGAAAGATGGGAGAACTGGGTTGGTCCAAAGAACAATCTTGCTAGGTCTACTTGTCCCACTAGAGCCCTTAACATATTATAGTTGTTTTAAATTCCTAGTCCAACATCCTTGCCATATCTGAAATTGGTTCTGGTAACTGTCTGCAAACTGTATTCTTTGATTTTTATTAACGAGGCATATTACATTTTTTAAATTCTTTTTTATTAGTTGTTCAAAACATTACAAAGCTCTTGACATATCATATTTAATACATTTGATTCAAGTGGATTATGAACTCCCATTTTTACCCCGTATACAGATTGCAGAATCACATCGGTTACACATCCACATTTTTACATACTGCCCTACTAGTGTCTGTTGTATTCTGCTGCCCTTCCTATCTTCTACTATCCCCCCTCCCCTCCCCTCCCCTCTATGAGGCATATTACATTAATTGACATTCTTATGTTGATCCATCCATCCACAACTGGGATAAACTAAAAGTCTTAGTGTATAATTATTTAATCGACTGTTGGATTTGGTTTGCCAATGTTTTATTGAATATTCTTGCACTTACAGTCATGAATGATTTGAATTTGCAATTTCCTTTCTCTGTGGTTATCTTTGTTTGGGCTTTGACATTAAGGTAATACTGGCTTCACAGAGTAAGTTATAAAATATCTCCTATTTTGGAAAAGATTTTGAGGACTGTTGTTAATTCTTCTTTAAGTGTTTGGCAAAATTTTCTAACTTGAGCCCCTCTGATCCTGAACTTTTCTTTGGTGGGAAGTTTATAATTACTGATTCATCTTCTTTTACTGTAAATCAAATTTGGTAATTTGTGTCTGTTATGGTTTGAAAATGAGGTGTCCACAAAAGCTCTTGTGTTAATGAAAGGGGTGAAATGATTAGACTGTGACAGCTGTCATCTGGTCAGTCCATCCCAGTTGGCATGGATTTACTGGGCGGTAACTATAGGCAGGTGGGGGGGGGGGACTGGGGGGGAGTTGGGTTACTCCCAGGGGTAATCCCTGGGAGGGTGAAGCTTCATTGTGGCTCCTCCCTCTCTGCTCTCTGGCCACCCTGAGGTGAGGCCCTTCCCCTGCGGGTGTTCTGCCTTGCCTGTAGCTCAAAGCACTGGAGTTCACCAACTATGTATGGAAGGTCTGACTCTCTGTGAGCCAAAATAAATTTTCCTCTTCTGCTTTGGTCTTTTGGGGATATTGTTGGCAGCGACAGAAAGCTAATCAGGAATTCTGCATTTCATCTGGGTTATCTAATTGTTGGCGTATAGTTGTAATAGTCCTCTCATAATACTTTAAGAGGTACCTTAATTGTCCCACTTTGTTAGATTTTCCTTTTTTGGTAAGATTTGCTAGCTAAAGAAACAACCTTTGGTTTTGACGATTATCTATTATTTGTCTTGTCTTTTTTATTTCTCTGGTCCATTTTTTATTATTTTCTCCCTTCTTCTATGTTTATTTTTCTCCTCTTCTTTAAAAATCTATAAGGTACTCAGGTTATTAATTGATAGTCCTCCTTCCTCTTTCTCATCTTTCTTCCATTTCCTCCTCCTCCTCCTCCTCCTTTTTTAAATTTAAGCCTTACTACTTAGACCACCCTTATCTATGCGGGGTGGGGGATATATTCTGAGACTCAGTGATGCCTAACTGTGTATAGTGCTAAACCCATTTTACATTATGTATCTTCCTATACATATATACCTATGGTAAGTTTGTTAGACACAATTAGAGTTTAACAAAAATAACCAATAATAGACTAATAATAATGACTTGTTGTACCAACAGTTATTTAAAGCTTGGAATTATTGCTGGAACTTTCCATGTAATGTTTTCAAACAATGGTTGACTTGGGTGACAAATTGTGGTATGTGATAGTACAGATAAAGGGGGATTATTGTGGGAATAATTTCCCTCCAAGAACTACTTGTACTGCATCCCATGTTAGGGTCTGGATGTGTGGTGTCCTCAGAAGCTCAGGTATGAGGCAATACAAGAAAGTTTAGAGGTAAAATGATTGGACTATGAGAGTCTCAATCTAATTAGTGGATCATCCCACTGATAGGATTGGGATGGGATTAATTGGATGGTAACTACAGGCAGGTGGGAGGTGACTGAAGGAGGGGGTCACAGCAGGAGGAGGGGTGGTGTGCCTTTGGGTTGTTTTGTTCCTGGTGAGTGGGCTCTCTGCTTCTTTGTTATACCCCAAGCTGCTTTCCTTTGCCATGCCCTTCCCCCACAGCAATGAAGTTGGCCATGTATCTGATTGAGACCTCTGAAACTATGAGCTTCAAATAAACTTTTTCTCCTTTATATTGTTCTTGTCAAGTCTTTTGGTTACAGCAGGAAAAACGCTGATTAAAATACCATGGTTTATAGTATATTGTGTTTTCATTTTCATTCATCTGTATTTTCTAATTTCCATTTTGACCCACTGGTTAATTCTTAAGAATGTGCTCTTGGACTGGGGAAGTAGCTTCGTGATAGAACACTTGCCTAGCATGTGCAAGGCCCTGGGTTCGATTCACAGCACTGAAAAACAAAATAAAAAGAATGGCCTTTTAATTTCCACACATTTGTCAGTTATCCAGTTTTCATCCTGTTACTGAATTCTAGTTCACTGTGGTCACAGAAGCTACCTCGTATGATTTCAATAATTATAAACTTATTAAAACCTGTTTTGTGCCTTTAGATGTGGTCTGTCCTGGCGAATGCTCCATGTGCACTTGAGAAGAATGTGTAAACTACTTTTGCTGTGTTGAGTGGTCCATATATAATAGGTCTAGTTTATTTACTGCCTCTACTTCCTCACTGGCCTTCCATCTATGTGCTCTACCTATCAATGAAAGGTAAGTATTGAAGTTTCATCATTATTATAGAGCTATTGAGAAATTCTTCAATTTTGTCAATATTTGTTTGTTGGGTATATATTATCTCTACGTTTTCTTGACAGATTGACCCTTTATCAATATATAATGTTATTCTTTTTTTGGAATAGTTTTTGACTTAAAGTCTCTTTGGTCTCTTTATTACTATATCCACCTCAGTTTTCTTTTAGTTACTATTTATATGGAATTTTTAAAAAAATTATTCAAACTTTCACTTCAACCTGTGTGTGTCTTTGGATCAAAGTGAGTTAGCTATAGATAGCATAGCATTGGATCCTTTATAAAAATCCATTTGCTTACCTGTGACTTTTGATTCTAGGGTTTAATGCTTTTACATGGAAAGTCACTATTAATAATGACTTTCATCTGTTTCTCGTGTGTTTTCACTCCTGCCTACTTTGGGGGCTTAACTGGGCGCTTTGTAGTGTTCTCTTGATTCCCTCCTCATTTGTTTTGTGTTCATTTAAAAAAAATAGTTATTTAAGTGGTTACCATAAACATCGTAATCTTAAATTTATACCAATCTAGTGTGAATTGATTATAAGTCAAAGTTAACTTCAAAAGAATATAAAACCCTGAACCTACTCAGATTTGTCCCCTTTGTTTTATCCATCTTCATAAATTACATAACCATTATCATAGATTTAGTACGAGTTTTATGCATTTGACTTCTGAATCATGTTGTAAATAAAGTGTTACAAAGTGAAAGTACAATAATCTAGTTTCCAGACTTTATTTGAAACTGATCTAATATCTAGTATAAATTTTGTCATTTTCAAAAAATCTGACGCTGTTGAAATACTCTGAAAGATACGTTACTATTTGTTATAAATGACGTTCAATTTGGAGCATAAACTTCTGAAAAGGTCGAAGAATTATTTAAATAAGTATAAGACAGATGGCACAAATGGCAAAGATATGCTATGTGACTTAAGTGGCAGCCTTTGTTTACCTGTTCTGGGGTTCACTAGTAGCACAGTTCTCAGGTAAAGCTTTTGTGAACCCATACACTTGACTTAGCTACCATTGCTATTGCCTCATTTCAAATGTAATGTGCATATGCATTGGTCCCTATAGAAATTAGAAGTGCATATAAGGAATGGAAAGTGCAAAAGTCTAAACTTTTCTACCCCATTCCTATTCTCAACCAGTGCTGAGATAGTGATGAACCAAACCATGGCTCGATCAGGATGACTGACTCTACCAGTTGTGCAAATATCAAAACTCATGTAAATTCCCAACACTTACCTTTGTTCTCCTTTCTATCAAAGGGTAAAAACCTCAAAGGTTCTGTCAGTTCCTTGAAGACAGACCTTTTGTCACTGTATCTGTTCTTCCCAGTGTGGCCACACTGATAAAAATTCCTTGTGAGAAACTGATGTGACTCCATTTTTGAGAAATCAGCTTCTACCTCAAGGCCTGTCCTAAGGAAAGGGGCGTGACCCTTGTCCTGGGAAAAACCCACAGAGCACTCCTAGGCACATACCCACCCTGCTGAGTTGTTTATCTGTAAATAACAGGAGAGATCTGCAGCACCAGGTGTCCCTGACTCAGTTAAACTAGGTGAGGACCCAAAGCAATTCTAGCAACCTCAATTAGCATGAGACAGGGAAAATACCTGGGATGCCAGATGACCCTCCAGTAGTTTATGGTGGTTGATAAAATGTTGGGAAACCATGTAGTTTAGCACGAACACCCCTGGTGACTTAAACCAATCAGTTCAAAGGAATCCCCCTCTTGTACTAGCCAATCACCCCTACCCAACTTGTTCCCGCCAGTGAATGTGCTAATCAATGTTAAGAGTTGTTGTTTGATTTTCCCGCGGTATGGAATGATTTGCTGTGTGATGTTGTGACGCATACAGTATCCCCCCCAAATCCTATAAAATCTCACTGAACAAAGGACCGGGACTCAATCCCTGGGATCGCTGCATCGGGAACGGTTGTGAGTCCAGGCTCGAGCTTGCACTGGATTCGGCTCCTAGAGGTCTATTGGGGTCCCACAAATCTGGCATTGTACTTGACCTTCACCATTGCTTTTCTCTTTGGTTGGAATATTGGAACAAGTGGCCAAACCTGGTCTGTTGGGACCACCAGGGACTTTATCCAAAGACTCAACACATTCAGCTAATGGGGTTGGTCCTTCCCCTTCCTCAAATCTATTCTCAGACCCAGATCACAAGGAACTGGGTCTTACTCCCTTTCTAGCCCAGGTTCTGACCTGAGTTCCAACTCCTCAGGCTCCAACACTGACTTTGGATTTTACTTAGGTTATGACCTCTTATACTCAGAGACACTCACAGCTTGGAATGTGGCACCTGCTAGAGCAGCTTCCATCTCTGAAGCCACTTCAACCCCTTGCCTTGACCATCCAAGATGCTTTGACCTTTGTGTTGACAGTCACTGGCAAACCCTCTCTGGGCTACGGGCAGGCCCTTGTACTGCCCCCAGTTCTGATTCCCAGTCCAAATGACTTCCAACTCCAGGCCCTGGACTTCAATGCCTCCAATAGGCATTTTACCTAGGAATCTTCCCACAGCCCGGGCTTCATTCCTTAGAAGAATGAAGGCTAATTTCTGGTAAGCACAGTGAGGTTATCAGCATGTTAGAAGGTAGCTTCTAGACTTTGTTATTAACAAGACAGCTCCTTGGAAGTTGCTCTTGACAGAGTTCCACAAGGTTTTTCCCCTCCCTAACACTTTAACTTCCTCTCCCTTCACTGGCATTTTAAATTCTAAAGAGGCCTTGACTCTTGATTTAATTGCTGAAATGGCCCAATAATAGACAGAACTACCATCTCCACCCAACTGAAGGTTACCTGCAGAAATTCTAGGAAGTCTCTTTTGAGTTCTGGCTGCTTGTGGCCAGGTGATGGAGTCATCATTCAGGAGCATGTGGCTTGATCCTTTGGTTAATTGGCCTGAAATTTGTTTGCAGCTTCTCAATCCTCTTTGGAGTTCAATAAATACAAGAAACACTTTGCAAAGATGATTAAATGCATGCTTACCTACAGGACTCACAATTTATTGGGAGAATATGGCTGGTTCACAGTCTAACACACATACACTCTCTCTCTCTCTCTGACACACACACACACACACACACACACAACAAAGATATGCTATGTGACTTAAGTGGCAGCCTTTATTTACCTTTCCTGGGGTTCACCTAGTAGCATAGTTCTTAGGTATAGCTTTTGTGAACCCATACACTTGACTTAGCTACCATTGCTATTGCCTGGTTTCAAATGTAATGTGCATATGAATTGTCCTTGTAGAAATTAGAAGTGATTGTAAGGAATGGAAAGCGCAAAAGTCTAAACATTTCTATCCCATTCCTCTTCTCAAAGGGTAAAATCTGGGTCTTTATACCTATACTTTTCTATGCATTTACATGCAGTCAAAGATATTTCCAAACATAACTTTTTCATAAATACTCTCTTGAGAAGATTTTTATGCAGATACATTTTTCGCCCAACATGTCAGAGAATCTTAATGTGTTAGTGCATGTAGATTCATGTTATTCTTTTCAACAGCTCCACACTTTTTCAATGTATGGATAAAACCCAAGTTAGCTAGAATTCTCTTGATGGACCCCTAGGTTGTTACTGAGAAAAGAATATGCGGGCTGAGGATGTGGCTCAGTGGTAGTGCATCTGCCTGGCATGTATGAAGCCCTGGGTTTGATCCTTAGCAACACAAATAAATAAAGATATACAACAGTGCTTCCTGCCTTGTGAAAAAATGAATAAAAATTATTAAAATAAATTAATATGCACAGAAGTTTCATCAACTTATATTCTCATAAGCAATATCTTAATCAACTTATATTCTCATAAGCAATAGTTTGTGTTCCCATACCGTATCCCATAAGATCAACAAAGTGTTTGATTTGTGTCATTGATATCTTACTTTGGATTACTTTTGAATTTATTGCTTAATATAATTATATTTCCTTTTAGGGTGAACTTTTCCTTTAGATTGATGGGATTTTCTTCTTGACTTATAGGAACCACTCATATACTAAAGAAAATGGCACTTTTCCTATTTTTATAGTTACATGTCATTACCCATTTTTTGCTGGTTGTCATGGCTTATGTTTTGTGAATGAACTACTATTTTTCTTTCATGAGTTCTAAATTTTGTGTCATAAAGGACAGACTTTTCCCTTTTGGTAATTATAATTTTCCACTCCTTTTTTCATTAATAATAGACCCATCTGGAATTTACTTCAATGTATTACAAGAAGTTAAGAATCGGTAATGAGGGCTTGCTGTCAAACAAAAATCATGCTATCCTTTCCAAACTACAAAATTTCAATTGAATGATGGCTGCCCAACCAAGGAGTATATTTTCTAGTCTTTTGTTTCCTTGCATGACCATGTGACCAGTAATTGGCTATAGAATATAAATGGATGTGATGTGTCACTTCCAGAGAAAACTTTCAAGACATTTTCTGTCCATCCCACCACCCAGATACAGGCAACAGAAGGGCCAATTTGAAATGTGGTATCCTAAGTTGGCAGGAACCTGGGTTCCTGAATCACTTGGATAAGACAGCTATATAGTGACTATTACATGAGTAAGAAACATATTCTATTGTGTAAGCCAGTTAAATGTTGGGGCTAATTTATTAAAATGGCTAGTATGGCTTTACTAATAAAGGATCCAATGAAAAGGATCCAATAGCTGTCCCTAACCATCCATATCTGAGCATACTTCATTTTATTCAGTGAGCTCTCTGCCCACTGACATTGAAAGGGATGCGTGAGTTAAATAGCATTTGTAAAGAATCTGCAGGAAAGGTGCTTTGTCAGTGGGTGATTTTTCAGAGTTAATCACTGCTAAAGTGAGAATTCTATTCAGTGCACCTGTGTCATCCACATCACTAGACTAGACCATGGCAGAATCTGAAAGGAAAAAGCAGAGGTACATCAAACCAGTCCAGGCTTATTTTAATTTCTACTATTATTAATAACACTTCATTTAAAAATAAGACATCCAGGACAAATTTTAACTAAACGTTTTACTGGGGCAATAGTAGAAAACCAGTTTTGGCTGCTGGCGACAGAGTTAACAATTATATTTAAAAATTACCAATGACCTAGACTAAGCAGAAGAGCCCTTCATTTATGAGTATGAATGGATATAAAAGATTGCAAACGAGGAATATAGAAGGGAGGAGAAAATGATTAAATATATATAATACTTGAAGAACTGAACTACAAATATTGGGGGATTAAGCCTGATGTTGAATTTTAAAATATTTAAGCATGGCAACAGACATTTTTTTTTCTTTGCTGTCTGACTTTAAAGTGCTTTGAAGGATCATTTCGCAAATCAATCTTGTTTTAAAATGAATTTGAATTCTGTTTTGTAAATGAGTCTTCTATTCATTTTTGTTGCAACTAGTTTAAAATCAGTTGTGAATCTTTAATTAAAAGTAGTCACTGGATAAAACACCAAACTTAAAATTTTGAAGCCTTTAGCAAAATGGGATTATTGAAAACAGATTTGCTTAAATGACTGCCATTTTTACCACCACAAATGTGAAAAAGGAAGTAAACAAATTAAACAAGAGCTCAAATACTGTACACAGCTTAATTTTGAAATTTTATAATTGTTTCTTGTGTTTTCTCAACTTGTGAGAAAGCTTTTTGCCAAGTTTTGACTTTTAACAATAAATTTACATTCTGCACTGAAGGAGAAATGAACTGGAAAAGGCCTATTTTTTGTTTTTTGCAGCATCGCTATTAAGTTTAATTAAACGTTTGAGATAATCAGAAATAGAAATTATTTTATGGGTTTGCTTAAAATGATAATCACAATAAAATAATGATGAAAATATTTGGAATGAATATTTAAATATTTCAATGCAAAAAAATCCCATAATGAATAGCTGTCACATAGCAGAATTTTCTTTGCTTGTCAGTCACCTTACCACATGTAGAAAAGGTTATTTTTTTTTTCAATAAAATATGGGCTGTAGCAGAGTCTACTGAAGGCATCAATAATTCAGATTTGCTAACGGTAATGTAAACTTGAAGAATATGACAACTGTCTGAATTGATTAAAAATAATAACAACATATTTGCAACTGGATGCCCAGAAAACTGAAATATTTCCAATTAGGTGAAAATTACCAATTCACAGATTCCACAAACTCAAAGATACTAAAGAAGTTTAAATAGAAAAAAAAAGCAGTCAAATTGTTGAAAACCAGTAATAAAGAATATCATCAAAGTAGCTAGAAGAAAATAAAGGTGTAATTCATAGATATAAATAATGTAGGAATGAGGCTGAATTCTAATCAAAGCATTGTATAAAGAAGATCATGCAATCACATCTTAAAAAGTGCTTAAGAAAATTCTCTCAACTTAAAGTTCTAAATCCAGTTAAAGAATTATTTTAAAATGAGAAGAAAATAAAGATATCTCTTGATCCATGGATCAAAGAAAAACACAAGGGAAATTTAAATTTATTTTGAAATAATTTTAAATATTCATATAAAAATGTGTACAAAAGGAAATTCATATCATTAAAAGTTTTCTTAGAATAAATAAAAGGGTAAAATCAATGGCTTAATCTACTGCCTTAAAAAGCTAGAAAAAGAGAATATTAAGTCTAAAGTAGATGGCAAATAGGGAGGAAGAGAGCAGATATTAATGATCTAGAGAAATAACAGAGAAAATCCAAAAGGCCAAAAGTTGGTTCTTTGAAAAATTTAATAACATTCATAACTTTTAGCCATACTGATCAAAAGATAAAACAGATACAATACAAATTACCAATAACAAGAATTCCACAGGGACCATCACTAGAAACATTAAAATAATAAGGAAATAATCAGTTGACCACTTTGCTGAAAAATGGTTAGATTCCTTACAAGATAAAACATCAAAATTGACCAAAGAAGAAACAGAACATCTGAATGGACTTGTAACTTGTCAACAAAAGTGAATTTGAAATTAAAAACAAAAAAATTTTTTTTCCAGGAAAACTGCAGACCCAGAAGACTTCACTAGTGAATTCTATTAAACATTCAGGAAAAAATGAGAAAGAAATAACATCAACCATACATCATCTATTTTAGAAAATAGAGGAGGAGGAACACTTACCAGCGGATTTCCTGAGGGTAGCACAACCCTGATATGAAAATCTGAGAAAGACATTACAAAAAAGGGAAGTGTAGACTAATAGCCCTCACAAGCACAGGGAAAAAAATAAAATTAAAAATACTAGCAATATACGAAAATAATGATATGCTATGACCAAATGTGGGTCATACTAGTCATGTGAGGTTTGTGTAATTTTTTAAAACCACTTACCACAAATTACTGTATTAACAGAATAAGAAAGAAATGATATGACCATATTAATAGATGGACAACAAGTATCTGACAAACTCATCCATGGTATAACATCTACACAAATTGGGAGCATAAAGGAGTTTCTTCAATCTGATAGAAGACCTTTATGAAAATTTCCTGATACTCATCATAAGGATAAAAAAGTGAACATGTTCCCTAGAAAGTTGGGAGCAAGGCAATTTTTTCTCAGCTTTTTTATTTTTTATAACATTTTATTGGATATTTTAGCCAGTGCATTAAGCAAGTGAGAAAAAAGAGAGAAATATTATAAAGAATTAAATAAAATTATCTTTATAAGCCATTACATAATTGTGTAGATAAAAACTACTAAAGAAACTATACAAAAATCTACAAGAGCTAATAAATGAACAGGACAAGATTACACAATGTATTGCATAACAAAATCAATTATATTTTAAGTACTAATTAAAAAGTCTTGAAAAAGAATTTTAAATTAATATTATTTACAATGACAAATATTAAAAATACTTAGGAGTAAATCTACTGAAAACTACAAGATATTCTTGAATGAAATTAAAGACAACATTAAAGTGGAGAAATAAATTATGGTCGTGGACTAGAAGACCTAATATTGCTAAGATATGTATTTTCCCCAAACAGGCATGTAAGTCATCATAACCCAGTGGAGATCCCAGAGGCATTTTTAAGAAATTGACAAATGACTCTCTAAAACTAACATGTAAATTCAAAGAACCTAGAGTAGCCAAAACAAGTTGGAAAAGAAAAATGCTGGATATTTACACACTCAACTTTAAAAATTAATAAAAAGTTTCAATAATCAAAGGCAGTGTGGTATTACCCTTAGTGTAGACAAGCAGATCAATGGCACAGAAATAAAGCCACATACAAACTGTCTATGATTTTTTAACATAGGTGCAAAGTTAATCTTATGCTAAGGATTGTCTTGACAAATGAGGCTGGGACAGCTAGGTAGCTATTCTGGGAAGAAAATGAACCCCTATCCATATCTCCTAACAAAGAGAAGTGTCTGGATCATAGACCTAAATGTAAAATTTTAAATCTTAGCTTTGAGAAGATGATTTTTTTTTTTGTAGTCTTGAAGTCGTCATAGATTTCTTAGGACACAGAAATCACTAGCCATGAAAAGAATGATAAATTGGATTTATAAACTTTAAAAACTTCTGTTCATCAAAATATACCATTAAAATGCATAGAAAAGCCTCCAATTGGGAGAATAAATAATAAGCTGCATTTTCACAATGTAATGCATGTAAAAAGTACAATATTATTTATATTCCATTTATAGTATGAACAATTTATGAAATACTTGAATTCCAGGAATAAATTTCTAATCTTATACTTGATTGTAGACACTATAATAAAGATGACAACACTTTCTAATTTAGTAAATATATTTTAATGGAAGACTAATTAATTTTTCTCAGGATATGTTCAATAACAATTTAAAGTAGGATTTCCAAGTCAAGGAAACATGCCTTTGTTAAAAGTTTATTTGACTATTCTTAATAGTGCATTTTTTTATCAGATTGGATTGAGGCAATTCTATAACTGGTCTTTGATTTGTCAGTGGATATTCAAACAAACTTTCAAAAAAAGGTTAAGAAGACTGGAATAAAAATTAGGCCATGAGCAGCCCCAAATACCATAACAAGAAACATAATCTTGAAAAATGTCCTGAAGATGTATGCTTTAGCTGTAGCTAAAACACACACTCCTATTATTGTTGAAATTGCACTTTGTAACACTGGATAGCCTAGCAGATATAATGCCTCAATTGATTTTTGGTTTACTGAAGTCTTAGTACTGGAAACAAATGCATAAGATATGTGTGCAGAAAAATCAAAAGAAAATCCTATACAAATGACAAGATTAATCATGGATATGGAATCAAGATTGACATTCCAAAATGCCATGAAACCTGTTACGCCCACAATCACAGAAGCAATAGCAAAAGTTACCCACAAGGAACACATTGGATGAGGAATTAACAATAAAGAAACAATGAACATAGCTGTCGACGCAACCATGATATTCCGCACAGTGTTTTCTATGATTGCAGCATACTGATCAAAATATATGAATGCCTGGTTATACACCATTAGAGGAATCTCACACTTTTCGGCTGTTTCTCGTAATTGGAGTAACATTATTTTCTTATTGGTTGAGGAAGAAACACCCACAGTCTGAATGAAGGCCCGGGAGGAAATGATTTCATTTGATGTAATATTAATATCATATGTAAAAACTGGAAATTTACGTAAAAATTGAGACATACTATTCATAAAAGTATCCTTATCATTAGGCTCCTGTCCATTTCTTTTCATATAATCCATATATGTGTGTAACCAAAACTCTGTAAGATTTCTATCTACATAGTCATTTTCTTTAAAATTTTCTATACATTTTTCCAATTTTTCCCTTACATCTTCATCCCAGTAGTTAATACTTTCAGTAATAATAATCATAACCCTGGGACCATAATCCGAAAAATAATCTTCCTCTACATTAAAATATGGTGTAATGTAGGAATCATCACTTGCTAGATTTCGGAGGTGTAAACCTTCCTGCACTTGGAAACACCCATATATGCTGCTTATGATGTACAAAATGTATATCACCACCACAAAAAACTTGGACATGGTTCTTGTGAGTATAGGACCAAAATAGTCTCTAAAGAACAAATTCATTGGGTGGATATCAGTTCCTTGTTCATCTGGGACAGAAGAAAATGGGAGACAGCAGGCCTTTTTTAATGAGGAATATTTCTGATCTGGCTTTTTCAACCAGCGTAGGCAGAGTATTTCTCTTTTACCATCCAGGGCCATAAATGCTCCAAAACAGGTGATGTTATAAAAATAACAAAAGAGCAGGGTTGTTCCTGTATAGATGCAAAAGTATTGTACGGACCTGAAAGAACTCATAATCCCTGTATAGAAGGCCAGGACATTGGTGATGGTGGTGATTGTAATGGACACTGCCACCTTTCCATAGACACTGGCCATCCGCTCTTTTATGCTATCCATAAGACTGGTCTTCTGCCAGGCAGAAATCATGATAAACATATCATCAACCCCAACACCTGTTAGAAAAAAAAAAGAAACAGAATCTTCGTACATATTAAATAAATCAAAAATTAAAAAGATCAACCTTTTCCTTTTTCAAGGTCTTATTTATCTTGCCCATTCTCTGCTTAAACACTAACTTTTCTATGATGCTTTCTCAAGTTGCCTCTGAATACACAACAGAATTCACCACTCCATTCTCTGTATTAAGTCTTTGTTTTGCACACGCCCCCTATTATTTGCACATAGCATGGTATACACTGGTCCTAGCCTTCACTTAAGGTAATTGAGTGATGAGATCAGGAAACCTAGCTGATTGAGTGTTAGCTGAAGTAGCACCAGCAATGTATCTTTGATTTCACTAGATTGCATAGAAGATCATTTTCTTTTGTAAGCCATTTTACACTAACATACAAATACAACCAGCCAACATTCTGTTACTTAAAATATAAGCTGGATATATGTGTTGTACAGTTAACATCAGGCTATTTATGTGGTAAATTTGAATGGTATCTCATACTCTACAGACATAGACCCAGAAATCTAGACAAATGCAATTTCCTGTTAGTCTATTTTGGACATCTAAAATGCTAATAATTTCACTTGCTAAGGATAAGACATCATCTCACTGCTCCTAAGGCCAGTGCTCCTGAGATCAGAAATATGTACCACAGTAAACCTTAAGAATCCTTTATTTATCAACACCTACTAGGCAATTAGTTCCTTTCCACAAAGACAATTCATGATTGGCCTGAAATAGAACAGAAGAATGTTCAAGGATTCTGAAGTCATCAATAAAGACTGGGAAAAGATTACCCAAAAAAGGGAACTAGAAAGGGTAACATAAGCATGTTGCAGATAAATTGCACCTCCCTCAAACTTTCTACTAAAGTTCACACTACTTTCAGTCTTGTGAGCCTTTGCTTCCATGGGTATTGATATAACATCAGTACTTGGGACTGAAGTGTAGATTTTAATTTCAATTTATTTTTTTATGGACTACATGTTAAATTTGGGAGAATACTGGGAATTGCAACCTGCCTCCAGTTTAGATGTTCCCTGGGTATGATCAAGATAGGATGATCCAAATGAGCACAAAGCTATGTAGTCTATCATAACCTGCACTGTGGCACCCTTATTGTCACCAGCTTTGAGAATTCCAGTTGTGTTCAGTTAGACAAAAAAGGGAACAATTACAAGCACTAAGGACCAAGAATGAACTCATTGATATGTTAGGTATTTAAAAACTAATTTTATTACTTACAGAATCTTGTTCAGAAATTGTCCTCACACATTTCTTGTTTAAATTGCTGAAATCATATATGTGTGTGCACATACACAATTCTATATATACAGAGGCAGTATAAAAATGGCTTACACTAAATCAGATAATGCACCTTAACTATAGATACTTATGGCTCCAGAATACACGGAGTGATTGAGTGTGTACAGAGGTGTTCCTTGAAGAGCCACCATAAACTGACACCCTTTGGACAGCACATCCACCACCTCCTCCAGAAAACCAAAAAATTATTTTGTCCAAGTTGCTTACTTTCCAAATTTTAAATACTTTTGATTTCTCATGCTTACTATAAAATAAATTCTGAAGATACCATGCAGGTGACAAAAACAATGGAAAACAATTGTGTAATTCCACACTTCAGAGATAGCATCCGTTTAGAATTTGTCTTATGTAAGTATCATACAACTATCTCTCCGTTTCAAGCAATCCTGCTTTATAACCAGAAATTTTCATTTAACTTACATAATCTACCTTTTCAAAAAGACTGAATATAATTCAAGTATTTCAGTATGGTATGTTCAACTTGACAAATCCCATATTGATATGGGATTGGGTTGTTTCTGATATTTTCTTATTCTAAATCATACCAAAATGAACATACATCTACTTTTATTTACTTGTCTATTCATTAGAACAAATTCCTAGAAATGAAAATGGTAGGTCAAAGATGCTCCCTTTTTAAATCTTTTGATTTGTTGCAAACTTGGACCAAAAAAAAAAAATTTAAAAGTGTCAGTTTACATTTTCCCACAGAAGAATACGAGGGTGTTCATTTGCATACAACCTTCCCCAAATCTTCAATCTTGCTAGAACTGATTATTCCAATAAGAAAATAAGCTGTATCACTTTTAGTCTAATTTGTTTTCCTTGATTCATCCAGAAGTCAAGGGTTTTGTTTTTTCTTATATTTGCAGGTGTGTGTGTGTGTGTGTGTGTGTGAGAGAGAGAGAGAGAGAGAGAGAGGGAGGGAGGAGAGGGGGGTAGAGAGAAAGAGAGAGAGGGAGGGAGAAGAAAAGTTGCTGTTCATGTCCCCTGTCTATTTGTCTATTTGGGGTACTAGATTTTTGCAATTCTAATGATACATGATTCAATATGATTTTCCTGTTTCCTGACACTTAATTTTGGATCTGTGCAGCAAGCTAAATACAATTCCTTCCCTTATCTATCCCACCCCCCTATATACACAATGTGTAGCCTCACATTTTTTTTACTCACCTAGAATAAGAAATGGTGAATTTGCAACTATGATCACAAATGGCACCCCAATGTACAACATCAGGCCAAAGCCGCTCACCACTGCAAAGGCAGCAGACACCACTCCAAAGATTGCAACCCACATTTTGTTTCGTACACAGTCAAACCTGTAAATTTGGAGGGAAAAATCATGGAATTTGCGGTGGTAGCTTCCATACTGAAATTCCATCAATTGATAACATTCTTGAATTGGACAACAAGTCAGAAACCTCTGGGGCAATAATTTCCACAGTTGTCTGCAGAATTCCTTTAAATTCCTAGGTACTATCCCAGACCAAATGACAGAAAAAGGGGTAGAGGACAGAAACGTTGGAAATCTCTAATTTCACCAAACTCTCCTGGATGATTTTTAGGTAGCAAGCCAAACATTAATACACATACTAACATTTCAAAATTCAAAGATTCAAATCACTGGGCTGAGGATGTGGCTCAAGCGGTAGCGCGCTCGCCTGGCATGCATGCGGCCCGGGTTCGATCCTCAGCACCACATACAAACAAAGATGTTGTGTCCACCGAAAACTAAAAAATAAATATTAAAAAAAATCTCTCTCTCTCTCTCTCTCTCCCCTCTCTATCTTTTAAAAAAAAAAAAAGATTCAAATCACTGAAGATGGTTAACTCCACTCGGATCTTCAGTAGGGTGTGAATGGACTATAATTATTAATGGGAAGATGGAAGGTATCTTTTTTTTTTTTTTTGTCCTATAACAAAATACCACAGTCTGGGTAATTTGTAAATAAAAGAGGTTCATTTAGCTCAGTTTTGGATGTCTAAGAGCATGATGGCATACTGCAAGGCTCCCCTCACCGTGTGTAATAACATGGTGGATGGTGTCATAGTGGGAATAAATGTGAGAGGGAATGTATAGTATACATGGCAAGACAGGAAACCAGATAGATTCAGGAGTTAAGCTTGCTCTTTTTAAAATAACTTGCTCTCAGGAACTAATTGGGGTCCAATGAGAACTACATTAATCCCTTCTGAGGGTGGTATCCACAATCACCTAAATACTTTCCACTAGACCCCACTTCTTTTATCTATCTGTCTATCTACCTATCAATCAATCAGTATCTATTTTTTTGTACTGGGGACTGAACCCAAGACTTTTACATGCTAGGTAAGTCTTCTACCACTGAGCTACAATCCAGTGCTTTTTTATTTTTATTTTCTGGGGATAGGGTCTCACTAAGTTGCCCAGACTGGCCTCAAACTTGTGATTCTTTTATCTCAGCCTCCCAAATGGATGGGATTATAGATGTGCATGACTGTGGCTAAGCCCCACTTCTTAAAGGTCTTACCACCTCTTAACACTGCCATATTGGGACCAACCTTACAGTACATGAACCTTTAGAGGAACAAACTCAAATCATATCCAAACTATGGCAGAGGGCAGAATACATATCCATTTATGTTTTCACTCACCCCTGAACTCGAGGAAGCCATAACACAATAGCTCCTGCATTTCAAAACTAGTTCAGTGCATATTGTGGTTAACAAAATGTATGAAGGCATTGTTTTAAATCATTTTCAGGATTCTCCTCTATTGGTGAGGAGGGGTCTGTGGAAAGATTTCTATTAATTTACAGAAAAAGGGTTAAAACATACCATATTTTGAATGTCTCAACCAGTAACTATTTCCTTGTCAGACCAGCAGAAGTAAGGATATGTACAAGACATTTTAAAGTACGATTCAGGAGTGTTAGAATGTTAAGCTTCCGGGAACCCAATTCTGTAAATTCTAATTCAGTATCATTATAGTGAAGCTGCAGAATCTTTGTATCTAAAGATATGATTCCAAAGCACAGGCAGATTTGTGCATAAAAATTGGCAGCAAAATAGCCAATTTTTTGAATTTCTTGTTTATTTAGTAGGGATAGTCTAAATTAGAATTTATTACAAAATTTAGAAAATCATGTTTATGCTTGGCAAGGCATCTACATCTCACTTGAAAGGTAGTGGTATTTATAATGAGTTAAAAAAGAATACAGAGTATTGAGAAGGGTTGTCAGGTTTTATCAAAAGTTGACCTAATATTTGGTGTAGGTTTTTGTCATTTCCAGAAAATTACAAAATGTTGAAATACCCTGGAAGCGCAATGTTCCACTACCTGTTATGGTGTGAACTCTAATGAAGTTCAATTTGGATCATAAACTTTTGAAAAAGTCTTATTATTCAAGTGACTTGTTCTTATGTGAGCACTTTGTTAAACACTTAAAAGTTGAAAGATAATAAATACAGAACCCTAAAATGTGTTTGAATAAGGGTCTGTCATCAGGTAAATGCACATATGCAAGGTATAACCTTCATGTATGTGTGTCAAGACAGGCAGATTGGAATATGACCTATGGACTATCTAGGAGACTCCATTCAGAACACAGATAAGAGACCCTCAGTGATCCAAAAGGAAAGGAAACAAGACATGTTCAAGGAAATTACAGAAGCATTCACAGAAGGATCATTTTTTTTTATTCAAGTTCAGAGAAAGCATATATTAGACCATCAGGAAGCTCTCATGTCCTCAGAATTTTCTGTATTCCATTTCCTCTACTCTTTGAGCATGTTCCAACTCACAACCCAGGTGAGCAAGACAGAGAAAAAGAAAAGTGGTTGGGGAGGGCTGGCAAGTCCCTTTTCCCCATTAAGGGCAATCTCATGTAGTAAGCTCCAGTCAGTAGAGGTGGAAAAACCTTAGCTTCAAATTAAGTTATCACTTGTGTTTATTACATTGATGTGGATATTTTAATTCTGACTGGAGGGCTTTGTCTTACCTAAAAATTACCACAAAAGTCACAGAGCCAGCTTGAGTTTTCATAGGGAAGAGGAAGAATTTGGTTTACCTACAAAACTTAAAGGGAGACAGGGAGACAAATGTAAAGTTGATTTATGCTTATATTTCATGAGTCCTGTGCGTTCCAGATATTGTTTCCACAAGCATGGAAAGTGTTCAAAGAGGGATATAAACCTGCATTTATATCTGCATTGCTATCCACAATCATTTGTAAAGATAAGCAAATGTCTAGATAAATCTATACAGTTAAATAATATGATTTGTTCCTAGTCCTACCTACACATGAGAAACAGTAAATTTTTAAGATATAAATTGTCAGATTAAAACCTGAGATATTTTGATTCAGTAAGGTAAGGTCAAATTTAATTGTGAGAAGATCTGGATTAACTCTCTTTGGGGATATGAGAATAACTGGGATCATTCTGTGAGGTTCCTTCTAAAAATTCTAATGTTTGCTGCTATTTCTCAAATTTTAGCTTTCTAATCACAAGAAGTCAAATCATGTCCAATCCAACTTTTAAATGTTTTTTTCTCAGCAAAAGAAACAATAAGAGAGGTAAATAGGGAGCCTACATCCTGGGAACAAATCTTTACTCCTCACACTTCAGATAGAGCCCTAATATCCAGAGTATACAAAGAACTCAAAAAATTAGACAATAAGATAACAAATAACCCAATCAACAAATGGGCCAAGGACCTGAACAGACACTTCTCAGAGGAGGACATACAATCAATCAACAAGTACATGAAAAAATGCTCACCATCTCTAGCAGTCAGAGAAATGCAAATCAAAACCACTCTAAGATACCATCTCACTCCAGTTAGATTGGCAGCCATTATGAAGTCAAACAACAACAAGTGCTGGCGAGGATGTGGGGAAAAGGGTACACTTGTACACTGCTGGTGGGACTGCAAATTGGTGCAGCCAATTTGGAAAGCAGTATGGAGATTTCTTGGAAAGCTGGGAATGGAACCACCATTTGACCCAGCTATTCCCCTTCTCGGTCTATTCCCTAAAGACCTAAAAAGAGCATGCTACAGGGACACTGCTACATCGATGTTCATAGCAGCACAATTCACAATAGCAAGACTGTGGAACCAACCTAGATGCCCTTCAATAGACGAATGGATAAAAAAAATGTGGCATTTATACACAATGGAGTATTACTCTGCATTAAAAAATGACAAAATCATAGAATTTGCAGGGAAATGGATGGCATTAGAGCAGATTATGCTAAGTGAAGCTAGCCAATCCCTAAAAAACAAATGCCAAATGTCTTCTTTGATATAAGGAGAGTAACTAAGAACAGAGTAGGGACGAAGAGCATGAGAAGAAGATTAACATTAAACAGGGATGAGAGGTGGGAGGGAAAGGGAGAGAGAAGGGAAATTGCATGGAAATGGAAGGAGACCCTCAGGGTTATACAAAATTTCATACAAGAGGAAGTGAGGGGAAAGGGGAAAATAATACAAGGGGGAGAAATGAATGACAGTAGAGGGGGTAGAGAGAGAAGTGGGGAGGGGAGGGGAGGGGAGGGGGGATACTAGAGGATAGGAAAGGCAGCAGAATACAACAGACACTAGTATGGCAATAAGTAAATCAATGGATGTGTAACTGATGTGATTCTGCAATTTGTATACGGGGTAAAAATGGGAGTTCATAACCCACTTGAATCAAAGTGTGAAATATGATATATCAAGAACTATGTAATGTTTTGAACAACCAACAATAAAAAAAATTTAAAAAAAGAACAATGGAACTACTCAAGTCAATTGAAGAAGAGCTTTGTTTTTATGTAGTAAAAATTATTATTTCAAACTTACAGTAGAAACAGGACTTGCTTCTTGGTACTACACAGCTATCTGCCTTTCAAATTAAGTTATTAGTCATAACTGATGCAATACATAAGGTAGGAAAGATACACTATATCAACAAAAACTGGCTACAATTTTCTTCTATTCCACTATTGCTGAAGGACAAAATTTCAAAAGTCATCAGGCTTAAAAACTAAGAGTTTAGCATTAGACATCAGCAAAAGGGTAGAGAAGGAAGCACTCATCTCCTCACAGAAATATCAAAAAATAAGCAGAAGCTGTTAGAACTAATTTTGTGAATTCTGGAAAAACAGTCAAAACAGATTACCGAGTGAGTACAGAATCCAAAGAAAAGAGCACTTCAAAACAGATTTTGTAGTAATTTCACATGCCCATACTTACTGTCTCCCTGGTGTGGTGGCAATCTTTTAAATGGTAAAGTCTTAAAGTATCAGGGATATAAAAGTGGACATGGTATTCACGTAGTAGTAGTCTCAAGTAGCAGTATTAAAGTGGTGACATCCCATGTTCCCAGTGTGGAACGATTTCCATGGATCTGGAGGGAGCTGAGCTGACCTACTCACAAAATGATGCATACATCTGTTCTAACTTGTCTGGGGCTACCTGGATACAAGGCATTCCTCTATGTTCTTCCTAAATTATAACTCAGGTTGAAAGAGCTAGAACACCATGCAAGCTGAATCCACACCCCTCAGATTCCTGATCCAAATATCAGAGTCCAAACACACAAAAGACTATCTGAAGCAAAAGATGCATTTCTCTCTCTGGGAATTTAGAAGATTCAAAAACAATCTTGTTCACTGGGAAATTTAGAAATTCACAATAAACAGTAACTCTTAAGTTCAAGGAAGAAATAAAAATCCCCAGTAGAGATAAATTCATTGATAAATATAAAAAAAAAACAAGTACTACTTTATTTGGGGTATAACTCCACATTTCCTATAGAGTCTATTAGACAAATAAATAAAAATAATCATTAGTTTATGTTACAGGGCATACAATGTATAAAGATAAATTTGGGAACAACAAAAGGAGAGAGGACAGAGATGTGTAAGAGTAGAGTTTTTGTGTCTGTGAGGTTAAATTGGTATCAGTTCAATATTCAGTCATGAGATATTTTGGCTAACAATAATATAGTCAATAAGGAACTACATACATAATGGTGGTTCCATAAGATGAAAGCAGCTAAAAAATTCCTGTCACCTAGTGTGAATATATAGCTGAAGAAGACACAAGGAAAAAAAACCAAGAAGGAAAAAAACCTCCAAAAAATTCCTAACAAAGAGATTAGCAGAAGCTTTGCAGACCTCAACAAGCTCCTTAAAAAGTTAGAAAATTTGGATCCCAATACCAAAGGTTTTGTTAATAGAGAGGAATGTTCATGGTGCATTAATTGCTTATAAGCAATTAGTGATGGGGAAAAAAAAGAAGCAAACACTGTGGACATATTTCTGAAAAAAGATACCTTTTCAAGAAGAGCCTTTGACAAGCTCTTCAGATGTTCCAGAAGAAGGCACTGTTATCATTGGAGGTGAGAGCTCCCTGGGTGTAACTGCCGCTCAAGACATTCCGGTGGGACAAGATGTAGATGTGGAAGACAGTGATACTGATGATCCTGACCCTGTGTAGACTGAGATTAATGTGTGTGTGTGTGTGTGTTTGTGTTTAAGAACTAGTTTAAAAATACAAAATAAATTTTAATAGAAGAGATTTTAGAATAAGCATATAAAGGAAGGAAATCTTTTTGTACACCTGTACAATGCATTTGTTTTTTATTAAGTTTTATCACAAAAGTCAAAAAGTTTTAAAATAATAAAAAGTTATAAAGCAAAATGTTACAGTAAGCTAAAATTAACCCAGTACTGAATTGTTTTGTTTTGTTTTTGTGAATTTACTATAGCCCAAGTGTACTGAGTTCTAAGCATTAATAATAGTATTGTAATGTTCCAGGACTTCACATTTACTCCCCATTAATACACTGACTCCCCTACAGCAACTTCCAAACCTGAAAGCTATATTCATGGCAAGTGCCCTATACAGGTATAATATTTTTATCTTGTATGTCACATTTCAACTGTACCTTTCTATGTTAAGATACATTTGAATGCACAAATTCTAATCATTGTGTAACAACTGCATATAGTATTTAGTGCAGTAATATGCTATTTAGGTTTATAGCCAAGGAACAATAGGCTATACTATATAAGTTTGTATAAGGTTACCCTGTAATGTTTGCACGACATTCAAATTGCCTAACAACACATTTCTCAGACTGTATCCACATCATTAAGTGATGTGATCATAGATTGTTTTAAATTTAGGATGCTATATCTAATCCCCATGGCAACCACAAAAAAAATCTCTTAGAAACATCATAAAAGGAAATGAGAAAGGAATCAAAGGAGTTCCCTAGGAGAATATAAACTAAACTTGGGGGGGGGGAGCATAATGGGGGTCAGGGGAAAGCTGTAAGACATACAGAACACAAACAGAAAAATGAATGGCAAAGGCAAGTCCTTATAGCAATTTCCTTAAATGAAATGGATTCAACTCTCTAATCAAAAGACATCCATTCACAGAATGGATAAAACATGATCCAACTATATGCTGTCTATAACAGACGCACTTTAGATCAGAAACATAAATACATTGAAAGTGAAGTACAGAAAGAGACACATAGTAACTGAAAAGAGAGTTCTACATTAATAGTTAGAAAATTCAATATACCAATTTTAATAATGGATAAAACATCTAGACAGAAAGCCAATAAGGACATAGAGAAAATGAAGAGCATTACAAACCAGTTAGAATCTGCAGAGATGTAGAAAATTCAATCTAATGATAGGAGAATATACATTCCTCTCACATGCACATAGAACAATTCCCAATATAGACTATATGCTAGTGTTACGATTTGGATATTAGGTATCCCCCAAAAGCTCAAGTGTGAGACAATGCAAGAAGGCTTAGAGGTAAAATGACTGGGTTATGTCATCCTTAGCCCAATCAGTGAATTAATCCCCTGAGATTAACTGAGTGGTAACTGAAGGTAGGCAGGGTATGGCTGGAAGAGGTGAGTCATTGAGTGCATGCCTTTTCGGTATATATTTTGTATCTGGTGAGTCTCTCTCTCTCTCTCTCTCTCTCTCTCTCTCTCTCTCTCTCTCTCGTTCATGGTGCAATGTCTTGAGCCACTTCCCTATACCACACTCTTCCACCATGATGTTCCACCTCACCTTGAGCCCTAAGGAATGAAACTGACTATAGACTGACACTGACACCTCTGAAACCATAAGCCCCCAAATAAATTTTCCTCTTCTAAAATTGTTCTTGTTAGGTATTTTAGACATTGCAGCGAAAAGCTGACTAAAACAAGCATCATCTCACTATGTCCTTACATCATTGAAGGAGCTGACAAGCTCCCCAAGAACTCTTTCATAAGGGCACTAATCTCTGTCTAGTCATCTTGCAAAGGCCTCAACTTTTCATACTATCACTAAGGGGATCTTTCATCCTAACAATTTTGGAAAGGCACAATTATTCAGACCATACCAAGAAAGGTGGAAATATTTAGAAGAGATAAACAAAATAGAGAATACAAAACCAATAGAATCAATAAAATCAAAAGTTGGTTCTTTGAAAAGATCAATAAACTTGACTAAACATTACTTTGTTCAACGAAGAAAATATAAGAAGACACAAGTAGCCGAATCAGTATGAAAGTAGAGACATTATAAAAGAAGTATAAAAATTCATAAGAGAATATTATGAACAACTGTATGCAAACAAGTTGGGTAACCTAAACAAATGAAATTCCTACCAACACACAAACTACCTAAACTGACTCAAAATGAAATAGAAAATCGCAATAGACATAACAATTAAAATTGAACCAATAATCATAAAACACCCAAAAAGTGAAGTCTGGGACCAAATGGTTTCACTAATTAATTCTACCAAATATCCAAAGAGAATTAACAATGATCCTTCTCAAACACTCTCAGAAAATTGAAGCAGAGGGAACACTTCTTACACTGATATCAGAACCAAAGACCTAACAAGAAAATTAGACCACTATCTCTTATTTATATAGATGTGAAAGTCTTCAACAAATTCTAACAACACAAGTTAAAAACATAATAAAATAGTTCTATATCACTGTCAAATGGGATTTACACCAGAATGCAAGGGTAATTCAACAGGAGAAAACCAGTCAACACAATCCATCACATTAATAGAACGAAGGAAAACACGTAATTTTCTCAATAGATGCTGAAAAGGCATTAACAAAATCCCACACTGTGATGTTAAAAAAAATACTCAATGACTAAGAATAGAAGGCAGATTTCTCCAAATGAGAAGGACATTTATGAAAATTTCATAACTAACATCATATTCAAGACTGAAAGATGAGAAGATTTTCATTTAAGATTAGGGATAAAGCCAGGATGCTTACTTTCACCACTGATATTTAACACTGTTCTGGAAGTTCCAGCCAGAGCAATTATACAAGAAATAGAAAATAAAAGATATTCAAATAAGAAAGAAATACAAATATCCCTTTTCACAGAGTATATGATCCCATATACAAACATTCCAAAGAATCTACAAGACAACTACCAGGGTTAATAAACAAATTCAGCAAAACTGCAAGATATAAGATCAACACACAAAACCCAGTTGTGTTTCTATACATGTGCAATAAAAAATCCAAAAAAGAATTAAGAAAATAATTACATTTAAATATCTCTAAACAAATTCAATGCCAGGAATAAATTTAACCAAGCAAGTGAAAAGACTTGTACATTGAAAATACCAAACATTAGTGAAAGAAACTAGACACAAAAAGTGAAAAAACCCTTAGCTCATGGATAGGATGGATAGTTCATGACATTTATTGCTAAAATGTCAATCCTACCCTAAACAATTTACCTTTCAACACAATTCCTATCAAAATTCCTTTTCTCCTGAGAAATGGAGAAAACAGTTCTCAAATTCCTATGGAATTGCAAGGAGCCCCAGATGACCAAAATAATCTTGAAGAAGAACAAAGTTGGAGCACTCAATATTATTCAGACAATATAAAGGAATGTTCTGATACCTGCTATAAGATGGGTGGATCTTGAAAACATTATGATAAGTGAAATAAGCCAGTAAGAAAAAAAAACCAAGTCTCTAAAATAGGCAAATTCATAGAGATAGAATTCATATTAAAAATTCACTGGGACTGGGAGGAGGGAGCAACTGTGCATTATTGCATAATGGGCAGAGTTTATGTTTGAAGTGATGGAGAAATTTGGAAATAGATGGTTGCACAACAGTGTGGATATAATTAATATCATTAATTGTACTACTAAAAATGGTTAAGATACCATATCTTTTATATATATATATATATATATATATATATATATATATATATATATCTCTCT
>NW_026000016.1:12532107-12541623 GCF_001458135.2 Marmota marmota marmota | reverse complement strand
CTTCTCTTCCGGGAGCTCAGGTCCATGACACACTGAATGGCGCAGGAACCATCACCTCCAATCCCTGAAGTGGTGCGAACTCTCAGCCAATGAAGAAGTAACAGCTCACTTGCCCTGCTCCTCCTCATCCTGTGTTAAGCCCATAAATATCAATACCCTGTTCGTGTTCGTTCTCTTACTCTTTACTCTCTCTTACTCCCTCTCCTCCCTCTCCTCCCTCTCCTCCTCTCTCCTCTCTCTCTTCCCCTCTCTCTCCCCCTCTCTCTCTCTCGACCCCCTTCTCTTCTGCGACTGGCTGCCACAGTCCTGCTAATAAAATCTCGGACAGGTAAACAGTTGTTTGGGCTTATTGAGTTTACGGAGCTTTTCTGCCGTTCCTACACTGGTGCCAAAACCCAGGATGGGGATCCCCGTCACTCAAGGTGGAACCCCGTTCCCAAACTTCAAGCCCAACAGTTCCTGTCTTAGTCCACTCCTCTAATCGCCTGCCTGACATCCACCACCAGCCTGCGGAATGGGATTATCAGCTACTTGCCAACGAGCTGGATGACATTCATGTCCATTTATCCCAAGAAACCTCCACCAAGTGCTGAAAGATGAAGATACCAAATGACAATTCCTCCGAAAGGCCATCTCTATCCCACCATGCCAAAGAAATAAGCCCTTGGTTTTCAGCTTTATATGTTGTAGTCTGCCTTCTCCTGGGCATAGGCCTTTTTCTACCAGCCCTACAGACTGGACGACATGCCAGAAATTAATGCTGTTTCTTTTCATAGCTGCAGGGCACATTCATGAACTTCTCCCCAGAGGAAATCCATGCCTTCAGTGCATGGATATGGGGCCTCCTGGCCCTCCTTCTCTAACCAACTGTCCTCCCTTCCTCCCTCTAAACGACACCCCTTCTCAGCAGGAAGTAGCCAGATCAATTACAACGCCCCCAAACCAAAACAAAAAAGGGAGGAGTGTTGGTAAAGATGGCGCTCGGAGCAATTCTCTTCCAGGAGCTCAGGTCCATGATGCACTGAATGTTGCGAACCATCACCTCCAATGCCTGTGAATGGCGCACCTCCAATCCCTGAAGTGGCGCGAACTCTCAGCCAATGAAGAAGTAACAGCCCACTTGCCTTGCTCTTCCTCATCCTGCGTTGAGCCCATAAATATCAACACCCTGGTCAGGGCGCTCTCTCTCTCACTCTCCCCCTCTCCTCTCCCCTCTCCTTCCCCCCCTCCCCCTCTGCACTCTCTCGACCCCCTTCTCTTCTGCGACTGGCTGCCACAGTCCTGCTAATAAAATCTCGGACAGATTTAAAAAAAAACAAAACTGAAACGTGTGTTTTGTTTTGTAAATTTTTACTAGAATGGTATCTTTTCTTATTTTACTTGCAAAAGCATCATTTCAAGAAGGCCTGCTCTTCAGAAGCTCTTTCCAGTGTGTGTCCCACTTTCACCAATATTGCCGGAGCCAAAATTACCGAACACCTAACAAGTACCTTACACTAAACTAGGTGCTTTACCTGTAAGCAACTTGAAAAATGGTGTGCTAGTTATCTTCTTAATACCATGGAACTTCCCTCAAAGTCTCATTTTAATCCCAATGAGCTCCAAACAAGTTTTAAGGGGCTCTGAGAAATCAGAAAAGACTGTCTGAAGGTAAGATTTTTCCAGGTAATTTGATTAGAAAAAACAAACCCAAAATGAAATGTGAATCCTAAACATAGGATTTGTGTTATGGACCAGAATATCAATAATTATTTATAATTTATGGTATCCTTCAATGTTAATTAAGAAAGTTGGATTAAGGGCCAAATGCTACACAGCACACCCAGCTTTGAGTCAAGGTCCCCCTCAAATAGGAAATGCTATTGTTACTGTCCTTCCAACAAGCCTTTCTCATACTTCCTTCCCATCTTCTCTCAGCTTCCCTGTACCTGGATATTTTTAAAGGCCAGCTTCTCCTTAAGGTTGTAAAATTCGTCCAGAAAATGAACCAGCCACTCCTTGCTCTGCTCACTGTCCTCCTTGACTTCGGTCTTCAGATAGTACAAGAGCCTCATGGCTTTGGTTTCCAGAAGTAAGTGGTTCTGTCCTACGGCATCGCCCAAGGTATTTCCACCAAAGAAGCCAGCCAGGTAGATGAAGTGGTTCTTAAAGTTATGCATGGGGAAGGTGAATGTTTTCAGGTCGAGGGATTTGTTCCTCTGCCAGACGTACAGGAGTGGGTTGGAGGGCACACAGAAGGTCCTGTACTTGGCACACACCTCTCTGTAGTGGATCGGGGCTCCATTTTCCTTTCTCACACTCAGAGTCTGCACTGCTTGGTCTAATTTACTAACTTCCTCAAAGATCTCTGATTCCAGCAGTGTTTCGGTGTTGGAGACCACCAGAATGGAAGCGAAGTTGGTCTCGCTGCTGCTCCTGGTAGAGGAGAAGCGATATGAGTCATTGGTGGTGAAATGTGCCTGCACAAATCGCCGCTCGGCCTTGGCAGGGCTCCCGATCGGAGTGTACTGCTCCTCGAGGTTTTCTTCCTCCTCCTTGGGCAGGTAAATGAAGCCGATGCCAAGCGCAGCCGTCAGCAGGATGGGGACCAGCAGGAAGACCCAGGGGTGTGAACCCACACACCATCCCAGCCGTTGGAAGGCGCGGGAGAGCGGCTTCTCCAGGCAGTTGGTGTGGCAACGAGTTCTGTGGACTGTCTCAGTCTCTTGAGTTATCCTCGATGGCTCTCGCTGAGGGGTCCTCAATGGATCCTGGGGCGGCTGCTGCGGCTGCTGGGGCTGCTGCGGTGGCGGTGGCGGCGGCGGTGGTGGCGGTGGCGGCGACGACGGCTGCTGGGGCGGCGGCGGCTGGGGCTGGAGCTGCTTGGATTCCTGCCTCAAGGGCGGTAGCCGCTCTGCGCTCTGCCCTGAAGCCCAGTTCCGCTGTGACTCCCGACCTTCATGGGCCAGCAGCTTCGAGGCGTCGAGCAGCGGCCGCTGGGGCCTGGGCAACTCCGGGGAGTCGGGTCCAACCCCGATCTCCGACCGCTCGGTGAACTTGCCCTCCGACTGCCCCTCCTTCGCAGGCTCCGGTGGGTGCTCTGGGTTGACCGGCTCCTCTGGCTCGGGCCCCACCTGAGTCTCAATTTCTGTCCGTGGCGCAACCTTAGAGGAACTAAGACTCATTTCCGGGAGGCCCAGGAGGTGTTCTCTTGCGGGACTGCGGGTTAAAGAGTCACTCCCATCTCCACCACCCGACGGTTTCCTGGAGAAATTCTAGGAAGTCTTTGAGCTGAGAATTCTCACGCCGGAAGCAGGAGACAGCCTTGCAGAGCACGTGATCTGACCCCGCCCTTAACTTTGCAAATGGGATCAAATGCGTGCCTGGCCTAAAGGACTCATAATTTAGGGGGTGGGGGGCGAGAATTTGACAAGTCCTCAATGACCATTTACAGGCACACAAATGGAAAAGAAACATTGTGTGTCTCAACTAGCACCCTGTCCTTTCCTGGAGTTTATCTAGTAGCAATTTTCAGGTAAAGGTTTTTTGTGAACCTCACACACTTGACTTAGTTCCTATTGCTATTCTCTATCTTCATAATGCCTTGCCCTTGTAAAAATTGGAGGTGAGTACATGGAATAGAAGTGCAAGAGTCTAAATCTTTGTATCCCATTTCTCTTTTCAAAGGAAGGGCCAAATGTGATCTTTATAATTACGCTTTTCTATGAATTTCCATGCATATCAAAGACATTTAAAAATATACCTTTTTCATTAATAGTATTACAAAAGCTGTTTGGCCAATTACATTCTTCATCCAGTATGTCAGAGGATCTTGAGGTACCTGTCACTACGTCTAGAGTCATCTGTTCTCTTTAACTGCTCTTCATCTGAATTCCAAAGTATGGATGAAACCCAAGTTAGCCCAGAATCCTTTTGATGGACCCATAGGTTTAGAGTCATTTGCTGCTTTAAATAGTGCTCATGGAATGAATGTATTTTATTTAACCCGTATATAGCAACCATATCTGTGAAATAATTTTAGAATAGATTTAATAAAGGAACAGTCCTTTAAAATTTTTATACCTATTGAGAAATTAATATGCAAAGAAGTTGTATCATCTTATAGCCTCATAAGCAATGTATGAGTTGTTGTGTTGCCGCAGTGTATCCCACAATGTCAGCAAAATGATTTGTGCCATTGGTATTTTTAGTTTAACTTTGAATTTATTGCTTAGTGTCCTATTTCCTTTTGGCTGATTTTCCTATTGGAGGGCTGAGATTTTCTTCTTGATTTATAGGATCCACTCATATATTAAAGAAATTACTACTTTTCCTGTGATTATAGTTACATGTCCTCACAGCCCCCTCTATTTTTGCTAGCTGCCATGTCTTATTTTTGTATTTGAATTAGCTAATGTTTTTCTATTATGAGTTCTAAATTTTGTACCATAGTAGTCATACCCCTCTTCTCCCTTTTATGATTATGATTGCTATGGTTTGACTATACTTATTCCTACAAAACTCATATGTTGGAACTTAAGCCCCATTTTGATAGCTGGTAAGACTAAGCTCTCATGAATGAGATTATGGACCTTATAAAAAGTCGAGATGCCCTTTGACCCTTACCTTCCAACCATGTGAGTGATACCACCTTGGTGAGTCCTGCTTCCTCAAATGTTGAAGTATAACATCAGAAAAAAGGCAAGTGGAGAGTAGAAAATAAGAAGCTTTATTAAAGGATAGTAAAATAGACTTCTCCCGTGTGGTAGAAGGGGACCCAAAGGCAGAATCCTTGGTTTGGGGAAGTCATGTCCCTTTGATATGTCTAAAATTTCCCTTATTCTCCTGCATTCTTCTCCCTTATCTTGTTCCTTTCCCCTTATCCTGTATAGTGACTGGGGGATGTCTGTGGAATGGCCAGCGGGTAGAGTTGGTAGGCTGGAAGGGCCTAAGTAGAATGCTAGGCAGGAAGGGAATGGTGGCCCAGGGGGCCTTGATTAGCAGCTCCCTATCTGCTGAGGAGTTGCTTAATTAACAACCTTTTGGGGAGGAGGAAGTATCAAAGGGCTTTGGAGACATGAACATTCCATTCTCCTAGGGGCTGTTTCTGATTTCCCAGACTCAAATTGGACTCCACTTTCTCCATCAGACCCAATTTACCTAGCTACACTAACTACCTATCTTTAAATCTGGCTTCGTGAGGACACAGCTTTTGTCCCTTTCAACATGGTTCCATCTTGAAGGCAAAGACTAGGTTCTTACCAGACACAAAACTTGACAGTGTCTTGATTGTGGATTCCCAGCCTCCAAAGAGCTATTCCTAACCACTTGTATCTGAGCAAGCTTTATTTTTTTCAATGAGCATTCTGCCCCACTGATATTGAGAGAGAGATGTTAGTCACATAGCATTTGTAAAGGATCAGGGGAAGAGATGTTTTATCATTTGGTGACTTTCAGGTTTAACTACATGTTAAAATGAGAATTTAATTCAGTGCTCTGTGTCATCCACATCAGTAAAGCAGATCATGGTAGAATCTAAAAGTAAAAAGCAAAGGTATAACAAACCAAACCACATTTGTTTTAGTTCAACTATCAACAACAACAGTTTGCTTAAAATAAGGCATCCAGAACAAATTTAAATTACATAATTTACAAGAATAGCAGAAGAAATCAGTTTTGGCTTCTGGAGAGAGAATTAACAATTGTATATGAATTTATCAATGATCTACATAAACACCAAAATCATTCTTCACTTATAAATATGAACAAATAACCAACATCTGAGGAATACATGAAGAAGGAACAAAGTGAGATAATAGATAGAGTAACTAAAGTCCAAATATTTGGTGGTTAAACCAACCTTGAATTTTAAAATATTTAAGCATGATTAACATATACTTTTGTCTCTGTTGCCTAACATCAGTTTTATTTTACAAATGTTTAAGTCTATGAAAAAGCACTTTTAAAATCAATAATAGTGCCCTCCAAAGTTATTGAACTAGTTTGCAAATGAGGTCCCTGTTTATTTTTGTTGCAGTTTCTTCAAAACCAGTTGTCTTTAATGAAAGTGTTCAGTGAGTGTAATATCAAAGTTTTAAAATTTTCAGCCAACTGCAATTAATGAAAACAAAGATTATAAGAGAAACTATTGAAATTACCACTACAAAAGTAAAGGAAGGACCTGAGACAATTAAGCAGTGAAGGTCAATCACTGTAAAACATTTAATTTTGAAATTTTATCAATTTTTCGGCTTAACTTGTAAAAGGAATTATTCAAATATATATTCTGTAACACGTAGAATAATGAAAAGCCCTGTTGTTTTGCAACATATCGTTTAGTTTGGCAAAGCATTCAAGATAATCAGAACTAGAGATGACTCATTTTATGAGTCTGATAAAATATTTCTCTAAAACAAACTGAATGAAGTAAGAAAAATAGTCCCCATATATGCTGGTTTCTTTGTTGGGTCAATTTGACTAGGCTACAGTAACTAGTAACTTAATCAAATGCTCATCTGGGTGGGTGTGCCTATGAAGGTATCTTAAAATGTTACTAACTTCTATAATCAGTTGACTTTAAGTTAGTATGGAGTTAAGTGTTATGGATTTACCCTCCATAATGTGGGTGGACTTAATCCAATCAGTTGAGAAGACTTAAGAGCACACAAGGTTTCCTGGAGAAAGAAAAATTTCTACCTCAATTGCAACATCAGCCCCTACCCAAGGATTTCCATCCTGTTGCCTTCCATATGGATATTGGCTTTGGTTTTGGCAGCCCCCACAACTGTACAGGCAAATTCCTTCAACTGTGCCATATATGTCCTACCTAACTACCTACCTACCTACGTAGAGGTATCCTGCTGGTTTTATTTCTCTGCAGGATCCTGACTGACACATATTTTGTCAAGAGTTATTCTAGCTGGGCATCGTGGCACACACCAGTAATCCCAGCTGCTTGGGAGGCTGATGCAGGAGGATTGAGGGTTCAAAGCCAGCTTTAGCAAAATCAAGGCACTAAGTAACTCAGTGAGACCCTGTCTCTAAATAAAAATACAAAATAGATCTGGGGATATGGCTCAGTGATTGAGTGTCCCTGAGTTCAATCCCTGGTACCCCCACCCCCCAAAAAAAGTTATTCTAGAGGAATGGAATATTTTTCTTTTGCTCTTTTTTTCAGGGGGGTGGGATACTGGAGGTTTAACTGAGGGGCATTTTACTACTGAGCCACATCCCCAGCTCTTTTTAATTTTTTCTTTTAATTTTGATACAGAGTCTCTTGCTGAGACTGGCCTTGAACTTGAGTTCCTCTGAGTTGCTGGGATTACAGTGTGTGTATCACCACTCAACCAGAGTTTTATGAATAAAAAGTGAGTTTTCTGGAGTTGGTGCTCTAATCTGATTTTATTTAAAGGTACTAATGATTCTGTTTCCAGTGGTAAAAAGGGCACAGATATTTAAATTATGACCTGATGTTGCAGTAAGTATTTTAAACAATCTTATTGGATATTCCTAATCCAATGTTTATAAAGAGCAAGCTTCTGTATCACCATGTATTTGATGCCTTAAGGTATATTAGTCAAAATAACTAGTTTAATAAGGTTGACTGGTTCCTAATTGCACTGAAGAGAGGGGAAAGAAAGGGATGAACTCAGACCATCAAATTTTTATCTCAAGTTTTGTATGAATGAACTGAAATTTCCAATATCTGCCCTTAAGAAAATACTTATTTCCAGTATTCATAGTACTGAAGTTTCTGAAAAACAAACCCAAAGTATCACTCTATGAGTGGCTGAATTACAATGCAAATTGAATTTCCAATCTTGCAGGATCTGTTAAAGTGAGGACATTGATTGGGAAGGAATACAATCCTGGAAATCAGAATGATGACCAAGTTACCATGTGATATGAGCGGACCCTCCCCACCTAAATGTTATTTGATTCAGTAAGCCATAAACATGGATGTGCATAGCAACAATCTGTCATCACCTAGAAGTGATACATACACGAGCTGGTTGAGCGCCTCTGAGGCACTGGGGAGTTACAGGAAGAAGTGGCTCAAATACTCAGGGCCCTCTTCCAGCTGTATTACCTTCTCTGTCCCAGCCCATGCTATGGTCTCATGGGAGAGTTTTCTGTGATAAAAGTGTGTGTGTGACTTCTTCCCCCGTTTCCTAGATGGGTGTCCATACACATCTTTAGTTATGCTTGAAAATTAATACTTCTGCTATCATCTGTTGCATTGGTTTTCTTAGGTTTTGTATTCTAGGTTTCTAATATTCTTTCAGGAGCTCTGTAAATGTAAACCCAGGAGAATAAGGGAATGGGACAGAGGACAACAGTAAATGAGAGATGCAAACAGTAGTAACTGACCTTTAAGATAAAGATAAAACCTGTCTTCAGGCAAAGACAAGTAATAGTAGGCAAGTAATTCATACATCCTAAAGGTGTGAAAGTTCCCTTTCCTGTTTTTTAAATTTATTCGTTTTAGATATACATGATAGTAGAGTGTATTTGGACATATTATACACATATGGAATATAACTTACTCTAATTATAACTTATTCTAATTATAATTTATTCTAATTGTAATTTATTCTTGTGGTTGTACACGATGTGGAGTTTCACTGGTTGTGTATTCAAGTATGAACATAGGAAAGTTATGTCTGATTCATTCTACTGTCTTTCCTATTCCCATCCCCCATCCTTTATTTTCATTCCCCTTTGCCTAATCCAATAAGTTTAATTCTTCCTTGCCCCCACCTTATTGTGTGTTAACATCCAAATATCAGAGAACATTCAGCCTTTGGGTTCTTTGGGATTGGCTTATTTCACTTAGTGTGATAGTCTCCAGATCCACCCATTTACCAACAAAAGTCATAAAGTCATTCTTTTTATGGCTGAGTAATATTCCATTGTGTGTATGTACCACATTTTCTTTATCCATTCATCTGTTGAAAGGCACCTAGGTTGATTCCATAACTTAGTTTGTGACTTGAACTGCTGTAAACATTGATGTGGCTGCATCATTGTAGTATGCTGATTTTAAGTCCTTTGGGGTGTATACCAAGGAGTGGGATAACTGGGTCACATTGTGGTTTTATTCCAAGTTTTCTAAGGAATCTCCATACTGCTTTCCAGAGTTATAGCACCAATTTGGAGTCCTATCAGCAACATGTGAGTGGACTTTTTTCCCTACATCCTTGCCAATATTTATTTATTTTTTTTTAATTTTTTTTTTCGGTTCTTTCAATGCTCTTCTTTTTTTTTTAATTTTTTATTGTTGGTTATTCAAAACATTACATAGTTCTTGATATATCATATTTCACCCTTTGATTCAAGTGGGTTATGAGCTCCCATTTTTACCCCATATACAGATTGCAGAATCACATCAGTTACACATCCATTGATTTACATATTGCCATACTAGTGTCTGTTGTGTTCTGCTGCCTTTCCTATCCTCTACTATCCCCCCCTCCCCTCCCCTCCCCTCTTCTCTCTCTGCCCCCTCTACTGTCATTCATTTGTCCCCCTTGTATT
>NW_026000016.1:12454119-12526952 GCF_001458135.2 Marmota marmota marmota | reverse complement strand
CGGGCCACTGGGCCTTTTCTGTCGGTGGTTACAGTTCCGCCTACCTGGCAGGCGTGGGGGGTGGGGGACGGCTCTGCCCCTCAGCAGGCCACTGGGCCTGTTCTGTGGGTGGTCACAGTTCCGTCTACCTTGCCGGCGCGGGGGGAGGGGGCGGCTCTCTTGCCAATATTTATTGTTACTTGTGTTCTTGATAATTGCCATTCTGACTGGAGTGAGATGGAATCTCAGTGTAGTTTTAATTTTGCATTTCTTTAGTTGCTAAAGATGTTGAACATTTTTCATATATTTATCGACCATTTGTGTTTCTTCTGTGAAGAGTCTATTCATTTCCTTTAACCATTTATTGATTGGGTTATTTGAGTTGTTTTGGTGTTAAGTTTTTTGAGTTCTTTATATATACTGGAGATTAATGCTCTGCCTGAGGTGTAGGAGGCAAAAATTTTCTCCAATCCTTTAGGCTCTCTCTTCATATTCTTGATTGTTTCCTTTGTTGTGAAAAGCTTTTTAGTTTGATACCATCCCACTTATTGATTCTTGATTTTATTTCTTGTGCTTTAGGAGTCTTAGTGAGAAAGTTGGTTCCTAAGCCAACATGATGGAGTGTTCTCCTAGTAGGCTCTGATCTAATGCCTGGGTACTTGATCTACTTTGAGCCGATTTTTGTTCAGGGTGAGAGATGGAGATTAAATATCATTCTACTACATATGGATTTCCAGTTTTCCTGCACCATTTGTTGAAGAGGCTATATTTTTTGCAATGTATTGTTATGGCACCTTTGTGTAGCATGAGGTAACTGTATTTGTGTGGGTTTCTCTCTGTGTCTTCTGTTCTGTTCCATTGGGCTTCATGTCTGTTTGGTGACAAGACTGTGCTGTTTTGGTTACTATAACCATAATATAATTTAACATTTGGTATTGTGATGCCTCCTGCTTCACTTTTCTTGCTAAAGATTGCTTTGGCTATTCTAAGCCTCTTATTTTTCAAAATGAATTTCATGACCGCTTTTTCTATTTCTATGAAGAACTTCTTTGGAATTTCAATAGGAATTGCATTAAATCTGTATAGCACCTTTGGTAATATGGCCATTTTGACAATATTAATTCTGCCTATCCAAGAGCATGGGAGGTCTTTCCATCTTCTGGGGTCTTCTTCCATTTCTTTCTTTAGTGTTCTGTAGTTTTTATTGTCGAGGTCTTCCACCTCTTTTTCTTTCTTTCTTTTTTTCTTTTCTTTTCTTTCTTTATTATTATTTTTTTTGGAGGCTATGTGAATGGGATAGTCCTCCTAATTTCTATTTCAGTTGATTCATCATTGGTGTATAGAAATAAAATTGATTTGTGGGTGTTAATTTTATATCCTGCTACTTCACTGAATTTGTTTATGAGTTCTAGAAGTTTTCGTGTCATAGGCAAGTAGGTATAGTTTGAACTCTTCTTATCTGTTTCCCTTTGGTTTCTTTCTTTTGCCTAATTGCTCTGGCTAGGGTTTCAAGGACTGTGTTGAATAGAAGTAGAGAAGGAGGGCACCCTTGTCTTCTTCCAGTTGTTAGAGGGAATGCTTTTAGTTTTTCTCTATTCAAAATGATGTTAGGGGGCTGGGGTTGTGGCTCAGAGGTAGCATGCTCTCCTGGCATGTGTGAGGCATTGGGTTTGTTCCTCAGCACCACATAAAAATAAAATAAAGATATTTTTAAAATTAAAAATAAATAAAATGATGTTGGCCTTGGGTTTAATGTATATACCTTTTACAATGTTGAGATATGTTTCTTCTAAACTTAGTTTTTCTAGTGTTTTGAATGTGAATGGATATTGTATTTTGTCAAATGCTTTTTCTGCATCTATTGAGGTAATCCTGTGAGTCTTGTCTTTAAGTCTGATGTGGTGAATTACATTTATTCATTTCTGTATGTTGAACCAACCTATGTCCCTGGGATGAACCCCACTTGATTGTGGTGCACTATAGTTTTTAAAATGTTTTTGTATGCAATTTGCCAGTATTTTATTAAAAATTTTTGCATCTGAGTTCATCAAGGATATTGGTCTGAAATTTTTTCCTTGGTGTATCTTTGTCTGGTTTTGGTATTAGGGTGATGTTAGCTTCATAGAACGAGTGTTCTATTTCTTTTCCTCCTTTTCTATTCCATGGAATAATTTGAGGAGAATTGGTCTTAGTTCTTCTTGGAAGGTCTTATAGAACTTGGCTGAGGATTTGTCTGCTCCTGGGCTTTTTTTCTTGGTTGGTAGGCTTTTGATAGCATATTCAGTTTCATTGCTTGAAATTGATCTGTTAAAGTTTTCTATATCCTCCTGATTCAATTTGGGTAAGTCATATTTCTCTAGAAATTTGTCAATGTCATCAAGATTTTCTATTTTATTGGATGATAAATTTTTAAATATCTTCTGATTATTGTCTGTATTTCAGTACCATGCTGCTATTCCTTTTCATCACGAATTTCAGGAATTTTGAGTTTTTCCCTTTTTTTCTTGGTTCATTTGGCTAAGGGTTTATCAATTTTACTTATTTTTTCAAAGACCCAACTGTTTCATTGATTTTTTGAATTTTTATTTGTTTCAATTTTATTGAAATTGTCTCTGATTTTAGTTACTTCCTATATTCTACTGCTTTTGGTGTTGATTTGTTCTTCTTTTTCTAGGGCTTTGAGATGTAATGTTAGGTTATTTATCTGGTGACTTTGTAGTCTTTTTTTCATGAATGAGATCATTGTAATGAACTTTCCTCTTATAACCACCTTCATAAGTCCCAGAGATTTTGATATGCTGTGTCATTATTCTCATTTACTTCTAAATATTGTTTTTATTTATCTCTGATTTCTTAATGCTATCCATTGTTCATTCAGTAACACATTAGTCTCCAGATGTAGCTTATTTTTTATTTTATTGTTGATTTCTTATTTCATTCCATTATGATCTGATAGAATGCAAGGTATTATCTTTATTTTTTTGTATTTACTAAGAGTTGCTTTGTGGCCTAAGACATGGTCTATTTTAGAGAAGGATCTGTGTGCTGCTAAGAAGTTGTATTCAGGGATCTCCCCTTAGTTCTACTTGTGCGGTAGAAGAACCAATCCTTAGCCCTCTCTGTCACCCATGAATCCCACATGTCCTGATCTCTTGAGTTCTGTCTCCAAACTCAATCATTCCTGTCTCCACCCTTTCCCTTTCAAATTCCTGGCTGGTCTGGCCTCTCCCAGCCCGTCCTGCAAACGACTGGACTGGAAGTGGATGGGGGAGGCTGGTAGATTTCCACAACCTGTATTCCCTTGTGTTTGATTTTTCTCCCAGTCACTTAGGCACACTCTATTCTATGGGTTTGCCAGGGCTGTATTTCTGGGCAAGCTCAGGTTTGCCAGATATCAGCTCCCCAGTTGCCAGCCCCCATGCTGCAGCTATAAAATGGCAACTTCCTCTGTCCTCTGTGAGCAGCAAGGAGAGATGCAGCACCTTTCCCACAGAAGGATATTGTGCAGCCCACCTTTCAGGTTAGTTGGGCAGTGTCTTTGATCTCTGATCTCTCTGTACCCAGCCATGCCTCAGGCCTCCTAAAAATGCAGGATCCTTTAATTCCCTTATCCCTCCACTTTGTTCATGGGGATTGCTCCAGCTGGCAGTGAATATAATAATAATATTTTATTATACCCAACCTCCTGAGTCCTCCATCTGCTTTGAATGTCCAGTATTAATTCCCAGTAAAGTACCTCCCACTCTTTTTTTTCCCACCTTGCTGAGAAGCTGCCTATCAGTTGTCTTGATTTCACACCATGGAACAAGTAGGATAGCGAGCGCCCTCCTCTACTCCACCATCTTGAAAAACTCCTTCGTTCCCTTCCTTTTAAAAGTAACTGGTAAGGTTCAGGAATGGAAAGAACCAGTTAATTTTGAAAGACACTTTTCCATCTAGAGCTCAAAGTAGAATTGATTGAAAGCCAGTGTGAGGAATAAACTACAGATTAATGATCCATAGCCAATTATGAGATGACCGTACCTCCCCAGCCCAGTGTAAAACAACATCTGAATTTCTGAAGCAGCTGAATGAAGGACACTCTGAGCTCAGGAGTGCTAGACCTGGGAGAAGGCAAGGGGATTGGATTCCCAATTTTTTTGGTCCTTTTTTTTTCAGTGTTTTGTCAATTACACATTCTACTTCTCTAATTCTAGTTACAACTCTGGTGATTTTTACAAACATTCCTGAGGTTATCTTTTTGAAACAGTATCAGGAGTTAATAATCTACGTGTCATCCACAATAAGTTCAGTACTATCCATTGTATCAGGCTTCCACTGAGGGTTATCAAAAGTACCTCCTGCAAATAAGGGGGGGGGACTACGATATATTTGTAAAATTCCTTTACTCCTCCACTGCATTTCCCCAGCATATTCTGCCTTTATGACCATCACCTATGTTGATGACATCAGTAACATGAGTTTCTAGTTTTGCTATTAAAAAAAAAGTTGGCAATAAAATAGCTCCTGGTCTCTTAGCTTGCCATAGTATTTTATATCTCATTTGAATGGTTGTTTGGCAGTTATCAGAGTTTGGGCTCAAAGCTTTTTCCTTGAATATTTAAATATATTTGTCTTTTTGCATCATTTTCTAAACAGTGTTGTTGATGAGAAGTCTGATATGATTTTCATTTTACTTCCTTCTCATAATATCTTCCACCGTCACTCTCTCCCCTCTCTGGAAGTTCCTAGATTTGCTCTTTCATTAGTCTGTGTCTTAGTATGTCTCCCCATCTCTAGTCAGCTTCTGCCTTTCAGACACACTTTTTTCTTAGCATTGAAGCATTCAATAATTCATGTTTTTGTGTGTGTGTGTGTGTGACCTTAATGCATTGGGTATGTAAGGAAGATAAGAAAGTTCTTTGTTTCCATAGTATTACAATGTCATGGATTATTCCAAACACATATACTGTACATATTTACCTTTTAACTTTTACCAATTTGGCATGTGTTAAAGAAGTCCCCAAATTGGGTCCCATGAAGCTGTTTACTTCTAGTTAAAAGTTGATTCCAATGGAGGAGGTAGGCTCATCAATGTTATAACAAACATTCCTTTGATCCAGTTGTGGAGGGAGGAGAGAAGAGTGGATTCCACATAGGAGTCTAGAGTAAAGACAGTCTTTTTCATAAATAAATAATACTAAGTCAGGATTTAGTACAGGAGTATCCAGATATCTGCTCTGATTTTTGACATTTCTCAAACTATAGAAATGCAATCATGAGATAGCTGGATTGAGATCATTAGATAATTGAAGAGAAACACAAGGAGAAAAGAATATTTTATGATGAAATAATCAATTAGCTAAAGTTGGAGTGCTTTTAATTATCAGTACAGATTGAATAGCATGTGCTATCTTCAGATTTAAGGTGATCTTCCTTTTTACAAAACCTGAAGATGCTTTAACTAATTTAGTTGAAGTTATAATTGATCTGAGGCAAGAACAAGAAGTCAGGAGATTGGTTATAGTTAGCAACAGGTCTTTGATGTGTACTAGGTTGTGTTATTCATCTTAGAGTATGTCTTATTTTTCATAAACATACAAAAAGAGAAGTTTGTGATAATCTACTGTAGGGTGGCTAAGTGACTAAGTGACATGTTTGAGATCACTGAAGGCCTTTTCAGTTTCTATGTTCCATGGAAATAGATCTGAGTTGCCTCATTTAGTCAAACCAAATTTGGAAAATTTTGTACCCAAGTCATTCTCTATCTACCACCATCCACATGCAAGCCATAAATGTGTGTAAAACTGTAATGTGGATATATTGTTTGCTTGGTCATTTGGGGTGAATAATATTAGTTCACAGAATTCCTGTTTTGATTTTTATGTATTTTGTATTTATATATGTAAACTATGTCTTAGTTAATTTTAACTGAGAGATCACTCTTTGAGTGCTAACATATACATTCTTATACGGTCATTTGGAATCTATGAATAAAGCAAATGCATATATCTAGTCACGTTTAGATAACTTACCTGTACTATTTCCCCCAGAAGTCTATAGTATCATTTTTGAATCTTGTTTCCTTTGCATTCTATCTCTAAGAAATTCTTCAAATTTGTGAGACATTATAGTAACACCTTCAGTATCAGTGTTTTTGGAAATCTCTTCTTTATTAAATTTCTTGGGTCTATTCTGAAGTTCTCAGGAGAGGCCCCTGTATCCATGTTACCACTTTTATGAAAATCCTACCTTTTATCATGTACTTAACTGAGTCCTTGAAAGGAGGTTGTGCAGTTTCTAGAACTACAATGATTGCTTGGTGCTTTTTGGTGGTAAACAATCATAATAGTATTATTAGTTTAATAGTAATTGAGCTTTCATGTTAGTAGATGTAGCATTTTCATGAAATCTCCAGATTATAAGAGCAGGGAATCCAAAAGTCTAGGGAAGGAAGGGAGGGAGGGAGGGAGGAAGATTTTGCATTTTGTTTCTTCAGAATTTGAGTCATTGTTTGAGTGATCTTACTACAGATGGCCATTAGATGTCACCAGTGTTCCATTTTATGAGCTGCAGTAATTTTGAAGATTGTTTCTGTCCTTCATCTTTGCAGGGCCCCAGGTCTAGTTATCATTAATCATTTATGAGCCACAAACCTAGTAGGCCCCGTATCAAGTTGATATTTAAAGTGACCTATTTGAGAATTCCATTTGTTGAACCATATTCAATTAAGAAGAATGGCACTGCCATTCTCCTAAACATTTAAGCTGAAGTGAGGGATGCACCGGTGCTATACAAAGGAGCAAATCCAACCTTGGGACCTCTCACTGCCCATATTTGCTGTATTTCTTTAGCATAACATCAGAAGATTTTTTTTCTCCTCAAAACAGCCACTGAAATATCTATAATTGCTCACAAAATCAGTCACTGCAAGGCACCACATTCTGTTGAAAATCATGTATGTGTTTCAGGATCTGGTGTTATCTAGTCTGATTCTAGATGATATATTCTAGTTTAATTTATTTTAGTAATCCAGTTATCCAGATTACTAATGCTTCTATGAATTTAGAATGTTATTCAAAAGACACTTCCATTAATTACTCTCCTGTGAGAAATTTGGCTTTCTTAAAATGTGTAGGAAATGAAATTGTGCCAAATATTTTATGAGCTCCTCTGCTATCTTTTAATTGTGAAACCCTTTCTTGTTGGTGTCAGGGCTCTAGGTCCTGCTTCAGAAGTAGCCATGACATGACCCAGAATGGATGTGACTTCTGTTTTAAGCAAGTCTTCTGGGTTCTTCCATTCAACTTTAGCCAACACTTCTGGCCTTCAATTTGGGGGAAATGACTGCATTTCAGGATGGAATCCTTTACAGGATGGAATCAGTTTCCTACACTTGACCTTGAGTTACTCAGAGGCAAGGACTGTGCCTTGTTAATCCCTGTGTTTGGTATTCAGAGGACACTCCCACATTACCCAAAATGGGGAGAGAGGAAAAGCATCAGTGGAAAAGATAAGAACCTTTCAATCATGTATCTGTCTATTCTCACTACTGAGGAGGTCAGCCTGCCTATCACTCTTGATATAATTAAAATATGAAAGGAATAATGGCAGAAGTGACTTCTGTGGGTAAGTAGCTCCTCGAGGATCTGTTCAGATGCCTCTATCCTGAGTTATGAGGCATATATTTTTCATCTTTTCTCTGCCCCAACTTCCGCTTTCCCTTCTTTCCTTTCTTCCTTATTGGAAGTTAAAATAATATATATGTGTTCCTCTTAACTTGCCATAGGAAATTGTGATGTTACACTGTTCTCTTTTTCTGAGTTAAAAATGTAAAGATTTAATATAATGTATCAGACATTGAGGCTCTAAAACTGAATCATGAATAATTAGAAAAGAAACTGAGGTAGGGACTCAAATTGACAGCACCAGGAACTGACAATGAACATGGTCTATGAATATAGGGGGAAACCTATTGCTAAAATACACATGAATACTACAGTGGTTTTAAGTGAATCATGGCTTCCAAATTTATGACCTCTCCCCCACATGGACACTGGCTTGGCCATGTAATCTACTTGGTCTCCTGGGATTTTGGCAAGTGTGACACAAGCATTTTGGGCTTCCTGACTTGGAAGCAAGAGAGAGCAGGTTCCTACTAACTTGAGGTCAAGTTCACAACACTGATAGTAAAACTCTTAGAAGTGTTTGCTTTGTTCTTGGATTCCTTTAAATTCCTTTTCTACAATAAAGTGAATTTTTCATTTCCTGTAGTGTAGCAATGCCAAAAAAGATGGCTCATGAAACAGCAGAAGACAAACTCGGGGCTACTTAAAGAAGAGAAAAACAGGTTTCTTTAAAAGGATTGATAGAATTTTGGAGATTATACTTAAGAGCAAAGAAAAAAGAGATCTTGAAGGCACACTCAATATGAAAAAAGGAAAAGAAAATAAGTAGATCTGACTACTCTTTGAGATAGGCATATAAAAATAGAATACTTTGATAATTAATTAGGTCCAAGAGAGTGACTAGAATCTAAAGAAGTCTTACAAAGGAAACCCAAGTGATTCTCTCAGAGAGGATCTGAATCCAGGAGATAACTGAGTTATACTTGGACAAGGGAAAGTAAAAGGTACTGGATGTGCCCCAGGGCATTATGGCATCCTGGGTTGTCGGGTTTCTGTTCTGGAGACTAAAAGGCTCAGGGGTCACTCCAGGAAAACTGGGCTAACTGGGCTGTGCAAAATAACCATACAAGGGACACAAATACCTTTTTCTTTGGGGTCGCTGTGATGGCTCCTCTGACCTTAAGGGTCCGCCCGAAGGAAGAGATAGAGCGCCAGAGCATGCCCTGACCCCCTTTTATTGAGGAGAAGCTATTCAAATGAAGCAAGGGGTCAGGTTTCAGGGGGCTGAGTCTAGCTTCGTGATGTCCACTGTCAGCAGGTTGACTGACACCTGGGTAGGCCACACCCAAGGGCACAGTAAGAGAAGGTGCACACACAAGGCACTTCCATAGAAGATTCTATTATTCTGTCCTAAACAGGACAAGAGGTTATATTACAAAGGAACAGGTGAGCATAGCTTCACCCATGGGCTGTAGCAAGACACGCCTAGGCACAAACAGTCACTCAAACCCTAGGGGGCAATCTAGCAGCATGGGTGCCTGACGCCACATCACCCAGCAGGGGAGTTAACTCAAGTCAGTTGCGACTTTGGTCTCCCACACTGGGTAAAGGCAAGAACTTGGAGGCCAAAATGGCTGGTTTCAGACCTCTTACTGTCTGATTTTTATGCAAGTTAGTTTAACATGTCTCCTGTCACACTCCCTCCCTCTAGCAAATTAAGAATATAATACGTAGCTCATGGGGTTCTTATGAATATTAAATTGTGTAAATTGTGTAAAATGTGAAATTATTAAAAACACATGAAATTAGATAAGAAAAAATTGGTTGTTAGCTGTTATAATTTGAAATATAATTTTCACCATTATGTAAGGGCTTCTTTTATCAAGATAAGAAAAATTTACTACTTTTTTTTCCCTTTCTTAATCATAAATGAGTTAGATTTGTCAAACCATGTGTATGAGTGCCTTAGGAAGATCTTACAGAGAACCCAGGGGCACTTAGCCGCTGAGCTGCATCCCCAGATCTTTTTATATTTTATTTAGAGACAGGGTGTCACTACATTGTTTAGGGCCTTGTTAAATGGCTGAGGCTGGCTTTGAACATGCAATATTCCTGTCTCAGCCTCCTGAGCCACTAGGATTATAAACATGCACCACCATGCCCAACTCCCCTTTTCTGTTCTCTGCAAGAATGCTTACAAAATAAGGATAATTTGTTACTTGAAAATAAGGATAACCTGTTAATTAATATTTGTTAAATCTCTTCTATGAATTATCTGGGGGTAGTGCCTTTAAGGAATGGAAATTCTGAACAACCAGTTTCTTTCAGAGAAGAGTGAATCAGGGTTTTAACTTTCCTATGTACATATGTAAATACAACCATAGTGAATCTCAACATCGCGTACATCCACAAAACTGGGAGCCTAATTAGAATAAGATATATTCCATGTTTTATAAGTATATCAAAATAGATTCTACTATCACATACAACTAAAAAATAAAAAAGTGAAACTAGAAAAAATTTTTTCAGTAAACCAGTAATTTATGTTTTTCTAAAAGCATGTCAATGTCATTTAAAAAAATAGTAGCTGTATTTTCATATTTATTTTTAAAATTAAAAAAACTATGTCTGTACATTAGGACCCTGTTTCCATTCTTAGTATTAATTTATCTACTCTTTTTTCCTTAATCAAGCTTTCAAAGTTTTTTCCTGTTTACTACTTTTTAAAAAGAGAACCAGGTTTTGATTTTGTAGTTTTATTCTGTCCTAAAATTCTTTCATCTTTCTGTTTCTTTAATTTTTATCTTTGCCTTTATTTCCGTCCTACAGTTTTCTTTGTTATTTAGATGATTTCTGTGACTGCTTTCTTGTTTTATAATAAATGCATTTAAAACTTTTACATAAATACCAGACTAATTCTGTTCTACAGGTTTTGGATGTGTAGAATTCTAATGATGGAGTTTCAAAATGCAATTTCCTAGGTGCTGGGTTTTGGCTCAGTGGTAGAGCACTTGCCTCGAATGTGTGAGGCACTATGTTCAATTCTCAGCACCACATATAAACAAATACATAAATAAAGGTCCCTCAATAACTAATAAAAATATTTTTAAAAAATTTAATTTCCTAGAAGTTTCTTATTTAATCCATGAATTATTTTAAAGTGGAATCATTTCTAAAACTAATTAATTGTCTTGATTATATTTTATTTCTACTTGTAATCTTATTATCAGAGAATCATCAATATAATGTCAGTTCTTTGTAACTTACTGAGATGTGTTTTCTGGTCTAATATGTCATCATTTTGGGTAAATTTCTATATGTCTTGAAAGTAATAGCTATTCCTTTGATAAGATTTCTTCACCACAAATATACTGTACATTTATATATCTTAGTAATCTTTGATTTCCCTATTGATTTCTAAGTAAAATATAACATCTCATCATAACTATCAGTTTGTAGATTTATCCTTATAATTCTACATCTTGTATATATTTCAGGCTATTTTGTTTATGATTTCCTTGGATATTTCTTCTTTTGTTAATATCAAATGTATCATTATCCCATTAAATATTTGATACTTAAAAATGTCAGTATATCAGCCTCATTTTCTTGTGTTTTTTTTCCAAGCTTTCATTTTTAGACTTTTTATAGTTCGCTTTAAATATGTCTCTTATAAAACAATATACAGCAGAATTTTTTAAGTGGATCCCAAGATTTATCTGTTAATAATTGTTTTGACCTTTTTGTATAATTTATTTTGGCATTCATTTCTAATATCTTATTTTGTATTGTTCACCATCTTCTATCCCTACTTGCTTTTCTATTGTTATGCTTGGCTCCATTTATTGGATTAGTAGGGTTTTCTTTATTACCATGATTTACTTTTAAAAAGTTACTTTTGATGTTTTAATGTATCCATCAGCTTTGTATGTCTCTAATAAGTTCCAAAGTTAATTTTTTCTTCCAAAGAGAACAAAATTGTTTATAGTATTTTTTCATTTCTTGTTGAAACATCCTGCCATCAACTTCCATGTTATTGTTATCTGGAATTTTAATTTCATTTTGATTTTTAAATATACCCATGAAAGTTATAGTTTTTCCCCCACAGTTAACACTTGAGTTTAGCAATATGTTTTCCAAATGGATTTGTCACATCACATGTCCCTGCTTCCTCCTTGAGTCACTTTTGTTGCTGATGTTCATGCTTCAGTACTTTCTTTGCAAATGTCAATGAGGAGTAAGCTCTTATTGTTTTCATATCTGGACACACATTGTATTTTTTATGGAACTTTAATTATAAGTCACATTCTTGAGCTCTCAGAGTCATTATAGTATATTATCAATCCTGAGGGTATGATGAGAATCCCTGTGAATTTTTAGGTAGTTGATCATAGGGCAAGTGATAGAGGACCCCACTTATGAACTAGGGGTGGACTTGGGAAGGAATGAGTCCTAAAACCTGTGGAGTTGGATGCTAACTCTGAGTGCTTAGGTCAGCATTGAATGGTAGTTCATGCCTATCTCAGTCCTTTTGGGGATGTTGTAACAGGATACAGCTGGCAGGATAATTTATAATAAACAGAAATTTATTGGTTCATGGCCCTAGAGGTTGAAAGGTCCAAAATTGAGGGATCAGGATCTGGTGAAGGTCTTCTTGCCCTGTTATCTCATGACAGAAGGGCAGAAGAGCAGGAAGGTGGGGGGAGGGACTTCATTTTTTTTTCTGCCAATCATTTTAAGATTAAAGAACACTTAACAAAAGCAAACCAAACAATTACTAGTTACAATATGAATATTATTCCACACACTCAAGTATATTGACAAGCTTAGATTCAATCACTTCACCTGTACACTGATAATATAACAAGAATATTTACTCTCTGTTTTGTTTCCTGTTATACTGAAAGATGGAATCCTTATATTTGTTAACTCAGAACAAGGTTATATTCTTGACTCTCTTTAATACAAAAATCAATGAGGACACATATTGTGTGGCTCAAAAACAGTTTTCATATGTTTAGATGAGGCATAACTCATTTGCTATAAGAAAGAAAAATCATGATCAGTGAAATATAAGCTGGTTACATTTCTTTGCAGTGATGTGTTTTCATGCTAATGAGGGGAAATATGTGGATAACCTTTGGTTTTCCTCAAATGATCACACTCTACATGAACAACTTCTTAATTGCCCTGTTCCACTCTGAATTACTGAGAATTCAAGTAATTGCAGTTGAATCTCTGCTTATTTGCTATTTTAAATAATAAAATGCACATTATGTGGTTTAATCAAAAATTTCAAGTAAGCTGGGTGCAGTGGTGCACACTTGTAATCCCAGTGGCTTGGGAGGCTGAGGCAGGAGGACTGAGGTTTAAAGCCAGCCTCAGCAATGGTGAGGCACCAAGCAACTCAGTGAGACCCTGTCTCTAAATAAAATACAAAATAGGGCTCAGGATGTGATTCAGTGGTTGAGTGCCCCTGGATTCAATCTCCAGTACCAAACAAAAAAATTTTTTTCGAGTAATAGTATCACTTTATTAACATACAAATGAAGTGTTTAAATGTTGCAACATGCAATTACTGAACTCTAATGTGGAGATAAGGACCTTGACTCATTGCTTTAGTCTTGTAGAGGTTTTCATGCAGAAAAGAAGCCATTTGTTCTTTAGCTTTGAAGAATGAATGAAGGAAAGATTTCTGAGACATGGTGCACATATAGTATTGGCAGAACAATTAACTTTGAGTCATTTTAATATTGTTCTAGTAATATTATACACGCATCGTAAAGCTTAGTGCAAACATTTCTTATTTTTCTCTAACTTTGCTTTAGAAGATTTCACATCATCAATTTATTACTATACCATGAGAAAAATATCAAGTAGGCTAGATTCTCTTTATGGATTAAAATTCTTCCTATGGGGGAAGTCATAATAAACCTATGTGGGAAGTCACAATTTTATATTTTAGACACTTTAGTGCAGTGTTTTCTTCATGTTTTGAGATGTAAATAGATGGTAAAAACCATGTGATCATTTTTCAGACAAAATGTCTATGTGTATATGTTTAACATTTTGTCTGTTTTCAGGATTGCATGGACCCCCTGTTGCCCATCTTGACTCCGGGGAGAGCAAAACATTGAGTCCAGTTCTACCAGTACTACATGTTGGAGAGTTACATGCTATAAACCCTGTGCTTTTTTTTTAAAAAATTTTCACTGTGTGTAATTCATCTGCACAATAATAATTGGAGAAAGCCTGGTCTATAAGTTTTAATTGAATTAAAATAATCTCAACTCAGAAAGACTATTTAGTTACATCCCTGATAAAGTAGTATAGGACAAGAACACAAGAAGTTATTTTTGTGGCATTTTTATTAATAAATCTAGCCTTTCACATTTCATCATTTGGAAGTTGCATCGTGAGCTGGTTAGTGCACAGGCTCTGGAGTCAGGCACCTCTGTTCATATCCCGGGTTGGCAGCATCCTGGGTGTGTAAACTTGGTCAAGTTACCTGGGGATAATTAAGCACCTCAAGGAGCTTAGGATAGTACTGTTACATTGTAAAAACTCAATAAATTCTTTTCTAAATATCAAAATAATTTATGTCAGTATTTATAATATTTATAATGGTGGTTTCAGTTGTAGGAAGCCTTTCTTATCTTTACTTTATGCCAGGCTGGTAATATGGACTCAGTAGGAAGTTCCTGAGGCTTTTCTGCTTAAGTCCTGATAGTGTTCTTCCTCCAGCACAATTTCTGAGAAGGAAGGAGTGGGGTGGGGACAGATGGGCCCCAGCATTGAGCCATGCTATGGCAACTTCCCTGTACTCGAACACTCTGTAATGCTTTTCAAGCCTGTAGATTAAAATAGTGAAGGATTCTGCATGTTTTTCTGCAATTTATATTCTGAATGTGAGTCCTTCGACATATTTCTTGGTTTTAACTCTTTAGAGAACTTATCTACCAAACAAAGAAAGCATCATTAAAAGCTAATAAAAGAAAAGGACTTCAGAACTGTAGATTTAATTTTGTAAATTAGATACTTAGAAGTATTCCATTAGGTAAGGCAGTAGTTTCATTTTTTCCAGTGACAGTACATTTTATACAAATAAATTAAAATAATTACATTAAAAAAAATTCCAGAGTAAAGCTCTGAAAGTGACAACATTTGGGCACTAATTTTGACAATGGGCAGTTAAACAACATATGGTAGCATTTACAAAAGTGTATCAGTAAATGATCCAAATTAACTCATTAGACATGTATATTTCTGTCATGTACTTGCCTAGGTGTTGGCTTATTTTGTGGGGCAAGTGGTTCTTTTGGTGACATGTCATGTAGCAGATGGAAAACATTAACTACTATTTTCTGTACTTGTCATATATGTTTTGTAATCATTACCCAAATTATATGTAGATATACATATACGCATACATATATATACACACATTGTACTAAATCATAGTAAAGAAAATATTCATAATATAGTGAACTATTGGTGTGAAATGAGGCAAACCTTTACAAAAATAAATATGTGTTATATCTTAAGCTACATGCAGTTTTAAAAGCCATACAGAAATAAATGACAGGGGTTTGATTTTGATTTCTTGGATCATTATACAACAATTCTACATATATTTAGTATCTAACAAGTATAGCCTGTATCTTATATTTTAAAAGTCACCTCTGAGAGCTGGTAACAATTTATCATCAAATAAAATGTGTTAACTAACCAGTAAAGTATATTCTGAAGTGGTCAGTCTGATTATATCATTGGATCTAAGTCCACTCTTTAAGACCTCCATTTTTGACAGTTATGTTCTATATGAAAACAGTCTATCATATTTCAGGATTTTAAAAATTGGTGAATAAAAAGCAGGTTGTGAGGGCTGGTCTTTCTGGGCTCTGCCGGATATTTGTTTGGTGGTTTTTTTTTTTTTTTTGGACTATCGTAAGTTGCATGAAATGGTAATAATATCACTTCCTTTTGTGTACAGTGTTAAAAATGAACAAGGTGGACAACTGAGCTCTACTTTTCTTGAAATGCTGAATAAAGACTCCTAATTTAGAAGTGTATATCTACACGAAAAATGATTATACAACCCACAGTGCCATAACATACAATATTTTATTTTCGAAATCACTGTTAAAAATGAATCAGCATAAAGTCTCCACATTTTCTCTTTTGGAAAGGACTGTCCATTTTTTTCTGAGATGTGCTTTCTATTTTAAGGAAAGGAAAACCTTTCTCTTATGAAATTATTTAGAACCCCTAAACTTTGCAAAGAACTGTTCTAGGTCTTAAAGAGTTAGCAGTGAACAAAACACAGAAAGTTTCTAGACACCTAGTATCATAGTGACATAGAGGTCAAATGAATATGTAATACCATACCAACAGTAATAAGCACTGAGCCAAAGCTGTCTTGTCTCAACATTACAAACACGTGAGAGCTTTAAAAAAATATACTAAATCTTTGATCTCATCTGGAGAATTCTATTTCTGTTGAATCAAGCATCTGGATTTTTAAGCACCTTGGGTAAGTATAATATGCAGCTAAATTTGGGAACCACTAAGTTAGAGTGACAATGGATGCTATTTTACATAGGTGATAAAAGTGGCTTTTCATTAGATAGCATGAGGAAAGACCTGAATGAAGACAGTGAGCCAAGAGCATGTTTGAAGTGCCTTCCAGGTAGATGGTCCACACAGAGCAAGTCCTAAGATGAGTGGATGCCTAGGTTGCCATGGACACAGAAAGGCATTAAGGTTAGATGGAGGGAATAAGGGCAAAAGCAAAACAGCATTATGTAGAAGAGGTACACAAAAGATGGCTGAGAGCCCTGTAAGACATGGAAGGAATGATGAGAAGCCACAGAATTTTGACCAGGGAGGTGAAATAATCTAATCTATATTTTTTAAAGGATTCCTCTGGAATGGAATGTAGATCAAATATCCGGTGCAAGAGTAGAACTAGGGGAGCAGTCAGAAACTACTAAAGTCAATGAAGCTAGAAAGAATGGTGGTTTAGACTCAGATTCTAACAGCTGACCAAAGTGATGGGAAGAGATTGGATCAGAGATAATTGGAGAAAGTATAGCCAAAGGAATTTGCTCTTAAATTGAATGTTGGCTGTAAGAGAAATAAAGAAGTCAGGGATGATGCCCAAGGCTTTTGTTTGAGCAAACAGTTTTGGGTGAATGGTGGTGCCATTTACTAACTTGAATGACACCAGAGGAGCAAATTTATCTTGGAAGGATGGGATCAAGAGTGTTGTTTGGGGGGCATGTTAATGTTTGAGGTGAAATTATGTTGGAATAATAAATGGTAGGATTGAGTATTAAAATATCCTCATTGACAGTTTATAATGTTGGCCCCTTAATTTAATATCATTTTAAAAAATTCATTTGATGCTGGAGATGGAACCCAGGGCTTCAGGCATGCTGAGCTCTCAGATACCACTGAGCTATGACCTCAGACAATTTAAAAACTTTAGCATTCCTAAATATTTTAAAGCAGTGACTTCATAGTGAAGAGCATGATTAGGAAATGTATTACTGCTTATAAACATCTCCTGGTAATACATGTCTATAAATTGGAGCACTTTAACAGTTGTAAGAAATCTTATTCCAGCTAGACTATTGAAGTCAAATGTTCTTAGTATTTCCATAAAGTAACTACATTACAGCAGAATTTAAACATTAGTCCAATAATAGGTTGAGGGATTTACACATCACAGTGGCTGGACCAAATCCTTTCAGCTTCATGCCATATTACCTATTAAGATATCTATGATATTATGAGACCATCTGTATTCACAACAACATCTCAGATGATGAACATCAAGAATTTATATAAACCAGACAAAAAATTTTCTTTCAGCACCATTTGTGATGTCAGAATATAAAGTGATATACACAGAGATGTTAATACTTAATAGTTATATTGCATGTCAGATTATTTTCCTACTATTTGACCAAAGGAACAAATAATTCCTGATGATGTCAACAGCCATATTATGAATTTTAATGTTTACAAGCAGATTTCCCTGGTGGCACAGAATGGATGCAACGACATCGAATTCAGAGTGTGTATTGCAACATCTTTCAAATGGGAGTGAAGACTTCTTCCATATATCTCTGGCAATAGGAGAGAAAAAATGAGTTACATTTTTTTTCACAGGGAAAAAAAAGAAAATAGAGAAGAAGAAAAAAAAATAACATTAAAATTTCCAAGAATCTGGACAACTTTCAGTGAAATTCATTCCTTAATATTCAATGGTTTTATTATCACTAGTTATATAAGTTTCTACATTGAAAAATGTACCTGGCAAAATTGATGCAACAGCAATAAAACTGTCCCTATGGGGAAGGAATCATATTTTGCAATTTCATTTATTGATAATTTGAAAGTAAATTATAGCCAAATGCCACATGGACAGCAGTGAGATTAAAAGCCTATGCATGTTGAACCTATCTGAGTCACTATTTTCAGTAATTTCAAGAGTCTCTTCATCAAATATAAAAAGACATATAAGTAGCCAAGCATCTATGAAGTCCCTGTGATGCTTTTTAGGTTCCTGTTTTTTTTTTTTTCAATGATTTCTTTAAAGATCATGTAATGTGTTTCCAAAACATAACTAATGTATTTATTGACAAACTTTGGAAAAACACAAAAAGATTGCACCACAGAGACCTTAATATCATTTTAAAAAATTCATTTGATGCTGGAGATGGAACCCAGGGCTTCAGGCATGCTGAGCTCTCAGATACCACTGAGGCTGTCAATGGTGATGGGGCAACAATTCTAGGGGATTCCAGTTCTCCTTCTCCCTCAGCTAACAGTTCTCTGCTTTTCTTTCTTTCTTTCTTTTTTAATCTTTTTTCCAAATTATGAGATAGGCTTAAAAACAAGGTATTTCTGAGTGAAACTAATGACAAAATCCTGCTAACCCAAATAAAAATTGGTCTTAAAAGCTGGGTGTGGTGGTACATGCCTGTAATCCCAGAGGCTCAGGAGGCTGAGACAGGAAGATCACGAGTTCAAAGCCAGCCTCAAATAAGCGAGGCACTAAGCAACTCAGTGAGACTCTGTCTCTAAGTAAAATACAAAATAGGGCTGGGGATGTGGCTTGGTGGTCAGGTGTCTCTGAGTTTAATCAAGTACCCACACACACACAAAAAAAAAAAAAATTGGTCTTAGTATTATTACATGAATTACACACATACAAATGTGATAACAACCGCTAATGTGTTTAGCATTTACTTTGCACTCTTTTTTTCTAGATGTACTATTTATTCCTAAATACAGCACTGTGATGTGGTGATTACTATTAGCACCATTTTACAGATGAGGAAATGGGGCTTGGGATTAAGTAATTTGTCCTTATCTATCCAGCCACTGAGTGGAGCAGCTGGAAACCCTGTGCTGGTTCTCCAAGCAGTCATATCTATAGAAACTCCCCCAAAGCACCCAGAATGGTCTCCCAGGCTTTGGAGTTCATGATTAAACCTAGATAAGGTGTGTAACACCTCCTCTTCACCACTTTGGAGAAGGCTCAACACACTGCTAGGCCCTTGTGTAGAGTTATTAACATATGCCCTTAATAAACAGTATCCTAGGGACTAGAGAGTTAAAGATACTTTAAGAGCTAGAATGACTCAACCAAATGACATTGTGACTCACCTGATAAAATCTGGTTAATGGGAAATCAGAAAGAAAAAAAATTCATTAAATGAAAACTAGGCTTCCTTGACCTGAAAGTCAATTTGAAAAGGGGTTGAACTTTTGGTATATAAAAATCTAGATTCGAAAGAGATCTCCAGAAGCAAATGACAGATCAATCCTGATTTCTTTTGTTTTCAGTAATTTCTTCAACATGAGTCTTTGGTTTAACATTTTTACATACTGTTTATTGCCATAATAAATAGACATGGCAGGTTTTCAGGTCTTACACTTTGCCGGTAACATTTCTAGCTAAAAACTTCTGTAAGTTCGGGCAACAGTTTGGAATCACAAACAACTTTGTTCTTTTTCAAACTGTTCCACTCAAAAGCCATTCCTATTTACTCCTTGCCAAACATTTGGGCCCTCTAAACCTTGCTGCCTCCCAGAACACCTTTACAATCAAATATACCTTGTCACCTCTATCAATTAATCTCAATTCTCAACACCTGAGCAGGGGACAGACCCAAGGATGGAAATGCACTTAGGCAGCATTTTTCCCTTTGGACTGCCAGCCTGAGGCAGGCCCAGATAGGTGGTGATTCAAGTTGAAACTAACTTTGGCTCTGTCCAAGCTTTTGGGTTGATCTGTTGGAAAATGCCTTTGAAATGTGTGCCAGGGAAATGCAATTTTAAAAGTAATAATAATAATATGCAGGGAATTGTTATATAAAGTAAGATTTCTTTGTGGTCTCTTGGATGGCATGTTTCAAATGCTGAATTACAAGAGGAAAAACTATAAAGTGGAGGAACAAGACAACCAAGATTTGCATACAAAACACACTCTTATTAAGGCAATTGAATGTAAGTACTTCCTTTAAAGGACTTTGAAGCAGCCAAATTCTTTGGTTTTTCAAGAAGTAAATCCATTTGTTGCTGTTGATGTTGTTTTTTCCTCCTAGGTCATGGAAATTTTGAAAAACGATGAATCACAGGACCAAGAAGAATCTTCTTATTGATTTCATCACCTGGAATGAGATGATATGACTACATGATGTCCTTAAAAAATGATCTACAAGGGGACTGGTTGGTGTACCTCTGTGGTAGAACATTTGCTTCCATGTGTCAGACCTTAGGTTCAATCCCTGAAAAAAAAGAATCTACTAAAGGAGATCCTTTGTCTTTCAAGACTGAATTATATTTAGGTAAATTTTTATATGGGATAATATAGGCCCCCTCCCCAACTGACATCCATCCATGTCTTGTTATTTCTCCTTTCCACTTTGTATGGCCTATTTTTATCTATGAAATGAAGTGGATAATCTTAAAAATTATTCAACACACTATCACAGTTTTTTAAAACATGAGTTATTAAAATGACCACTTTGGTCCTCCATTTATTAATATAACATAGGCATATTTATAGCATGCTGACATATACCCCTGTTTTTATTTCTCTGGTTAATTATATTTATTATTAATATTTTAGAGTATGTCTAATGCCTATAGGTAGTGAGAATATGCTTAATGACAACCTGCTTGAATTAAACTTAAGTATGTCATAATGAACATCTAAAAAATGTATCATTAATAAGTAAAAGCAATACTTTAGGTAGAATCTGGGTTGGTGGGTGTATGGATGTACTCCGTAAAATACTTCCAATACTCCTTTATTTCCTGTCTGGGGGGAAAAAACAACAACAACAACTCAGATTTTACTTGACTGATAGGAACTCTCTAACTTTCCCACTAAAATACTAAAGAAAAATCAGAAAGATAAAACTAGAAACAATACTAGAAAATAAGGGAGGGAAGAGAAAAGATGGCAAAAGTTGAGCACAAATCTCACAATTCCCAGTATCATATCACTGCGGCGTGGGTAGAGGCGTACAGTGTGTGCTCTGAATTCTAAACTGAAGCAGCCGGGAGAACAGCAATAAAGGAAAAAGGCTTTGACTCACCTCCACTGCTTTCTGGAACAGGGCGTTCTCAGGGCTCAACTTGAACACACTCCTTCTGCGCAGACTCTGCTTTAAACTGGTCAGGTGCCTGCTCCACCTACCTGTTCCTAGCCCTGCCACAACTGCTTTTTTCCTAAAATTCTAGCCAGGGTGTAAGTAGTGGTACGCCGCCAGAATAGCTTTACTCTACCATGCCCTTCCAACACGATGTTCTGCTTTACTCCAGCCCAGAACAATGGAGTCAGATGACCATGGACTAAATCTCCAGCAACTGTGAGCCCAAAATGAACTTTTCCTCCTCTCAATTGTTCTTATCAGGTATTTTGGTCACAGAGATAAAAAGCTGACTAACATAGAGATTACAAAGCAGAGGGACATTCTTATGGTTTAGAAAGCTAAAGATATCTTGCATAAAGTCTCTCAGACAACAGTAAAAAGGGGGAAGATTTCTATTGGGAAACCAGCATAACTTTGATATTAAAACCTGACAAGGACATACAGAAAATATCAGAAACCAAACGAGTAGTACAAATGAAGAACAATCCCTCACTACATGGGCTCTTATGAAAAATGCGAATTTAACACCAGTAAATCAATATATGTAATTTATTGACAAAGAATATAAATCCTATAATAATTGCAAATTTGGAATATATTCAGAAAAAAGTATTTGATAAAATTCATTACCACTTACAAATTAAAAACTCTCTGTAATTGTGGAATAGAAGAAAAAATATTTGTAGCCTATCCCCCCCAAAAAAAAATTCCAGAATCTTCATATTGATGGTGAATCATTGTTTTCCTTGAGTTCAAGGAAAGACAGAATATTCATTATCATCTCTTTGATTCAGCAACTTAGCAGTAATTCTAAACTGAGCAACAAAACAAGATGAAGTTTGGTTTCGGTGACTGGAAATAAATAAAACTGCCAGAAGTCACATATTACTTATGTGACATACATATGTTGTTCATAGATGAAATAACATAATATGCAGATAAGATATTAGAGTTAATGAGAGTTTAACAAGATAACTGTATATAAAAATTAGTACCTAAACTTCAATTGCATTTCTGCAAACCAGGAGATAGCATCAAACAAAAATAATTATCTGGAAATAAGTCTGACTAAAGATATATAAAATCTTTATCGGATAAATTGCAAAACTTAATTGAGACATTCACAAATAATTGAAGAGAACTGCCATGTTCATGGATTAAAAGATTCAATAATGCAAAAATTAAAATTTCAAAAACTTATCTATATATTCAAAACAATTTAATTACAGTTTTCAGTAAAATCTCAAGAACAGTTCCAACTGATGAATGTGTATATTGTGAAATTTGAAAAATTAATCTTAAAATATATGCAAAAGGAAACTAGACACAGTAACACATACCTGTAATCCTAGTGGCTGGAGAGGCTGAGGCAGAAGGACTACAAGTTCAAAGCCAGTCTCAGCAACTTAGCAAGGCCCTAAGCCACCTAGCGAGGCCCTGTCTCAAAATAAAAAAATAAAAAGGGCTGAGGATGTGGCTCAGTGGTTAAGCACCCCTGGGTTCAATCCCATGTACCAAAAAAGAAAAGAAGATAAGCCTAAATTTAAAGTGTCTATGAAAAATTTTAAAGACAAAAGTAACCCAGTATTCTGAAAGAAGAATGCAAGGTGGGAGGTTTTCCTCTATTAGATATTAAGATGATTTCAAAAGCTCTAATAGTTACATGACTAGTAAATGAATCAAATTTGAAAGATCAAAAATGGTCCTCCACATATATGGACCTTACTATATCAACAGAAGTGATAGAATGACAAGCAGAGAAAATTCTTTCCATAAAATTTCTGGGATAATTGGATGTCCAGATGGAATAAAATGAAATTAAATCTCTAACCTCATATTATATATAAAAATTGAATCTGATCAGATTAAGGCCAAAATGGAAAAGACAAAATTATAAAATTTTAGAATGTAATAAAGGTAATACCTTCATTGCTTCAGAAAAAGGAAGGATTTCTTAAACATGACCCCAAAACCTAAAAATACCTAAAGGAAAAGATTTGAAAGATCAAAAGATCAAATTTGAAAGATCAAAAATGGTCCTCCACATATATGGATTCAATTACATTGAAAAATTCAATTATATTGAAATTAAGAGTTTCTTTTTTAGAAACATAAAAGCTGTAAAAGCATAGGAGTAAATATTTTCCTTGACCTCATGAGGGGTCAAGGAAATGTAGGTAAAATTATAATGAGATAGTACTACAATGTCATCAAATAGGTTATGTTAGATTTCACTGTTCATTCGCTTGACTCATATTTCCAGTATCTAGACATGTGGTAAGTGGAACTCCACTTGTTGAGAATGCTAACCTAGATTGAGCACCGAGGAATTCCTAGTCAATAATTTTATGTACAGAAAAGTTACAAGAATGATACCTAGAAATTTGTTTTCCTTGAACCATTTAGTTATCTAAGTTGCTACATGATTAATTGAAAGTGTAAGGTCTCATAATACCAAGAGTTGGCCAGGAAGTGGAACTGCAAGCCCTCACAGGTACAACAGACAAGAGTTAAACCGGCACCACAGCTTTTGGAAATGTTTTCACACTATACGGTAATGTAGTGTTATGCCTACCCTGTGACTCAGAAGCTTCACTCCTAGCCATATGCTAGATACGTGCATATACAGAATGGTCATAGTAGTTTTATTGATAAAATTGATCAACACTGGAAACAAATGGCTATCAGCAGAAAGGACAAACAAAGTGTAGTAATTTTATAAAGTTAAATCTTACACAGCAATGAAATTGGATAAATTAAAGCTACATACGATATATAAATGCATCTTACAAACAAATGTTTATCCAAACTATAAAGAAAAGCAGGAAATGATTAGCATAAAAGTTGCAATAGCAGTGGCCTCTATTGGAGAGGCAGGGGTTGGGAGAACTGCTTGGGTGGTTGCTAGAGTGCTCAAAATTTCTTTTTTGTAACCTACATGATGGTTGCAATGTCATATAGTTTTTAAATTATTTGTTAAATATACATGTACATTTTATTTATTGGTAACTTTTTTTTAGAGAGAGAGAGAGAGAGAGAGAATTTTTTAATATTTATTTTTTTTAGTTCTCGGCGGACACAGCATCTTTGTTTGTGTGTGGTGCTGAGGATCGAACCCGGGCCGCATGCATGCCAGGCATCCCCAGCCCTATTGGTAATATTTCACAACACAAATGTGTATTTGTGCATGGATGAGACAGAAAGACTGATTTTTTTGGTTTGGTTTGTGTGGTCCCAATAAACTTATTCAACAAAGCAGAAATTTATTAGCAATAATAAAAATTTTACTATCTTAAAAAGTGGACTGAAAAGGAGAAAATAAGTATTCAGTTACAAAAAGAAATGTCTTTATAGTTCAAAGATAAACAAGGATTGAAATACTAAAGAACTGGTTAGCTCAAACAAATGAGCTTCATCCAGTGACATATATTCTCCTCTTTTTGCTGAATTTTTTTTAAGTTTATGATGACTCCTAAAACAACGGTGTCCCTGTCTTCTGCTAGAAGATTCCAGAACAGAATTTTTTTTTTCAGGCTAAAGCCTCCTTTATTATTATGGAGACGAGAATGAATCACATCTATGCTATGTCTTTGAAGTTACGAAATTACAAAGCACAACAGCAAAATAATAATATAACTTTGGGTTATATTTGTAAAAGTTAGAAGGTATATATATTCTTAATTCAGAAATTACACACCACTATAGGAATATTACATTATTGGTTTTGTCCTTCGTAGTTATAGGTAAGCTACAATTTTGTATATTAAAAGAACCCTAACTTTAAATAGTACTGAGTTAGTTGTGAAACTTTTAACTCCTCTCAAAACAAACAAAATAAAAGTAAAATGACCTCTGCACATGTACACACATAAAATGCCATCAAAATTATTTCCTACAACTGGAGCAAGCATGACTCTACATTCTAAGAAAAAAAAAAAAGATCTTTATGTTATGTATAAACTTTCAGTGAATGTTCAAGTAAGAAGTTAAGGGAATTACAAGACCAAGGAAGAGTGAATAGCTCTCTTAGAGAGTTGATGGAGGAAATATGCATATACATTCAGGTCACGACACTGCTAATTTGGAGCAAGCTGTCTTTAAATATTTAAAATAATCATCCTGAAGAAAAGCACATTAAATCATAGTAATATGGTTTAAATTAGAGTAATGGGTAAAATTAAGCAAGAAAAAAATAAAGACTAATTTTGAAAAATCCATCCAAGATGATTAATTATGTTATGAAATGACTTTAGGAAATAAGTGATTTCCCAAAGGCATTTTTGTAGGACAGATAGTCTTTGGTTTGGAGAATACCAGCAAGCTAAGATACATTTGTTCTGGAAGATCTCTGCCCTTTTCTGTGTCTTCAGGCCACACTATACCAGGTCAGTATGTCCAATTCTCTCTGTAATTCTGCAGTTGAGACAAATGAATAAAATTTAGAACTGGAAAGAAGTAAGCATATGATAAGTTTTATGTTTTTGTTTACTATAAAGAAGTAAACAAAAAGAGTTGGAAGACCTGGATTCTTGACACTTAATAGTTGCATGATTTAGAGCAAGACACACTTTATAGATTTACAGTTTTTCATTTGTGAACTAGGGATGATGATATTTATCTTGTCTACACCAGTGGGTTGTTGGAAAGATCAAATAAATAATATATCATGAAAGTACAAAGTAAACAATATAATAAATAGGACTCTGTGCTGCTTGTGATCCCATGTTTTCCCAGCATCTTTGGCTGACCTGGCTCTGGCCTTCTTATTAGACCTCAGGACCCTGTCATGGAGCAGTGGCAGAATGGCAGCATTAGCAGCAGGAACTGTAGGAGATGAAGAAGCTGAACACAAGCTGTTGACCCAGGATGCTAGCTACACCCTTTGCTCGATTTATACCTGGGGAGAATATTTCTGAAAATTACTGTAACAGAATATATTTCTGAGCAATCTTTTCACTCTTTTCTTTCATTCTGATTTTTAAAATTAAGATTTAGGATTGATTTTGCTATGAAAAAGGGCTTTACTCTGAGAAAATTATTTTCCCTACTAGAAAGTGCTTCATCTACATTGTTGAGTCATGGAATGAATTGAAAACAGTGGAATCTGTTTTACTAAGTATTGCTTGAGACAGGCAGGACTGTACAGGTTTTCAAAATGGTAACATTTACAAAATGCAATATATCTTCTAATGGGGTGTGGAGAAGAATGTCTAGTAAGAGAGTTCTCTAGACTTCCCTGGGGCAGAATATAAGCTTTGCACTGATGTAACAGGCCCTCATGAACATGTACGCACGGAGAACACCTTAGAAATGAATCTTCTCATTTTTCTTTTTCAAACTTCACAGGCTAAGAGCGAATATTTTAAGGTTAAAGAATGTTAATATGTATGTAGGAACTCAACAAAATTGAAACTAAAGCTAACCAGACTAACTAGCTTTATCACCAAGACAGGATTTTTCAACAGTGGTGCTATTGACATTCTGAGTTGGAATAGTTCTTTGTTGTAGGAGGCTGTCCTGTGCATTGTAGGATTACTTAGCAGCATCCCTGGTCTCTATACTCACTATATGCCAGTAGCAATCCTCAAACTGTGAAAAACAAAAATGTCTGCAGACTTTACCAAATGATTTTTAGAAGGCAAAATTACCCCTGGTTGAAAATCACTGTACCAAAAATACTAATTTAATTTACTATACAAAAATACTCTTTCTGCTTCTTGAAATGTATTAAGAAGAAATTGGGTTTGCAAGTAAAGCAGTCAAAAATTTGATAATTTTTCTAGTAATTATTTTATGACACTTTGCAATTTATAATATATTAATATAATATTATGGAAGACAAGGAAGGAAGTAAATATTAAGTATTATATGCCATCTGCTAAAGGACTTACTTTAAATATATTCTTTTATATCTCACAGAATCTTTACCTGGGAGTTATTTGCCACCATTTTATAGAGGAGGAAACAGGTTTAGAAATGTTAAGCAGCTTTCCCAAGGTATTCAGCTGATCATCTGACTTCAGGTTTTACTGTTCTATCCCACCTCACAGCTACCTGTGAAATACTGATCATTTATATTTGAAGGTTAAAGTAGCAATTATAGGCTATATGTGAGAATTAGCTATATCATAAGGGCCCAGGTCATTTTTATGGCACTGTCATACTATTCCTTTTTACAGTTTAGGAGTCTAGTTCAAAATCACCTACTTTCAGGTCAATGCTGTGGTTTAGATATGTTTTTTTTTCTTCCCAAAGGATTCATGTATTAGGATCTTGGTCCTCAGTGAGGCGATTTTGGAATCTGGTGTAGAACCTTTAAGCTGTGGAGCCTAGTAGGAAGTAGTTAGGTCGTTGAGGGTGCTTCACTAGGAGGGAATTGGTTTAGTTCTCATGGGATACTGGTTAGTTCTTATGAGAGGTTGTCATAAAAAAAGGAAGCTGGCCTTACCCTGGGCAGTCTGTTAATTTCTGTCTTGCCATGTGATCTCTCCTGGTACATGTTTCCACCATGATGCCATCCACTATGAAGTCCTCACCAGAGATGAGCCCATATCAGTACCATGCCTTGAACCTCCAGAACTGTCAGTTAAATAAAATTCTTATAAAGTAAACTCTTACAAACTCTTGTAATTCCATTATTGTAATGGAAAACGGAACAATACAACATGTATCATCATTTAAATATATTTAGTTCAATATTCTGTAAGAGGCACTATCACAATTATTGATTAGTTTGATAGGCACTATCAAGACTCACAATCGCTCTGAGTCATTAAATTATAGTCTCATCTGTCTGTCTGGTTTGGGATTAGGAGTTTCATTAGGAAGAAGTAAGAACATTTAGAATATTCTAGGATAGGTAGGGTAGCAGGTATTACTGGGGATTTTCAGCAGTGAAGGTGCTGTTATTGAAACCACATAAACAAATTTTAAATTAAATATAGATATATGTTTTCTTAAAAGTCCTTTGTCATTGCATCTTCAGGATGTATTCCTAATTCTTTTCAGGATGTCTTATCCTCAGGATCTATCTAATCTACCATCACACAGCTTAAGCTCTCCCTCAGGTACCCTCTTCATCACTGATTCCCTAGGTCCCTTCACCTTTGGCTCGCCCCTAAATTAGTTTCCCTTCATTTACAGAGTAGAGCAGTTAGCTCGCCACTCCCTGCTCATGTGGGGGTTTATCTCTGCGTGTTTAAAGACACATTCATCACTTCTCCCAAAAGGTCACTTACTCACCCCTGTGTAGCTGAAGAACTGACAGAGACTTTACAATTTCTTTCTTCTATAACCCACCCCCATCTAACTTCTCCGAAGCTATGTTAAGTGGAAGAATTTAATATTGACATTTCTTTTCTCATTGATAAGACTTACCTAGCCACTCTCCCATATACACCTTGAGAGGAAGAGGTTTTTTTCATTTTTCAAGTTTTTTTCCTATGTTTAATTTTTAAAATACTTTAGATTGATGTAAATTACATACTAAAAAAGTGAATAGTTTGGGGGCTGGAGTTGTAGCTCAGCAGTAGAACGCTCGCCTGGCACATGCGGGACCCTGGGTTCGATCTTCAGCACAATATAAAAATAAATAAGTGAAATAAAGGTATTGTGTCCAACTACAACTAAAAAATAAATATTAAACAGTGTACAGTTTGTAAGCATACATCCCTGTTAATTTTTATTAACTAGAAAAACTTGTGGAACCAGCATCCAGAAAAACAGAATGTTACAAGCATTCCAGAAGCCTATTTATTCCCTTTACCAATCAGTTAAATACTTTTAGTGACAGTTTGCATATGCAAGAATATGCCTCTAACCAAGAATTTGCAGTGAATAACATGATCTTAATATTGCATCCAATCAGAAGTTCAACCATGAGTCACAATTGCTTATATTAGTATGTTATCAAGTTATTGAAAAATGTAATGATTGTATTCATATTGTGGTTCAGCGTTTCAAGAAGTAAACAGAAACATCATAGTTCATTGTCTTGATATTTCTTAGAGTACATCAGTCTTTTTTAGGTGAGATTCTCTCCTAGTCACCTAAGGACCCAATTTCCTTTGGGTTTTATGTTAACTTCCCATCACTGTGACAAAATACCTGAGATAATCAACTTAGGAGGAGGAAATATTTATTCTCTTTCAGGGGTTTCCTTGTATAGTTGCTTGGTTCCATTGCTTTTGGGCCTGTGGCAAGGCAGCATATCATGGAAGGAAGCATGGTAGAAAAAAAGCTACTCACTCATGGTATCTGGGAAGAGAAACTGAGGGGAAGGGACCAGGTTCCAATATTCCCTTCAAGGGCACACCCTTTATGACATAACTTCCTCCCACTAGGCCACTAAGTTTCCACCACTTTTAAATAGCACCACTTCCCAAGGTAATCAAATATGGGCCTTCCAGGGGTACTTACTCAAACCATAGCAGTTTCAATGAACATGATATATTTTAATTAGTGGTTAGAGTTCTGCCAGCAGAGCTTACACTGTGTGTGAAGTTTATTATTCTCAGAATCATCACCACTATCATTTCAGACTATAATCATCTCTGCACATGTTGCCCCTGAAGTATGGGGGAATTCTCTATCCCGGTGGATCTCATCTCTGGAAGTACATAAAATTATCCATAGAATTAAATAAAACAAAAGCAAAATATCCCTCGGGACCCACACTAAACCAAGACATCAGCATTTTTTTTGAGAAATGGCATCCAGTATCAATTGTTTTAAAGTTCTGAGTATTTCTAAAGTATAACTCATGCTGGAAAGAATTACAACTTCTCAACTTCTCCTGGAGCTCCATTTAATCTCATTTTAAGCATATCAGCAATACCAGAAGATAACTAAAAATTCAGACCAAATTGGATTCTCCAGTTACCCCTTGAACATAAGGTAGGACTTTTTGCTTTTAAGTAAAGGGCTATCCTTAAAGTTGTCGGAAACTGGCAAACAACCTCCATTACTTCTAATTTTCCATTGAGCACTGGGCAGGAATGATCAGATGACCCCAGAATCCCTGCCATGAAGATCTGTTCATTAGAATCCACTCCCAAGGGAAGCTGAGTCTTCTTCAACACTAAATTCTACCCTCATTCAGTAGCATTCAGTTCAGGACAGGAGGGCTACCCCTAAGTAGAGACACATAAGCAGGATGCTCCCCCTTTTGTCTCAGAAGACAATTTTACTACCAACAATCATCAGTCACTCCCTGGCTACATCTTTTTACTTTGAATCTGCTGTGATATTCTAAGAGAGGAGAGTGAGTTGAGAAGTTTGCTCTGAATGGTTGGCAAGGAAAGAGAGTATCCTAGAAGTTCAGTTTGAAATGAGTCCAAAGAGAGGTGTTGGTATTGGCAGAGCTTTTGGGAGGGCTTTTCTTACAAAGAATAATGAGTCTCAGTTATGCTAGATGAATAAATTCTAGAGCTCCACTATAAAACACATCTCTATAATTAACAGAACTATACTGCACACTTAAAATTTTGTTGAGAGGTCAAATCTCGTGTTCAGTGTTCTTCCCACAAAAGAAAAACCAGTACTTGCTTCCTTTAATCTGATAATATGCCTGCTTTCTCTGGCTCTTTATCACTAGGAAGGGTGGTGGCCAAAAGACCTTCCTTGGAATTGCATCCTACCCCACACTACCTGCATGATGTAGAAAATAAAAGATGGACAATGACTTAAGAAGGCACGTCAGAAGGAAATGTGTCAACAGGCCTGGGGCTAATAAACATGAAATCAGCACCAAACATCCCCAGCCCCTACTAAATGCCTGCTGTGGTTTGGATATGGGTGTGGTCTTTGTCATAGAGCCTGTGCTACGCTGTTTCAACTGAACCTGCAAAAATAGAAGTTAAGTAAAACTCTTCTTCATTCCAGGGTGGCACTATTGGGAGGTGGTTGAACCTTTGGGAGTCAGGGCTGGTGGGAGTTGCTTAGATCATTGAAGCATAAAGAATTTCTTGTGCAACCTCCAGGTAGTTCTGCTGTGATCACTTTGGTAGCTTTCATATGACAGATACTTTGGGTAATTCTTTCAAGAGACTTGTTATAAAAGGAGCAAGACTGTCCCCTCCTGTTATCTCTCTGCTCTTGGTCTGAGATGTAATCATGCTTGCTCTTGTCTAAGACCCATTATTATTATATGCACCATGAGGTGATGCAGCCAGCGGGTGGTCCTTGTCATAGAGCCTGTGCTATGCTGTTTCAACTCTGAACTTTCAAAAATGGAAGTTAAATAAATCTCTTCTTTGTAAGTAGCCTGTACCAGTACTTCATTTCAGGGAAGAAGAACCCTTAATACAACCCTTCTCTATAGTATCAAAGAAAGTATTTGGGGATTATGCTTTCTCTTTCTGCCTCCTTCTGTTTAGATTTTTTTTTAATTCTCTCCTTTCAGTTGCTCTTCATGTTTATTTTAAAGTAATATTTCCCTGTGTTGAGAATAGGAGAATGGATATCACACTGAGTGATTTACTCCAGACTTCCAAGAAATGTCATTGCCAGAAGAAAAAGAATACTCCCTGATAAACTTCTTACATTTAAGACCCATCTTTGAAAATGGGCTCAAAGCAAACAGTATTCAACTCAGCCCTCAAAATAAGAAAGCTCCTAGAGAATTACCTACATTGATGTCAATCTCAAACAATGGAAATAGCTAAATTAATATCACCACCTCCTGAGGATCTGATATTCACCCAACACCATATAGTCATCACGTTACATAATACAACAACACTTACAGGTAGATACAATTCATTTTGTTTCCCAAATTATCTGGGCTAAAATATTTAAACAGCTTTCTTCAGATCACATAGACAGTACATTACTGAGTGAAGCTTTGAAATCACGTCTGTCTGATTAGCCCTAACTGCTTTAGTAAGGTCGATAGTTCATGTTTCCCCTTAAGACAAAGCTGCTAACCATTCTCAGGTGCCTGGTGCTCTTATTAAGAGAGTCTGCTCCAGTTACCCTCCAGCTCAGACTTGCTGTATTCCTTCACAGTGTCACATGAAGAGAATTACTGACTCTTCTCCACTCAGGACCCTCTCTTCTTTTAGGAGACTGCTATTCAAAGTAGTAACAATTCTACACTCTGTGCAACACATGATGAGTTCACCTTTGGCGCGTCCTGAGTAATACCTTCATTTTATGAGAGCCTCCCCCAAACAAGGCCTTAACCATAATTGACTTTGATGCTGGGGATTTTAAGATCCTTGAAGGGAGAGCTATATAAGGAACTTTTAGAGGTGTTATGAATGGGTCAATGAAGAATCTTTGGTTGGAGAGTAATGGGAACTCAAACTCAACCTGATATAAGGGAAATGTAAATATAAAAACATTGGAAAAGTCTCCACTCTCCCAGTTTCTCTGGCTGTGAGGAACTGTGATTTGGACTGATAAAATACAGGTTAACAAGAGGATAACAGAGTTTATGAGCATATGCAGTGGGTGTTATTTGTGAGACAAATGCAGTGATAAATAATTCACAGGGCAAGTTAGAAACTGGGTTTAAAGAGCAGCTTAGCTAAGAACAATAAACTTGCAAAGAAGTGACAAGACGAAGAAAATGTTTTAGACTTTCAAGGGCTTTTGCCAAAGTAAATATATGGGGGAAACAAATGGAATGGGGTTGGTTTGTTCAGGTCTCAATCAGCACCAACTTTTCATCTCTTCTTGGCCATAAAACTTCTCTAGATTTGTAACAGACCTCATTTCTCAGAAGTTTCTGCTTTTAATCAGATAAGAGAAGCTCTGGGAAAGATGTTTTCTGCATGTGTTGAATCCCGAATGCCGTCAACTCAAAATAACATTCATGCCAATGTGACATATTTTAGGATGGCATGTTTTGATCCCCTACGAAAACATCAACGAAAGAACAGATGAATACATAATTGTATGGAATATAGAATACAGCACTTGACATGAATTAACAGCTACATCTCTCAACATAGTTAAATCCCCCAAACGTAGCACTAGATGAAAAACGCAAGTTGCAGAAGTGTCTATATAAGTTGACAAAATTATATAGTTTAAAATTCTGTGTTATACATAAACAGGAAGTAGCAATATAACACCATGTGTGGGCATAATAAGCATTGAATTTATGACAGTAATTATATCTGGGTGGGAAGAAAAGAATCAATGAGGAGCAACCTGGTGTCTTGAAACTGTCTTTGAACCTGTCATATTAAAAACACCTCATGTATGATGCTTAACATATTTGATAAAAAGGAGTGTTCACCTGTTCACCATATCATTCTCTACTCAGATGTATAGTCTTAAAAATATCATGAATTCTTTAAAAGAGGAGTTCATGTCCCAGAAAGTCCTGCAAGCATATGAGTGTGTGTCTGGCTCAATCTAGAGGGTCAATTTGGTATTGCCAGTAGCTCTCTGTCCTCATCGCTTAGCTGTGCTTTTTTTTTTTTTTTTTTTTTTNTTTTTTTTTTTTTTTTTTTTTTTTTTTTTTTTTTTTTTTTTTTTTATCTTTGGGTTCTATGCTTATTCAGGCCCTTTATTCACAATAGCATGAAGGCTCCTAGTACCTCTAGGCCCCAGTCTCAACCTTTGGTCATCTCTGGCAAAATGCACTTCTCACTTCTAACAGTTTCAATAAGAGTCCTAGAATTTCATCCTGTTGAATCTTGTGCCCATCTTGGATTAAAATCATTTTTACTAGGTGAGTGAGCTGATTAGCTGGGTCTTGGTTATATGCCACCCCCTGGAATTGATGAGATAACCCTAACCCTACCATGTTGAGTCCTTAAGCAAAGATTTGCCTATACTATATGAGGTTGTATAGAATGATGCCTGCTTTGCTTGGACCATCTAAATGACAGAAACTTGCAGGAAAACATGAATCAGTCTCAGGAATACACACACACACACACACAAACTCACAAATAAAATGCCAGAAAATATAGTGAAACAGTACATAAAGGAAATATTTACTAAGATCCATTAATATCTAAGGATAGAATAATGTAACAAAACCCACAGATATCATACACCACATCAATACATTATAGGATATGACAGACAATAGTTGTAACTTTATGGCTATTCTCATTAAAATTAGGAGTAAGAAAGTTGGGCCTGGTGGCATGCACCTTATGTCCCAATTTGGGGAGGTTGATGAAGGAGGATTCCTTAAACCCAGGAATTCAGGCTAGCCTAGGCAACTAAGCAATACCCCTGACTCCTAAGATTATTTTAAAATAAAAGATTAGGAACAAGAAAAAAATGAAGCTTTTTATGATCACCAGTATTCTTTTTCCAAAATGGTAGTCAATGCATTAAGGGAGAAAACATTAGGATGTAAATGCATTTAGAGGATCTTATATAAATCTTTTATATAAAAAGGGGTATAAAATTATCACAAATAAAAGGTAGGAGATTTGTTCTGCCATCAAAATACCAAAACTGACAGAGGTAGACAGATTTAATCTAGTTTAGCCACAATGAGAACTTGACAATGGACAAGGACACAAGCTTTCTGTGGAACAGGGAAGTGGGAGTATTAGTTACAGAGCCAGGTCATTCTCAGAATTATCTCAGAACTAGAGAAGAACAGAACACAGTCCCCAGGCAATGGGGCTTGCAAGAATGAGTCCGGAAGCAGGTTCCAGCCAGCTGGCTTGATCCATAGAACACTGACCCCATAGCACCAGGAGTGGGGAAAACCTGAGTCTCTGGATAGAAGAGAGGCAGGTAGGGACCCGGACTTTGTCATGATGTGTATTTGCCAACACTTCTTGCTACACTGGAGCTATAGACATGCCTGACATAAGTGACCTTAAGTAAGAGCAGCTCAGCGAGAGATTTTTTTTTTTTTTTGAGAGAGAGAGAGAGAGAGAGAACTTTTTAATATTTATTTTTTAGTTTTCGGTGGACACAACATCTGTATTTTATTTTTATGTGGTGCTGAGGATTGAACCCAGAGCCCCGCGCATGCCAGGCAAGTACGCTACTGCTTGAGCCACATCCCCAGCCCCCAGCGAGAGATTTTTGATTTATAGTGGGCCAGCTCACTACTAGTTCATTGGAGGGAGAGAGCAGTCTATTCTTAAATGGATGTTCCTTTGATAATATAACTGGGTTGAGAATACTATGAAACAGGCTCTGAAAATGTCTTCCATGTTTATCAAAGATTGTGAATGATCTAAAAAAATAAACATGTGTTTTATTTTTTTGTTAAATTATTATTTATTCTAATTCGTTATACATAATGGCAGAATGCACTTCATTTCATATTACACATATAGAGGACAATTTTTCAAGTCACTGATTGTACACAAAGTATTTTCACACCATTCTGTCTTCATGCATGTACTTAATGATATCTAACTCATTCCACCATCATTCCTACCCCCTTGTCCCCTCCCTTCCCCTCCCTCCCCTTGGCCCTATCTAAAGTTCCTCCATTCCTCCCATGCTCCCCTCCCCTCTATTGCCATTATGAGTCAGCATCCTCATATCAAATGCATGATTGAAAGGTATTCTGTTTGAACTGTTGACATGGTAGATTATTCTTTGTTTCTCAATAGCTATAACCCTGTGGTGGACAAGAATGTCAGAAATTCTAAAAAATAAAAGCAACTGGTAAAAAGGGTCCAGTTTTGGGTAAGAAGGAATACTCTGCTCTGTCTCTCCCACTACTTTAAGCTATAGAACCTGGAAATGTTATGCTCTAATTTGGGACCCCCAAAAGACCACCAGAGACCAAGATCAATGTAAACAGCAAAAAGGTGTTTATGGCGAGCTAGCTCGGTCCTCCGCGTGCACACACAGCAACTGGTGACGCTGAGAGGCCCCGAGTCCAGGGTTTGAAGCAGTTTTATACATTCTTTGGAGAAGGCAGGGACCCCCACATACATCATAGCATCTCTTAGCAAATCATCACACACTGCGGGAAAATCAAATAACAACTCTAAAACATGATTAGCACATTCACTGGCGGGAACAAGTTGGGTAGGGGTGATTGGTCAGTACAAAAGGGGTATTCATTTGAACTGATTGGTTTAGGCCAAGAGGGGTGTTCGTGCTGAACTACATGGTTTCTCAACAAGTTATCAACCACCATAAACTACTGGAAGGGTCATCTGGCATCCCAGGTATTTCCCTGTCTCATGCTGATTGGTGGCTGCTAGGGGGTTGCTATGGATCCCCACCTAGCCTGACTGAGTCAGGGACACCTGGCCAGCAGATCTCTCCTGTTATTTGTAGATAAACAACTTAGCAGGGTGGGAATGTGCCTAGGAGTGCTCTGTGGGTCTTTCCAAGGACAAAGGCCATGTCCCTTCCTTGGACAGGCTTTGCTCTGAGGTAGAGGCTGGTTTTTCAGAAAGAATATAAAAAATTTAAAAGTAAATAGTAGTATATGGTTTTGGAAAGAAGAGCAGAATTTGATATACATCTTAACCCACAATAATTTTACCTTTTCTTCCCCACCCCCCCCAGTCAATTAATGGCCTAAGCTTGATGCCCTGGATTTGGGCAATGGAGTCTCAGAAGACCTCTGGTCATGATTTGAAAAGTGGAAAAGTAACTTCTGAGCTCAGAGTATGGAGCTCAATATCTCCTCCTCCCCCGCCCTCCTCCTCCCCCTTCTTCCTTTTTCTTTTCTTTGTTCTCTTGTGACCCAGCTTCCAAGCAATCCTATAGCATTAAAAGCAGCCAGTGGCAACAGGAGCCTGCAGTCAGTAAAAATGGGAGGAAAAATGTCCTCTGTGTTCAGTAGACCTATGGTTTAAAGATATTATATCCAGTAACTACTTTTTATTTTTTTGGTTTTGGTTTTGGTTTTCTCTCTCAGTCCTCCCACAATGGACATGGACTCAGTTATGGTAACTCCACAGCACAGCTAGAGTAAATAAAGTACTAGCTTTCTTCCTAGAAGACTGACACAAGTATCTATAAGAAATAAGATATTAGGCAGATTAGGAATAAAAAGGAGCTAAGGAAGTATCTCCCTACAATTGTTTATGAACTTCTGGGTTAACCCTCAAGATCATATGATTGAGTGTGATCCTGTTCAGCATACCAAAAACTTGGAGAACAGATTTGTCACTGCCCATATACTAAACTGGCCACTGGGTGGTACATACATGGGATAGATCCAAATAGCCCTACAAAGGCTCTGAAAACTGAAGTGATTCTGGAACCACAGCCAATAGAAAGGTAGTTAGAACTTGTTTCCTCAACATAATCAGGTAGGCTCCTTGATTAAAGAAAATACCAACATTTTTTGATAGGATTCAAATAAGTTTTAAAATTTTTTAACTATCTAATGTGTCCAGAATATAATCCAAAATTGCTCAGTTTATAAAAACTCAGGCAATTTCAACTCAAAAAGACAATAAATATGTTCCAATACAGATTTTGAAGTTATTTTCAAAGACCTTAAAGTAGTTATTAAAAACTGCTCTAGCAAGCAATTAGAAATACTCTTAAAATGAATGAAAAAATAGTCTCAGAAATAAACACATTAAGAAAGAACCAGATAGACATTTTAGAATTGAAATGCAACATAACTGAAACTAAAAATTCATTGAATAAGTTTAATAGAAAAATAGAGCTGTCAGAGCAAAAACCCAATATATGTGAAGATAATTCAAATAATCCAATCTGAACAGAAAGAAACTGATTAAAATTATTGAAAAAAAGAATATAGACTCTGGGACCTATGGGACAATAGCAAAAGTTCATTTATGTCATCAAAGTCCCAGAGTGAAAAGAGAAAAAAACTATATAAAGTGCCAAAAACTATAAAAAGACAAAATGGTTAAAAATTCTGAAATTTGGCAGAACACAAAAACCTACAGATTTAAAAAAAATTAGCAAGGCCTGAATGAAATAAACCCAATGAAATCCATTACTCACTCTCTTTCTCCCATATGTATGTATGTATGTATGATATACATATATTTCTAACATATATATATATGTGTATATATAAAGTATAGATATCATATGAACTATAATGTATAACTCTATTATAAACTACAATGTGTGTATGTGTAACTAAAGACAGAAAAAAAATCTTGAAAGTATCCAGATAAAAATGCCTTGTTACCTATAGAGGAAACAAAGATTCAAATGACTAAATATATTCTCAGAAATCAGGGAGGTCAGAAATAAGATGTGTTTCAAGTGCTGAAAGAAAAGTTTCATCCTATATCTAGTTTAAAAAATATTATGTATATTATATGTAGATAAATTAAGGTGAAAGAATATATATTTATATGTATATATAAAGAATATTGTATATATATACATATGTATATATATATACATATGTATATATATATATATATATATATGTATATATATATATACATATATATATATATATATATATATATATATATATATTTAAAATGAAGGTGAAAGAAAGACATTCTTAGATTAGGAAAGCATAGTATTCATTAACAGTATACCTAATAAGAAGGAATACTAAAGTAAATTTTTCAGACAGAAGAGAAAGGATGCCCTAAATACATCTGTAATATAAGGAACTAAGAAAGAAAAACAGAGAGAATAAATACCAGGGTAAATATATTTTTCCTTTTTGTTCATTAAATATGTTCAATGTTTGAAAGCAAAACAATTTAACAGTATGTAACAGGAATTTCAATGAATGTAGGGGTAAGACAACTAAAACAGTTACAGAGATGTTTCTAAGATTTTTATATTCACCTTGAAGAGTCAAAATTGATTCTAAGTAGGCTGTGGAAAGTTAAGTGTGTTTATTGTAATCCCTAGAACAACATTTAAAAACTTTGCTAAAATATATAATTAAAATGTAATACTAAAAAATGTTCAATAACCCCCACAAAATCAGGAAACATGAAACAGCAATAAGAAACAGGGAACAAGAAGAAACCAAATAATAAAATTGTAGATATAAGTCTAAACATATCAAAAGTAGATCAAATTCAATGGTCTAAATATACCAGTTACAACCAAAGATTGTCAGAATGGATTAAAAATATCTTGCACTAATTCTCTGCTGTCTATAAGAAGCTTATTTTAAACATGAAGCTATATTATGGAAGACTCATATAAAAAAGAGCTATAATAATTGTAGTTTATCAAAGTAGATTTCAGAGCAAAAAAAAAAGAGTTAAAGGAGTAGGGATGAACACTACATAATAACAAAAGGGTCAATTAATCAAGAAGACAGAATAATCTTAAATTTGTTTGTACCTACCAATGGAGCTGAACCAAAAACTGAGAGAGAAATAGATAATTATAGTTGGATATTTTAATATTGCTTTGTAATAGTACACATAAGACCAGCAAGATGAAAAAGAATTTAATAATACCATTAACTAACTCAATCAGACATATATTTAAAGAATACATCACCTCCAAACAGCAAAATAGTTATTCCTTTCAGATGCACATGAACGTTCATCAAGGTTGGTATCCTGATTCATAAACAATCTTAACCAATTTTAAATACTTAAAATCTATAAATGGTTCTCCTGCCATAATGGAATCAAACTAGAAATCAGTTACAGAAAGGTAACAAAAAATGTCTAAATACTTGGGTGTCAACCACTCATGTTTACATAATTCATGGGTCAAGAAGCAAGTCTTAAGGGAAATAAGAAAAATCTATTGAAATAAAATAAGATGAAAATATACCACATTAGAATGTAGTTATAGGATGTAGCCAACTCAGTACTTGGTGGAACTTTTCTGGTCTTCAATGCTTATGTTAAAAGAAAGATGTCAAGTTGATAACTAGAACTTCCTAATGTGAAAGTAGAAAAAGAACAACAAAATTACTCAAAGCAAGCAGAAGTAAGGGAATAATAAAAGAATAGATATCAATGAAATTGAAAACAGAAAAAATAGAAAAAGTCATAAACAAAAAGCTGGGTTTTTTTGAAAAGACCAAAATATGTGATAAATCTCTAGTCCAAAAAGAAAAAGAAACAGAAAAAGAAGGAAGGAAAATGTCTAATCTCACCCATTACCAATATTGGAAAAGAAAAAGGGGAAATCATTTTATACCCGTATATTAGGATGTTATTATCCATTCAAATAAATTTGTCAGTTAAGTGAGCTGGACTTATTCTGGGAAAAAACTATCAAAACTAATAAAAGATAGATAGCCTAAATAACCCTGCTCCTCTCTTAAATACTTATCAGTTAAATTGTATTCTAAAAGAAATCTCCAGGGCCAATTAATTTTCCTGGTTAATCCTACTGAATGTATAAGGAAGGAATAACAACAATACTATCCAATTGCTAAATAAATTACAAATAAAAAACCTATCAAAAAATAAAGCTCAGGCCCAGATTATTTCATTGGTGAACTTTACAAATATTTAGGGAAGAGGTAAGTTTAAATTGAGTTTAGGTCAAATCTCCACAATCTCTTCCAGAAAACAGAACACTTCCTGATTCAGTTTACTAGATCAGCATTGCCCTTGATATCAAAACTAGACAAATAATGTATAAACAAAGAAACTACAGACCAATATCACCTCAAAAATCCTCAAGAAAATATTTGCAAATCGAATACTGTAATTTTTAGAAAATTAGTATATACACACTGACTCTGGATTATCTGAAATGTAAGCCTGGTTCAATAGTCAAAAATACAAATCTGTCAATGTAATCCACTTCATTAACAGACCGCATGTTCTTATCAACTGATGCAGAGAAAGTATTTAGCCAAAAATCAACAACCACTCACAATAAAAACTCAAAAACCTGTAGTACAAGGAAACTTCCTAAACCTCATGTAAAACATATCATATTGAATTATACATTGTTAAACATTGACCATATCATGTATTGTAATGTATGATCAATGCACTATTTATTTTGTATACTTATCTGTGTTTCTAGGTTATAACCACTCTAAAGACTATCGTATTTTGTGTTATAATATTGAATAATTTAATTTATAGATATGATAACATTTTGGGGGAGCTATAGAATTCAAGATATAAATAAGACAAATTTTTGGTTTTTTTCATCATGATAAAATTGGGAAACTTCATAGAAATAGAATTTGAAAAGTAGTTTACACTAAGAAAGACTGAAACTTAGGAGGTATTCAAAGAATAGACTCCTCAGAGTGGACCAGGATGCAAAAACAGAACTCTTCCTCTATGAATTTTAAATAATTTATGCCAAGTATTATATTAAAACATACAAGACAGCCAAGATTTTCTGGAAATAAATGCAAATTTCTTTTTTTATAATTTTTTTTTAGTTTTAGGTGGACACAATATCTTTATTTTATTTCTACGTGGTACTGAGGATAGAACCCAGTGCCTCATGCATGCAAGGCGAGCTCACTACCACTGAGCCACAACCCCGGCCCTGCAAATTTCTTTAAAAAAAAAATAAAAGTGTGTACTTATCTTGTTTGTGTACCTACAAAGTATTTTATTAGTGTTCTAGATACTAAAGCATGGAAAAAATAAGATAAAAATGCAAGCTACTTATCATAACTTTAAGTAAAAATTTTAACTTGAATTACCAGCATAAAATAGTGTATTTCAAAGCATGTATTTCTATAAATCATTGGGAAATAACCATTTCATAATTCACAAAGTTAGCTCTTATTTATAATGACTGTTAGTACTATGCAAGAGGATTAGTGATGAAACTGCTGCATCATAATGCTTCATTACCTCAAACTATGCAAATTGATACCCTAAATCTTAATATTCCCTGTGTCCTCTTTGCTGGTTAGCAGAACTTGTATCTTTCCCAGTCTTCTGCACTATTCTTATTTCTTGGTGTCCTTAATGGGATATCTTACCACTTTTTAAAAATAACACATTCTATTTTTCAGAGAAATTTTAGGTTCACAACAAAATTGAAAGATAGAGATTTCTTATATACCTTCTGCCCTGCACATACATAGGCTGCCCCTTATCAACATCTCCCATTAGAGTGCTGCATTTGTTACAATTGATGAAGAAACATCATTATCATCCAAAGACTATATTTTACATTAGGGTTCACTCTTGGGGTTGTATAATTTGTGGACTTGGATAAATGTATATGACATGTTATCACTGTTATATTATCATGCAAAATACTTTCACTGCCTTAAAAAATCCTCTGTGCTATGCCTATTCATTCCTCCCTCCCCCAAATTCCTGATCTTTGTACTTATCTCCACAGTTGTACCTTTTCTAGAATGTCACAGAGTAGGAATTATATGGTATGTAGACTTTTCAATCTCTGGTCTTGATCACCAGCAATGCCAAACAAACAAAAAGTAAGAATATTGCGAAAGATATTCTGGTACCCAGCTGTCCTTAAAATAAACCACAAATGCCTTAGATTAGCAAAGTTGTTCCCAGTCCACTTCTTACTATTTGTGTTTCCTGTGTAAGCATTCTATGGCTGTCAGGTGAGTCCTTTCATTAAATGTATTCCATCTCTAGTAGTATAGGTTCCTGCCCATCGTGCTTGTCTAAATGTTATCTTTCTTTTAAGTCTTGCTTCCTTCATGAATACTTTTTTGGTTGTTCTAAGTTTCCGTGACAAATTACAGCTAGATCTTTGGGTCTTTGAGTTATATATCTGTGGATTCAACCAAATGCAGAATAAAAATATTCAGAAAAAATTGCATCTCTACTGAACATGTATAGATATTTTTCTTATAGCCTAACCAATACAGTAAACCAATGAATGACATTGTTACATAGCATTTATATTGTGTTAGGCATTATAAGTAATCTAGACATGTTTAATCATGTGGAAATGCATAAGTTATATGCAAATACTATGCCATTTTACAAAAAGAACTGATTTTAGCATCCACAGAGAGTCCTGGAATCAATCCACCATACTGAGGAATACTGTACTCTTGCTGAATGTACTTCTGAAGAATTTATTGTCTATGTCACTCATTTAGTAGGTAAAATACTACCTTGCCTAATCTGTGCATAAGTGCTTTCTTTCTGCCTAGGAGTGCCTGACAATGGGTGTGCACTAGAAGTTATTTGCCCCCCCCCCCAGCTGTAATGTTCAAGATAGCGATTATATAGGCTGAGAGACATCTCAGCCTGTATAAACAAGTAGACTACATTGTTCCAAATTCCGAAGGCTGATTTGGGTATTTATATCAACAAACACTTTTGAGCAACTACTCTAGGTTAGGCACTGTACTAGATGCTGGAGACAAAAAAAATGACAATTCTGCTTTAGAGAAGCCTACATTTTATTAGGAGAACAGAGAGGTAAACACATAATACTGTGGGATACACACCATGATAGAAGTATAGGCTATTAGCAGAGCATATAAGAGAAACAGGTAACACTGCCATGGGAATTGTCTGGGGGAAGGAATTCAAGAGATGGGACCCAAAGAATGAATAGGAGTTATCCAAGTAAATGTGCCAGAGTATGTACAGAGGAGAGGACAGGAAAAGTACTACAGGCAGAAGGAACAATATAAATGATGTCCTGGAGATACACATGGTTAAAATGAAAATATAGAAGTCTAGTTTGGCTGAAATACAGATACACAAGATATGCAAGATACACAATAGTAAGAGATGAGGTAGGAAGGATATCAGTATTTATAATAAGGTAACAAATACTTGTAAAGGCAGGGAGGAACCTCTGGATGGATTGAAGAATGCAGAATAAGTTAATTAGCATTTTAAAATACCAATTTGGCTGCAGTATCATAGTGTGAGGGAAGCAGAGAGAGTAGGTCAGATGTATAGCCAATACAGTAATCCTGCAAACAGATGGTGATGACCATAGTAGTGATAATAAGAGATGGAAAAGGTGGGTAAATTTCAGGCATGCTTAAAGGAGTAAATCTGTGAGGACTAAATGGATGTGGGGAGTGAGAGAGAGGAAATTAAAGAAGTGTTAACAATGTCATTCATTAAGAAGAAAGTTAGGTGAAAAAAACTATTGTAGGGGCTGGGGTTGTGGCTCAGTGGTAGAGCACTTGCTTGCCATGTGTAAGGCGCTGGGTTTGTTTCTCAGCATCACAAATAAAATAAAATAAAATAAAGGTCCATCAACACTAAAAATAAAAAATAAAAATAAATGTTAAAAAAGCTATTGTAAAGGAAAAGATAGTGAGTTCAGTATCTGTCATGTTTAGGTTGGCAATATTCAACTTGGGCATGTTCATATGGAGATGTTTTGGCAGTTGTGTGTTGGCCTGAACCTGAGAAGAAAAATCTGGGCCAGAAATATACTTTAGGGACAAAGAAAGTGGGAATAAGTGATCATGTAAATCCAAGAAGACAAAAGGTAACAATGTATATAGATTAAGAAGATAAAGACAAACTAAAACTTAAAGAACAAGAGTGTTTAAATGATGAGCAAGAAAAATTGCAAAGAGAGATTAAGGTTGTCTCACTGACATCATTCTCCAAGTTTAGGTATGAACTCTACAACATGCATTCAGTTAATTCCTTGAGCAGTTATGTATTTAGAACATACTATGTGACAGGGAGTATTCTAGATACTGATGATGTATGGGTAAACGAAACAAACAAACAAATAAAAAATCCTTGCCCCAATAAGACTTCTCTTTGGGGGAAGATTAGACGGTAAACAAAGCACTAGAATATCTAGTATTTCAGAGGATCATGCTATGCAGACAAATAATACAAAGACGTAGAGTGAATGCTGGAGGGATTTGCAAATTTTAGTACTGAATAGGGAAGTAACCTCAGTAAGAAGGAAACATGTGAGCCAAGATCTGAAGAAGGTGAAGGAACCATGTGGATATCAGATAGAAGAGCTTTATAAATTATTTGAAAAATTAATTCCTAAATTTTACTTATATTCTTTAATCAAATGTCCATTGTGTATGACATTAGCGGAAAGTATAAGGAAATAAGGGATGAGAACTAAAGTTTATAGACCTGCCATGTACCAGGCACTTTGTTTGGTATTAAATGAAAGATTTGGTACCCTCACTAAGATTTACAGTGTGGTAAAGGAAACAAGGTTTACATTCCCAATTCCTGCAGTTATGACGAAGCAGTTTTTATAAGCAAGAATAGTTGGTTTGGAATTGTGCCAGAGATTTATATGCACCTGATCTACATGAAGTCTACATCTCCCTTTCAAGATGAATTAACATGTGAAGGATACTCTTCAATCTAAGAGGTTAGAACTTGTTTGCATCTTTCATAGAGGACTTTATTAACTCATTTAGTCTTCATAACAATTCTAAGAAGCAAATAAGAGTAATTATTGTCTCCCTGAGATGGGGAAACACGCGAAGGTGGCTAAGTAACATGACAAAGTGATTATATGGTAGTGTTGGACCCACATTTAAGGTAATCTGCTTCAAAGCGGAATGATTTTCCCACCTCAAAACAGCTGTCATGAGCGACTGCTGCAATAAAAGAAGCTTTGTACATATTCCTGAGACTCAAGTCATCGCCCAATTAATTACCCAACCTTAGGAGGCCTATCTCAGGGTTGGGGAGGAGTTCAAGCTTGGGAAGGCAGGTCACACGCGGCTCTCCCCATCTGCGCTTGCGCACGGGAGGAACACGCTCTCCGGAAAGAAGCCTGACTCCCGGCGTGCGCAGACGCAGAGCTACCTCAAGGAGGAACGGGTGTTGGGAGCTTCAGCAACCCAAACACCCGGTGTGAAAGGAAGGTGGCAGCCGTCGAGCGGTGCGCATGCGCAGGCAGCCCTCCGCGGTGAAGGGCTAAGAGGCGGACCCGGTGGCCAGCTGGAGCCGGAGCCGGAGCGGAGCAGGGTCAGGATGGACGAGGACGTGTTGACCACTCTGAAGATCCTCATCATCGGCGAGAGTGGAGTAGGCAAGTCCAGGTGAGGCGGTGTGCGGGCAGTGACGAGGGCGGCGGGGCTTATTCTGCCTCTGCGGCCTCTGTCTTCAGGACCGTGACGGGAACGATAACCGGCGCCGTCCCGGCAGTGGCCGGGCTCGGGCCCTCTTCGCTCGTGCCCCGGTCGTTCTCTCGCGCGCTCCTGTGGCCTCTGCTCCCCGCGCCCCGCCCCGCACCTGCCGGGTTCACGGCCTCGACCAGGCCTAAGTTGTCCGGATAGCTGTTCCTCCTGCCGCACTGAGGAAAAGGATTCCCGGGGCCGCCGGTTTGCCACCGCGGAGTTCAGGGCGTGGCGGGCGGGCTTGGGCCCGAGTCCAGCGGAGAGCGACGCTTCGCCCTGGCCTTGGGGTGCAGGCTACTGTCACCCCCCGGAGACGCGAACTGTAACTTTATCACTTTGAAATTTATGTCGGGCTTTCTCTAAATACGTAATGTTCCACACAGGAAGTTTCGTGACGCCTTAGGTCACATTCCTGGCCTATTTTGGCGCAGCCTATTGTCGCGTCTTATTTTTTAAAATATTAGTCGGCTGTGAAAGAACCGAACCCATTTGCCTTGTACTTTTGAAAATTTCACTTTAGTGTAAGGTTCGAGCGCTTAAGCTGAGGCCACCTTTGAAAATAAGGCGAAATGGTTCCTTCTCTTTTGCCACATCATATGGAGATCAAAGGACAAATTAGTGTTGTCTTTCCTTTTTACACTCTTTCTTTAGGGAAAATAATATTCACAAGAGTTCATATTAGGGAAGATGTGGATGTAGGTGGCTGTTGACAGAGGTTTGTAATTTTATCCAGGTTTTGAACAGAGTTCTCCAGGTGAAGTCAACCTTACCATCTGATTATGATTGTATTATAGTCTAGGTCTTATTGATCTTTAAACTCCAGGGGCAATCTCATATTTAGCTGTACTTTCTGATGTACCTTTCTTTCAAATAACTTTTTAAGATTATGAAGTCTTTCTTTTCTAGGTACTTAAGGATTTGCAAGCTTATGTAATAAAGCCTGAAAATTTGTATATTTTTTTCAAGTTTGACAGTACATTTTCATAGTTCTTCTCATTTAATGTACTTTGTATACTAAAATGCAGAATTTGCGTATACCAAGGAGTAGATTAATAAAACACTCTGGGTTAGCATAATTTTGTATGTGTGTGTGTGTGTGTGTGCATGTGCATAAAGTGTGGACAAAATCATTTTCATGATCACCATCTATTTTTGTACAATTAAAATTGTCAGAAGTTATATAGTAAACATTATTTTACTAGAAATTGCATAGTCTTGTGTTCTTTCTTTCCTCTTTGTTTCCCTTGAGATAGGGCCCTCATTTAAGACATGAAATTGCTGTTTTTGAATACAAGAATAGTTGGTTGTCATTTCATGTGAGTCAACCCAATATATGATTGGTTGGCACATTAATGTGTAATGAGTGGATGGTGAGTTAAAGGTGTGTAGATTTTTTTTGTGGAAGGTTAACTGGAGGTACAATGAACTGGAAATAATTTAAGTTCCCCTTTTAGAATATGGTCTGTTATGTGGATTCATCAATTTTCCTCATTCACTCTAACAATCTTATATATATATAATTCATTTAAAACTTTCTCAGCACTAAATGGTGAATTGTGAACTACTCACTGCAAAATTTTAACAGTTGTACTCTTCAAAGAAAGAATTGCACCTAGGAATGTAGCTGTTATTTTTCTAACTAGATAGACATTTTTGTTCAGTGTGATGTTATAGAAAACAATAAATGTCTTTAAAGTTGAAGTGAGTGATTTTTAAGGCAAGTTAGTACAAAAACATTTGTCATAGATATGCTCATAAAGTGTTGTTCTGACTAGTAATTTGCTTCTGTTTCTTTATAGAGCTAGTTCAAGTGGAAGTGAAATGGCATTGTGTTGTTGAGAAATTATTGCCCAACAAAGAATTTCTTAATTTGGGCTGGGGTTGTGGCTCAGCTGTAGAGCGGTCACCTATCATGTATGTGGCCCTGGGTTTGATCCTCAGCACTACATAAAAATAAATAAATAAAATAAAAGGTATTGTGTGCAACTACAACTAAAAATAAATATTTAATAAAAAAAATCTTAATCTGATTAGTTGATTTCCTTCCAGTTTATTTCATATTGTTAAGAGTGTAAAGATTTTTGTGATACCAAGATTATGAAACTAGTGTTGCTGCTTATGTAACCTTGTGTGTGATATTTGAACTCTCTAGGCCTTCCCTGGAAAAGTGAAGGGGTTGGGATAGAAACCTCTCAAAACTATCCAAAATTAAATGTACAGTTTAAGATTCTAATTCATGGCTAGGCCTGATAAAGTAAAAATGTAGCAAAGTGTATCAAGAACAGGGAAGGATTTATAGAACCCTTCTGATCTAAAGTGATGTTCCTCCTAGAGTTAAGAATATATTTTGGACTACCACTGTACCCCTGGCAAAGATCTGACTTACACTCAGTTTGGATTTGTTGCTTTATACCATACCAATTCCCTATCTTTCTGACAAAGTATCAACCATAGGGCTCTTGTAAGGATATACAGTTATGGAAGGAAAATGTGTGGCCTATTGTTATATGTTCATAAATAAGTCAATACCATTATTACTTGTATTATTATGATATTTTATTACTACTATATAAGGTTATGTTAACCTAAGGTTTTTTTTTTAGTTTTGTTATTTGTGGTTTTATTGTTGTTGTTTTTGGTTTTTTGGTACTAGGGATTGAACCCTGACTTTAACACTAAGCTACATCCCCAGTCCTTTCTATTTTTTATTTTAATGCAGGGTCTCACTAAGTTGCTTAGAGCCTCACCAAGTTGCTGAGGCCAGTCTCAAACTTGCAATCTTCCTGCCACAGTCTCCTGAGCCACTGGGATTACAGGCGTGTGCCACTGCACCAGGAAAACCTAAGTTTTTGTAGTAATATTTTCTGTGTTGACCAAGTGTAGATATATATCTTTTATTCTTAAATTGTGGGTAACTGAGTACGTGAAGAGAGAAGAAAAGAATTTTTTAAAAAGTCGTTAGGTGTCTTATTAGTGTTGTTTCCTGACTCATGTTGCAAGTAAGCAAAAATATATTTAAGATGTTGACTAGAAGAAAAACCTAGTTTGACTCGTGTGTTCATTTGTTTCTGTGGTGCCTGTGTTACAGCAAACACAAAAAACCAAATTTAAATCTCTTACATATAATTAAATGACATTGGGTTTTGAATCTAGCAAGAGTTCATATTCTTTGTGGACAAAACTTTCTCTAGCAGCAGTAATCACAATCTGTGGAAGTTTCATAAAATTTCTAATTCAGACATGGGATAATGGTTTTCTTAATTTTTTAAATGCCAATAGGTTGATAAAACTAACTTATGCTTTAGTAGTTATATAAGCGCAGATTGATTCATTTTGTAAATTTTGGACTTTAAGAAAGGTTTAGATTTATTATTTTATTTATTTGGTATTTCAGATTGAACCCCAAAGCAGTTAACCACTAAGCCACATCTCCAGCCCTTTTTATTTTTTATTTTGAGACAAGGTCTCCCTGAATTCTTTTCTCTTTTAAAAAATATTTATTTTTTAGTTGAGTTGGATATGATACCTTTATTTTGTTATTTTTATGTGGTGCTGAGGATTGAACCTAGGCCTCACACATGCTAGGCAAATGCTCTGCCACTGAGCCACAATCCCAGCCATCTCCCTGAGTTCTTTAGGGCCTTGCTGAATTGCTAAGACTTACCTTAAATTTGCAATCCTCCTGCCTCAACCTCTTGAGTCACTGGGATTACAGGCATGCACCACCATACTAGGTTATAGATTTTATTTTTGAACAACTTTTAATAACTGACCCTTCTGCCTCATATTAAGTAAAATAATGCTGGGAGATGTAAAATCTTAGCATACCCTTGTAATCTGATGTCTTGTTTTCAACCCTTCCTTTCTGATTTCTTTACCATTTCCAAGTTTAGTCCTTCCCTCTCTCCTCATAACCCATATAACCATATAATCATATAATCATGGCTGTTATCTCTTTCTTCTGTTGATTTTCTTCCTTTTTTTTTCTGGCATTAACTTTTCAAAAAATTTTTTTTTCATTCCTCTCTTTAAAAGCCTTCATTAGTCCAAAATGCTTATTTGGTTTCTCACAACCTAAGGATTATTTGCCAGAATATACCTACTCTGCTTGTCATTGATCTTTCTCCCTTCCTTTTTACCATATCTTTTCTTCCCACATGGATAATAGTAATACTTCTTGTTACAAATACTATGCTTTTATACTTTCTTCTTTTTATTTGAGTACAGAATAGATACCCAACAGATTTTTTTTAAATGATTTTATTTCATTTCAAGAGGCTTGATTTCTCCCGCCTTCATCCATGAAAGCTATCATTTTCTTAGAAGGACATGCCAGTACAAATTTTTCTTTAAGTTGACAACAGCAAAAACAAAAAACACCTTTTTGCATTTGAGGAATTGTGGAGGGGAACATAGGGTGTACATTTATGAGTAAGCTGCTTTGTCCTTGGGATTTTTAAAATTGCCTTTTCAATCATTTAATTTCTCCTGATATTTCTTCCCTGAGGTAGTATTACCAGAGCTGACCTACATCAGCTCGTCTTATCTGCATCTAATAACGTGTGATAAAATATAACTATGATGAACACATTTGTCATATAATTAGAAATAAAAGCTGAATTCCTAATCTGTCTCTTTAATTCTCTTTTAGCCTGCTCTTGAGGTTCACAGATGATACTTTTGATCCAGAACTTGCAGCAACAATAGGTAAGTCTAAGTTTAAAAGTTTAGAAGGAATTTTTTAATTTTTAGAATGGTTGTTTTGTCTAAATCCCCCTATCCTCTTCTTGCCACCCCACTGCTTCCATGTATGTTGCAATTTTATTTGTCTTTTAAGACTCAACTTTGACTAATTAAGACAAATAAAAAATTAAAAAAAAAAAAGAAGACTTTGGTGTCATTAACTCCAAAGTCTTTTCTACGTCTCATCCAGCAAAAACAACTTCTTTATCTTTTACCCATGGCATTTTGTTGATGTTACTAATGCGATTATCTGTACATGTTTCATTCCTATAACTATGGTTTTTTTTTTAATTTGTTAGTATACGCAATAATTTGAGTATTATATAGCAGACACTGTCCTAAGAGCTGGGGCTTTAATGGTGACTAATACATATTTTGTCAGTTTTATAGTTTTAACATTTACTGCAGTGATTGGTATATATTCTGAACTCCCTCATTTATTGATAATAGCTATTAAAGATTACTAGGAGCAATGATACAGAAATGCTTTTTTTTTTTTTGGTACTGGGGATTGAACTCAGGGGCCCTTGACCACTGAGCCACATCCTCAACCCTGTTTTGTATTTTATTTACACACAGGGTCTTACTAGGTTGCTTAGGGCCTTGCTTTTGCTGAGGCTGGCTTTGAACATGCGATTCCTCCTGCTTTAGCCTCCTGAGCCACTGGGACTTAGTCCACAGGCATGCACCACTGTGCCCCAAGTGCTTTTTAAAAATAAACTTTAGATTGCCTGAAAGTGGTTTATTACACTAGCATATAATAATATTTGAGAAAATAGAAGTAAATATTTCAATATCACATGTTTGGAAAGTAGGCAACATATAAAGCCATTAGGAGACATTTTGGAATAGTTGAAAGATTGTTTAACTAGGTTAGATCTGTACAGTTGTCATGGTTTCTCCTTGAACGAGGTATGATCTTGAGCAAGTCATTTAACACTTGGTTCTTTTCATCTGTAAGTTGAGAGGTTTTGGTGAGAGATACATTTTTCTTCCAATTCTAAATTTCATGGTCTGCTAAGTAGAATATGGTAAAGATGACTATAGTATTATTTATTGTCAGGGAAAAGAAAAAGTTTCTTTCTACTGGCTTTATTTGTTTTTATTGATTTTGAAATAATTTCATACTTAGAAATAAGTTCTAGTAAATAGTAAAGAATGCTTATATATTCTACTCAAATTCCCCCAAATTTAATATTTATTACATTTGCTTTATTATTTTCTATTTACATAGTGTTCTTTTTTAGTGAATTGTTTGAGAATAAGTTGCAGACATGTTTTTAATATCTGAATACTTTAATGCTTATTTCCTAAATGCATGGATATAATTCTCCTGTCTACAGACAGATTTCATTAATTGTCTGATTAATATTTTGCATAACAAAAGAAAAACAATTGTTTTGGTCTAGGATCCTATCCAGGGTCAAGCATTGAATTTAGTTGTCAGTTCTCTTCAGTCTCTTTTAATTGAAATGGTTTTTCAGTCTGTCTTTCCATAGCCTTGACAGTTTTGAAAATTACAGATCTTTGTATGATGTCCCTCAATTTGTGCTTGTCCAGTGTATCCTCATGGTTAGATTCTAGCCATGCATTTTTGGTATGAATTCCACAAAACCTCTTCTCTATGCATTATGTCAGGAGCAAACCATGTTTATTTGTCCTAATAGAATGCAACGTTGGTCACATAGGATGATATATTTTTTTCTACTGTAAAGTTAATATTTTTCCTTTATAACTAATAGATATCTTGTGAAGAGATTTTTTGAAACTGTATAGACAGACATTCTGATTCTTATACTTTTTACACTCTTATTTTAGTATCTATTGATAATTCTTTCCTGCAACAGGTAATAGGGACAATACATGATCTTGTCAGCCCAACTCTGGTTGTCAAATGATTTTTCAAATGCCCTCATTCTGTTTATATTTCTTACTTGAAATTCTATAACAAAGAGCTCTTCTTTTTTTCTTTCTTTCAATGTGAACTCATAGTGCCTCTAAACTTTTAGTAAAAATGAGGTATTACTCAGCTTTTGTATAGCAATGATATTTATAGAGTTATATGTATGGTAAGAAAGGTAATCATTTAAAACACTAGTAATTCAATATCCATTTTAATTTGGTTTTTGTGCTTTTTTGCTCCTCTAAAAAGTTACTTAGTAGCAAAACTTAATTTTTTTGAGAGGATGGCTGGTAATGTATAATGTAGGATAGAGGAATAGAATTGGTAGAAACATAAACTTGCCTAAAGTTCAGATTTTACTGAAGGAATAGGCCTGTATATAATATGAAGGTATCTTCATTTCCAACTCAAGTGAAACATGGAGAGTTGCAGAATGATAGATCATGGGTTGTTCTTATTACTAAAAAAGCCTTTGTCTTCTATAGAAACAAATACTAAGATTATAGCATGCTGATGACAATGTATGTAATTTGTTTCCCAGATAGGTCCTGGGTCTTTGTTTTTTTGAGACTGTCATTTATAATGAAACCACATAGCACATAACCTTTTGAGACAGATTTCTTTTATTTTGCTTAATGGTATTTAATGGTGGGGCTTCAGCCTGGTTGTTGGAAATCATTTATTTCTTTTTGTTTCAGCTGAGTTTAATTCCATTGTATGAATGACCCACATTAGGTTTTATCCACTCACCTATTGTAGGTCATTTAAGTTTTCCTAGGTTTGGTAATTGTGAATTAGACCTATTATAAACATTCATGTACAGGATTTTATATGAATGTAGCGCCCCCTTGCCCGCAAGGAAGACGCAACACTCAGGAATCTTCTTTCAGCAGTTTATTCAGGCCCCTGACAGTTCTTCTCCTCAGTTCTCTTCTTCAGTTCTCCTCCTCCGGATGCCCCTCCCAGCCTTAATAAAGCATCTCAAGCCCCAATGCAAAGCAGCCACGTGGAGCTTTCTCATAGAGTGATGAAAAGTCATGTGCCAACTCTCCCAAACAAGGAGTTGTTTGTCACAGACCACAGCGGAGCCAGCGCCATCATGTAATGGCGACCATAATTTACATAAACGGGGCTCACCACATATGAATATTATTATTTTTTCTTTATAATACCTATTCAGCAGTGGGATTGCTGATACATATTTTATATGTATATTTAACTTTGGAAAACAGTTTGGCTATATTTTTATAAAGTGATTATATCAATTTGCATTCCTGTAAGGAGCTTATGAGAATTCCTGTTCTTCCACATCCCTCACTTATATTTAGTATGAGCAGCCTTTTAAATTTTAACCATTCAAATAGCTGTGAGTTGGTATCTCATTGTGGTTTAATATGTGTTTCTCTAATGACTAATAATGTTGAGCATCTTTTTATGTTCTTATTTGCTGTTGTATATATTAATTTTTGTGTGTGAAGTATCTGTTTAAGTCTTTTGTTAGTTTTTAAATTGGGTTTATTTCTTATTTTTGAGTTTAGAGAGTTCTTCATATATCCTTTATTAGATATTATGTGTTTTGCAAAAATTTTCCTCCCAGTCTTTGACTTGTCTTCATTTTTGTCACAGAACATTTCTGAGTACATGTTTTTTTTATTTCAATGAAATTCAGTTTATCAGTTTTTCAGTGTTGTAGCTTTTGCCAAGCAGAAGGTTGCAATGATTTTTCTCTGTTCTAGAAGTTTTATTACAGTTTAGGTTTTATTTTAAGGATAATTTTTTTACTGTTTCTTTAAATTTTTATTTATATATGACAGTGGAATGCATTACAATTTTTATTACACGTATAGAGCAAAATTTTTCATATCTCTGGTTGTATACACAGAATATTCACACCAGTTCGTGTCTTTATGCATGTACTTTGGATAATAATAATCATCACATTCCACCATCATTAATAACCCCATGCCCTCTCCTTTCCCCTCCCACCCCTCTGCCCTATCTAGAGTTCGTCTCTTCCTCCCATGCTCCCTCTCCCTATCCCACTATGAATCAGACTGCCTATATCAAAGAAAACATTTGGCATTTGGTTTTTTTGAATAGGTTAACTTCACTTAGCATTATCTTCTCTAACTCCATCCATTTACCTGCAAATGCCATGATTTTATTCTCTCTTATTGCTGAGTAAAATTCCATTGTGTATATATGCCACATTTTTTTTTATCCATTCATCTATTGAAGGGCATCTAGGTTGATTCCACAGTTCAGCTATTGTGAATTGTGCTGCTATAAACATTGGTGTGGCTGTGTCCCTATAGTATGCTGTTTTAAAGTCCTTTGGGTATAGACCAAGGAGAAGGATACCTGGGTCAAATGGTGGTTCCATTCCCAATTTTCCAAAGAATCTCCACACTGTTTTCCATATTGGCTGTACGGATTTGCAGTCCCACCAACAGGGTATGAGTGTACCTTTTTCCCCACAGCCTCGCCAACACTTATTGTTGTTTGTATGCATAATAGCTGCCATTCTGACTGGAGTGAGATGAAATCTTAGAGTGGTTTTGATTTGCGTTTCTCTAAATGCTAGCGATGATGAACATTTTTTCATATATTTGTTGATTGATTGTATATCATCTTCTGAGAAGTGTCTCTTCAGGTCCTTGGCCCATTTATTGATGGGGTTATTTGTTTTTTTGGTGCTTAGCTTTTTGAGTTCTTTATATACCCTACAGATTAGTGCTCTATCTGATGTGTGAGGGGTAAAGATTTGCTCCCAAGGTGTAGGCTCTCACCTCACAGATTGTTTCTTTTGCTCAGAAGAAACTTTTTAGTTTGAGTCCATTCCTTTTATTGATTCTTGATTTTAATTCTTGCACCACAGAAGTCTTATTAAGGAAGGTGGGGCCTAATCCCACATGATGGAAATTAGAGCCTACTTTTTCTTCTATTAGACGCAGGGTCTCTGGTTTTATTCCCAAGTCCTCAATCCATTTTGAGTTGAGTTTTGTGCATGGGAGAGATAGGGGTTTAATTTCAGTTTGTTGCATATGGATTTTCAGTTTTCCCAGCACCATTTGTTGAAGAGGCTATCTTTGCTCCAATGCATGTTTTTGGCACCTTTGTCTAATATAAGATAAATGTAATTTTGTGGGTTAGTCTTTGTGTCCTCTATTCTGTACCATTGGTCTACCCATCTGTTTTAATCTACTATTGTTCTGTAGTATAGTTTAAGGTCTGGTATAGTGATGCCACCTGCTTCACTCTTCCTGCTAAGGATTGCTTTAGCTATTCTGGGTCTCTTATTTTTCCAGATGAATTCCATAATTGCTTTTTATATTTCCATGAGAAATGTCATTGGAATTTTTATCAGAATTGCATTATGGTCTTTTTTTTAAGGGGGGGAGGATTTTTTTTTAATATTTATTTTTTAGTTTTCAGTGGACACAACATTTTTATTTTATTTTTATTTGGTGCTAAAGATTGAACCCAGCGCCCCACGCATGCCAGGCGAGTGCGCTGCCGCTTGAGCCACATTCCCAGCCAGTATGTGGTCATTTTGATAATATTAATTCTGCCTATCCAAGAGCAAGGTAGATCTTTCCATCTTCTAAGATCTTCTTTGACTTCTTCTTTAGGGTTCTGTAATTCTCATTATATAGATCTTTCACCTCTTTCATTAAGTTGATTCTCAAGTATTTTTTTTTTTTGAGGCTATTGTAAATGGGGTAGTTTTCCTCATTTCCCCATTGCATGGAGTTCATTCCTTAAAAGAAGAAAAAGTCAACAAATAAATGACTTGGAATAATTAAAATCACAGTTGAAATCAAATTGATTGAAACAAAGAAACAATTAAAAAAATGACAGACCAAAAAGTTGGTTATTTGAAGAAATGAATAAAATTGACAGACATTTAGCCATGCTAACAAAGAGAGGGAGAGAGAAAACTCAAATTACTAACATGCGTGATGAAAAAGGAAATATCACAACAGACAATACAAAAATACAGAAGATAATTAGAAATTGTTTTGAAAACTTGTACTCCAATAAAATAAAAAATATCAAAGGCTTCGACAAATTTCTAGTCATATAATTTGGCCAAATTGAATCAGAATGATATACACAATTTAAACAAATCAATTTTAAGTGACGAAATAGCAGATGCCATCAAAAGTCTACCAAGAAAAGCCCAGGACTGGATGGATACACAGCCAAGTTCTACAAGACTTTTAGAGAAGGACTAATACTAATACTATGAATTTATTTCAGGAATAGAAAAAGGGGCAGCACTTCTAAACTCATTCTGTGAGGCCAACATCACCCTGATTCCAAAACCAGGCAAAGACACATCAAAGAAAGAAAACTTGAGACCAATATCTTTAATGAACATAGATGCAAAAGTTCTCATAAAATTCTGGCAAATCGAATACAAAAACATCAAAAAGATCATGCATCAAGATCAAGTGGGATTCATCCCAGGGATGCAAAGTTGGTTCAACATATGGAAATCAATAAATGTAATTCACCACATCAATAGACTTTAAAGATAAGAGTCATATATATGATCATCTCAATAGACGCAGAAAAAGCATTTGACAAAATACAGCATCCCTTTATGTTCAAAACACTACAAAAACCAAGAATAATATATGCTAAGCCCCAGGTCAACATCATTCTAAATGGAGAAAAATTGAAGGCATTCTCTCTAAAAATGGGAACAAGACAAGAATACCTTCTTTTACCACTTCTATTTAACATAGTTCTTGAAACACTATGTCAGTTAGACAAAAGAAATTGAAGGTATACACATAGGAAAAGAAGAACTCAAATGGGCACTATTTGCTGATGATATGATTCTATACCTAGAAGACCCTAAAAGTTCCACCAGAAAACTTCTAGAACTAGTAAATGAATTCAGCAAAGTAGCAGGATATAAAATCAACACCCATAAATCAAAGGCATTCCTGTATATCAGTGACAAGCATGATTTTTTTTTGAAATAATGTTTGAATACAGCATGAAGTATGGGTCAAAGTTTCTTTTGTTTTTCTTTTCTTTTGCATATGAAGATCTAGTTGTTCTAACACTGTCAATTGAAGAGATTGTCCTTTCTACACTTAATAGCTTTTGTACCTCTGTAAAAATGTTGGTTGTCATTATATGTGAAGATATATTTCTGGACTTCATTCTATTCCATTTATCTATTTGTCTTTATGTCATTATCTCACTGTCTTAATTTCTGTAGCGTTATAATAAAAAAGTCTGGAAATCAGATATTGTTAATCTGTCAATTTTGTTGTTTTTCAAATTTGTTTTGGTCATTCTGGCCTTTGCATTTTCTAATGAATTTTAGAGTGTGCTTGTTTTAAAAATAAAGCCTGTTATTTTTAATTTTTTTTTAAATTTTGAAGGAATCATCTGAAGATCATTTTGAGGAGAATTGACTTAACAATATTGATTTTATGATCATAGAACAGAATTTTTATTATCTCTCCATTCATTTAGGTCTTCAGAATTTCTCTCTGAATGTTTTGTAATTTTCAGTGTACAGATCTTTTCGTAACTTTTGCCAAATTTAACTTTAAATATTCAACATATTTTCATTGTTAATGGTGTTGTTTTTCATTTTTCCTTTATTACTAAATAAATAAATATTTCTGATTTTTTAAATGTTGATTTTTTTTGTTGTTGTTATTTTTTAACCTTGCTGAACTTACTTATAAGTTCTAGAAGGGTTTTTTTTTTTTCCCCTTAAGATTCTAGTGGATTTTTCCATTCTTTCTTTCCAGTGTATATGCCCTTTATTTCTTATGGCCCTAGATAAAAATCTTCAGTAATGTACCATGTTAAATAGAAGGGGTAAAAGTTGATACCCTTATTTTGTACTTGATGTTAAGGGTAAAACTTTTTTGTCTTTTACCACTAAGTATGATGTTACGTGTGTTTTTTTCATAGATGCTGTTTATCAAGTAAAGGAAGATCCCTTCTATTACTAGTTTATTGAGGTTTTATTAGGAATGCATTTTGGATTTTGTCAGATATCTTTTCTGCATCTGTTGAGATGATCATGAGGTATTTCTTTTTTGTTTGTTTAATATAGTGAAGTACACATTGATTTTTTTTTTCAATGTTAAACCAACTTTAAATTTTTGGGGATAATCCCTTTGTGATCATGACATTTTGTTCTTTTATACATTTTTTTGATTCATTATATAAAATTTTGTTTAGGATTTCCATTTATGTTTATGAGAGATATTGGTAAAGAGTTTTCTTTAAAGTCTCTGTCAGTTTTTGGCATTAGGGTGATGTAGGACTTAAAGAAAGACAAGGAATGAAGGAAGCATTTGCTTCTCTTCAATTTCCTACAAGATATTTTTGGTGGGGGTTGTACAGGGGATTAAACCTAGGGGTGCTTATCCACTGAGCCACATTTCCAGCCCCAACCTTTTTAAAAAAATATTTGCTGAGGCTGCCTCTGAACTTGAGATTCTTATGCTTAAGCTTCCAGAACAACTGGGATTTTAGTCATGTGCCACCATTTCCAGATCCTACAAGATCTTTTTAGAAAGTATTATTATTTAAGTATTTACTAAAATTCACTTTGGTCTTGGAGTCTCCCACCCCAGCATGGGTTGTTTTTTAAGTACAGACTCAAAGATGTCTTTAATAAATACTTAATTCCAAGGTTATCTATCTATCTGTTTATTTACTTATTTTATAGTGTTGGGAATTGTGGGGTTTTTTTTTTTTTTGGTGTTGTGATAAATATATATATAACAGATACCTTACCATTTTGACTATTTTTACATGAATGATTCACCAAGTGAGCATATTCACATTTTTGTGCAACCGTCACTGCTATCCATTTCCAGAACTTTTTAATCACCTCAAACAGAAATTCTGAACCAATTAAACAATAATTCTACACTATACTCTTCCCAAAGCTCTTGGTAACCTTTATTCTACTTTCTACTACTATTTCTACTTTATTCTACTATTCCATTGTATGTGTATATGGCATATTTTGCTTAGCTATTGATCCATCAACAAGCACTTATTGCTTCTACCTTTTCGTAGTGCTAAAGAATACTAGTTTGAACTTTGTTGTCCAATTGTTTTGGGTATATACTTAGGAGTGGAATTGAAGGAAATGCCAAACTGTTTTTCACAATAGTTTCAATAGTTTATAGATTCTCATGCACAAAGGTTATAATTTACCTAAATCCTTTTCTATACTTGTTATTTTCCTTTTTTAAAAAAACCATCCTAATGGGTATGAAATAGTATCTCATTGTGGTTTTGATATGCATGTCCCTAATGGCAAAATGATGTTAGCATATTTTTATGTGCTTATTGGCCATATATATGGGGGGGGGAATGTCCATTCAAATCCTTTGCCCATTTTTTATATGGGTTCTTTGAGGTTAAGTTATAATGATTTGCAAATATTTTTTTCCATTGTGAGGGGTTGTTTTCTCACTGTCTTGATAATGTCCTTTGATAACTTCTAAATTTTGGTAAAATCCAGTATTTTGGGCTTTTGTTGGCCATATTTCTACTGTCATATCCAAAAAATGATTGCCAAATTCCATGTCATGAAGATTTGCTTTTCATGTTTTCTTCAGAGTTTTATGGATTTAGATTTTATATTGATACCTTTGATCCATATTCTGATAACTTTTGTTTGTGGAATAAAGTGAGGGTCCAGCTTCATTCCTTTGCATGTGAACACCCAGTTTTCGTGGAACCATTTGCTGAAAAGACTGTTCTTTATCCATTGAATGATCTTAGCTCAGTTGCCAAAAATCCTTTCGGTATGTATATGAAGATTTAGTGTTAATTCTCAAATTTATACTTTTTTAAGAAAGTTTTGCTGTTCAGTGTCTCTTGCAATTCTGTGTATTTGAGTATCAGTTTTTCCATTTTTGCAAAACAAGTTGTTGGAATTTTTAATAGGAAATGTGTTTAATTTGTAAATTACTTTGGGTAGTGTTGTCATCTTAGCAATATTATGCTTTCCAATTCATGAATATGGGATGTCTTTCTGCTTATTTATGTCTTCTTGAATTTCTTCAGCAACTTTTGTAGTTTTCAGTGTACAAGTCCTTACCTCCTTAGTTACATTTTTTTTTCCTAAATATTTTATTCTTTTTCATGCTGTTTTAAATGGAGTAGTTTTTAAAAGTTTCCTTTTTGGATTTTTCATTACTGGTGTATAGAAATGCAGTTGATTTTTGCCTATGGGTATTGTATCCTGCAACTTCACTGAAATTGATTATCAGTTGTAACAGTGTTTATATGTGTATTTGTGTGGAGCCTTTAAAGTTTTTTTCAATGTAAGATCATATCATCTGTGAATAGACATAATTTTACTTTTCCCTTTCCAATTTGGATGCCCCCTCCCCCCATGTCTCTGGCTAAAACTCAATACTCTGTAGAATAGAAGTGGAAAAAGTTAGTATTCTTTTCTTTTTTTCTGTTCTTAGGGAAAAATAATTTCAGTCCTTCACCATTGAGTGTGGTGTTAGCTGTGAGTTTTCATATAAGGTCTCTATCATGTTGAGGAAATTTCCTCCTGTTCCTAGTTTGTTGAATTTTTTTTTTTTAAATTATGAAAGGATTTTGATTTTGTCAAATGCCTTTTTCTGAATCAATTTAGATGATCTTTTTCCCTTCTATTAATGTGATATATTACCTTGATCCTTGATTTTGTTTTGTTTCGATTTTTGTTTCTTTGTTTTGTGAATATTTAGCCATTCTTGCATTCTGGAAAGAATTGATTACTGATCCATTCTCTCTAGTAGATCAAGTTTTCTAGTTCTTCGTGAGCCAATTTTGACAAATTGTATGTTTTTTGGAATGTGCCCATTTCACCTGGATTATCCAATTTGTTGATATTTAGTTGTCCAATATTATTTTATAATCCCCTTCTTTTCTGTAAAATTAGTAGTACATGTTAGGTGTCCCTAATAAAAATCCAAAATTTCGGGCTGGGGATGTGGCTCAAGCGGTAGCACGCTTGCCTGGCATGCATGCGGCCCCGGTTCATCCTCAGCACCACATACAAACAAAGATGTTGTGTCCGCCGAAAACTAAAAAATAAATATTAAAATTCTCTCTCTTTCTCTTTAAAAAAAAAAAAATCCAAAATTTCTGGAACGCATCTGTTAGAGTTTAGATTTGAGATGTCCCCAAAAGTTCATGTGTGATACAATGCAAGAATTTTCAGAGGTGAAAGGATTGGATCATAAGAGATTTAACTAATCAGTGGATTAATTTCCGCGATCACTGACAGAACTAGGAACAGGGCCAATGAGGGTTACAGGCTTCTCCAGCAGCAAATACATTAGGCATTCATGGTATTAGCGGAGATTGCTTACCCATTACCCGCTGTGCAAAGTCCCTTTTGGTTCAGAGTTGATCTCAACTGGAGAGGAGATAGTAGAGACTATAGGCATAGTTCTTCTCTTTATAAAACCATCATGAGTCTCCATGTTCTGGGACATCTCTAACTGTACTCTGGTACTGTGCCTCAAACATGCCAGTTTTTGTTTGTTTGTTTGTTTGTTTGGGGGTCTTGTTTTGTGTTTTCTTTGTTTTGGTCTTTTTTTTTTTTTTTGCAAAGTGAAGCAAGCCAGACACCTCTAGTCAGCCATCTTGCTAAAACATCATTGAGTTCCCACTTGTCTCATTTTCTTTGAATCTCGTGTGTTTTCTTGTGGGTAATTTCTTTTGATATGTCCTCAAATTCACTAATGTTTCCTTCTAAAATGTTTAATATGCTGTTAATCTCATTCTGTGTATTTTTCATCTCAGAAGTTGCAATTTTTATATCTAAAAATTTAATTTGGTTCTTTTGTTTCACTTATGTCTTCCTGACTTTTAAAACATGTTTAAATTTCCTTGTTTGCTAATTCTAACATTTGTGTCAATTTGCAGTCAATTTTTATTGATTGATTTTTCTCCTTTTTGAAAAAATAGGTCCTTCAATTGATATTTCTTTTCTTCCCTTCACAAACATACATTGTTGAGTTTAAATATTCCTTGTTAACGTTTTCATATTTGACCTCTTGTTTCAAAGGCTTTCTTGTTTTAAATAAACTACCCTTCATAAAATAGGCTTTAAAGAGATTCCTGCAAAGAAACTGAACTAAACATCATATTGAAAATGTAGACACAGATGAACAAAAGAAAAGCTGAAAAAACAGTTCTACTTCTCTTATGAGTTCCTTGTCTTCCATATGAAGAGGCTGAAGGTGATTTATTGAAATGTGGTAAGATGTTGGCAAAATCAAATTAATCACAAAAAACTCCTGTTGCTGCTATCAATAAAGACAATTTATTTATCAGTCAGATCCCCCCCCCCAAAAAAAAAAATGAACCAGGCATGGTGAAAAATCAGTTTTAGAGTGTAAAAACTGAAGAGCTCAACTGAATGCGATTCACCAGGAACCAAGGGAAGAATAATGAAGACTTAGGGGTTTGGATCCAGATGAGTCATCCTTTTACTTCTGTTGGCTTTGACAGTAGGACTCCAGTGGGCATTGTCTCCTTTGGTTGTTATTGGTAAATTACAGATATAATGTGTCAAAAAAATGACTTGGAAATATTGTTAGTTATCCACATACAAATTTTTCCTATGTAGAGATGGTTATTGGACTATTGACAAAATATGCAAAAACAAGAAATAATAAAAGAGAAAAGTCAGTGGGGAAAGAAGGAAACACAAATATTCTGGGAACAGTGAGTTTCTTTACTTGGGAAAACTAATTAGGAAAGAGACTGGTTGCCCTGAACATGCTTCTGAAGTTAAAGCAGGGAAAAGTTCTTCATATACTTTCCCCTGAGAATTTAAACTGTCAGTTCTCAAGATATCCATGACAGCAGATTCTGTGTAGTGTCTACCAGTGATCTTAATTTAGTGCTTACACTGAGTCCAAACCTTTTCCTTCCCTGAATCTTCCCCTTATTCCATTCCCTCCTTCCTTCCTTCCTTCCTTCTTTTTCTTCTCTCCCTTCTTCTCTTATTTAATATGTGAGATTTTTTTTTTGTTTGGCTGATTGCTACATTTAAGTTTTCCTTGGACTATGTAAACTTTTTAAAATATGATTTCTTTGGCATACAAAAAAACTAGGCACAATGAATATTTTAAATATGAGTTTTTATTGTTTCATTTGTGGATGTAATGATCACTAAAAATCACTCTCAATTACTAATATATTTCCATATTGATGACAGGTGTTCTGTTAAGCATTTAGTACATGAAAGTGCTGCTCATCTTTGTTGGAGCTGTTCTGAATTGATTGTGATAAGTAGTAAGATCTTTTATAAGTTATTTTCTAAATTTCTTGAGCTCATGTTTTCCCCTCTGGCCAGTGGGATAGACTGAACATTATTTTTGATACTCTTTTAAAGACATGTGGGAAGTTTCTGTTTGCTTAAGCCAGATGACATGTGTCAGCTCCTTTTTTTTTGGAAAGGAGGCAATTTGGGGGAAAGGTACTGTTGTAATAAAATCTTGGGTAACTTATGAAGCTCTTCTTCTCTTTACATATAATTGGTATTTAGAGAAGCTTTTCATAGAATTTTGGTTATCCTTCTATCAATTATGAAGATTTCCTACAAGATTGGGGACAAATGTTTCAGTATGTAAATTCCTTATGAAATTGTGTGGTAGCAAGTGATCATTTATTAGGTTATATAAATCTAATGTATTTTTTTAGGACAAAAGTAAAGAATACCTCAGACAAGGAGTACATGGGCCTTTCATATTCTTACCAGTCCTCTAAGCTGCTTATAGTCATGATCAGAGTTAGTGGTTGGTGGGTAGTGAAGGACTGTGAACAACAATGTGTAAATAATTTGGGAGCCCCTGAAAACTGCCATGATCCATAATCAGTTAATATTCTTTTAGCACCATAATTCTAGCTCTTGGTTTTAAATATGAGTAGTTAATTATCACCTTAAATTGAATTTTATTTTTCCTTTTAGGGGAGAAGTACATGTAGGTGAGTGAGTGAATTCTAATGAATTTGATTTTCATTTATCCTTATTCAATCCTGAGCTGCTGATCTTTAGCAACATATTTTTTTTTAAATTTTCATATCCATAATTCTAAGAATTTGGGGTGTGAGTTTGAGCACTTGATAAGTGGATTTTCCATTTTATGGTTTTCTTAATAATAATGAATTTTAAAAGTATATTTCTGGATGACTTATCATATTTTTAATTTCTTCAAGGTGTTGACTTTAAGGTGAAAACAATTTCAGTGGATGGAAATAAGGCTAAACTTGCAATATGGGTAAGAGTTTTTAAAATGTTTTTAATAAGTATTAAACTTACACTTTTCAGGGAAGCAGAAATTGATTTGTTAAGTATTATTAGAGGAAAATGAAAACTTGTATTAAATAACTTGAGATATTTATTAGTTAATGAATATATAATAAATAGTTACATCTTAAAATTGGGTAATTAGAAACTTGTTTTACTTAAATTTTTTAAATTTATAATCATTTCAGTATATTTCAAAACAAAAGAGTTTTAAAAAAAATTACCTCATCTGTCAGAGCCATTGTTACTGGATATTTTCCATTGGAGTTTTAAAAAAAACAGCTAGACTAAAGCAACATGAAAGGCAATTGTTGGGGGAAGGGAAGAGAAGTGATACTTGGAGAGAAAATATTTTTCATGACTATGGTTATAGTTTGCCACTTTATATCTTGTCTTTCCTTACTGGCTTGTTTTCATTTCTCTGAATCCTACTATTATGATCCACATTGCTCTGCCAACTAGACCCCATCTTGCTAGTGATGAATAAGGTACCATTAACTGTCAAAACATCCAAGAGGCATTATTGCGAACATATAAATATGTATTATACATATTACTTATAAAATATCTATTTTTTACAAATACTATGATAATTAAACATATGCATTTTTATAACATGATAAATGATTTCAGAACTGAATAGCAATCATCAAATTGTGACATGCTTCCACATGGTGGCTAAATACTAAATGCTGCCTGTTCATCAATCACAGATTGAAAAAGCAGATGTTTGTGTATTTTATAATGTCATTCATCTTACTAATATTCTTTGAATTTACTATTTCCATCATGTTTTATATCAAAATAATGGCTGTGTTTAATATTTTTGTGTTAATTTTTTCTAATATGTCATGTTCTGATTGTTAGCCTATTTTCCCTTCTCCCCCAACTATAGTTGGTATTAATCAAAACAGTAATGTCTAACAGAAACATTTTGGAAAATGTTGCACTATACTGTAGTAAAATATATTGAACAATTTAAGAATATTGGCTTCTCTACATAACTGAGGACCTGATTTTCCATATGCTTTCCATGGTTAGTATTTTGCTTCTTTCTTCCATTTCTGTGACTTCATGAAACACATAGATTAAAATAGGATCTGAGGCTTGATGATTGCAGTGAGATTTTTCTCTCATACAGGAGGATTCTTTTTGTTTTAAATTTATTTTCTACTTCTTGCCTAATGAAAATGCTGACAGGTATTCTTAAAGAGATATCTTTAGACTTATAAATATTTTTTAAAGAAGAAAATTTTCCACTTAAGAGTAATACTAGCTCTTCTAAAAAGTGTAATTAAGACAATATGAAATTAATAGAGAAAAAAGTTTATCTTTAATCAGTTATAAAGTTTTTAGTGAACATCTTTTAAAATATCTAGTCATGTGTATATATAATATTAAATACATATATATGTGTTTTTTAACTTGTTTGTCCCCCTGCGTACTCACAATGTATAGATTTTTTTTGTGTCATTAGGTCTAGATCAGAACTACTATTCTGATCCACATTGCTCTGCCGACTAGACCCCTTCTTGCTAGTGATGAATAAGGTACCATTAACTGTCAAAAACATCCAAGAGGTATTATTGCTAACATATAAATATGTATTATACATATTACTTATAAAATAGTAATTTTATAATAGATATTTTATAAGTAATATGTATGAACCTCTGATGATAGAGGTTCATCAGTTTAAATGGTCACCTGGTATTTCTTTTTATGGCTATTATTTAACTCAGCCATCCCTCAGTGACATGGATTTAATACCAGTTTTTCTCAAAGATGAGCAGTGCTTTCTTGAGCACCATGATTTATATATCTGATGTACTTATCTGGTTACCTAGGATGTACACCTAGAATTAGAAATATTGGTTTAAAGAATGTGAAGATTTAACAGTGATACCAAAAAGTCTTACTTTTCTGTTTGTATTGTTATGAATTACATTTCACCAATTGTGTTTTTTATATTCACTCTTCCAAACCTTAATTTCTACTAAGTATTGTTAATCTTTCTCAATTTTGCATCTCTGAGTAATAATTTTTTTTACTTGTTATTACATTTCTTTTGAGTTTTTTCTTAGATCTATGATCATGTTTTAAAATGAATTTTATTTTTATTTACATTGCCCATTTTATATTAGCATTCATCTTTTCCACAATTAGTCTTTATATACTAAAAATATTAGCTCTTTATCATATATTTTTTTTACTCTTCATTTGTCTTTAAAATCTTATTTAAAGTGAATGTTTCTGTTCTTATGCATGTAATATTAACTCTGTGACATGCTGCAAATTATGTTTTTTCAGTTTGCCATTTATACTCAAATATTGTTAAATATGAGATGAGCTAGGGAGTTGACTGGTGGGGATGTTTTAACCATACCAAGGTTTTAGTATTTATATGGTCAAATCATTTATTTTCTTCATGGCATTAGAGTGTCATGTTGAAGTCAGGAAGGCCTTTCCACTCAATATTAGACATACATGAAACCATAGTTGCCTCTAGATATGCTATTGTTTTATTTATACCAATAAAATGGGTTTACTCTCCCACATGTAAACTACTCCTAGGATCAACTAGAATAATTAAACTTAGCCCTTAACTCCTGCTGTCTTCTCTAATCTACATACTCATTATGACCTAAATAGCATCTGAGAGGTTGTCTTTTCTTCTGTATCCTTTCCTCGCTTCACTCCCATATTCTATTATTTGGTATTTCTAGATCTTTTCTAGCCCTTGATTTATCTATATCTGTCTTTAATAATCCCTTCTCTCCTTACAATTTCAGAAAACAAAACCACAACATAAACACTAAAAGGTCAGCTTCTTTTATCTCACAATGATGTTATTTCATTTATCACCTATTGCTGTTTTTGAAACAGTGAGAAGCAAAAATGGTTTAACTTCCATTTAGGCATATAGTTCATATAAATTCTGGTCCAGTGCTGCAGCATAGGGTTTTGTGTTTACATGATGGAGTTCCAAAAGTGATACTGAATAATTTGAATGTTGCTAATTTATTAGTTTTTTGCTTATAAGTGAATTGCTAGGATATGTGTCTCATAATGATTTGTCTTTTTAGGATAGAATTTTTTTATTTAGTTTTTATGAGTTGGCTTTTTCAAATAGGTACTGGTGTAAGGCTATGAGCACTTCTAGTTTTTTTGATATATATATATATATATATATATATATATATATATATATATTATACACACACACACACCAGTTGCTTTTTAAAATGATATTATAGTTAAATATAGAAGGAACATAGACGTTATATCATCATGGCTTCTAGTTGATTTTTTTTTCTCCAAAATAAAGTGTTGATCACTTGATAATAGTGATCAAACATGATTAGAGGTCATCCATGTAGTAATGATTATTAAATCAAAATATCAAGCTACATGATGATATCAGAATTTTAATCTGCTTTAGATAGTGAGTTGACTATACTTTATGTAGCTTTCTTTTATATTGTTATTTTTGAAAAGTTGAGTAAGTATGCAAATTTAATAATTTAAAATATCAGAGACAGATTTGTAAGAAACTTGGATGCTGAAAGAATTTTTGTAAAGAGAAATCATGAAGTTATCTGGAAAGTTGAATTTTAGATGTGTTACTGCTTCACTTAAACATGGCAGGGATGGGGGTTAGTTAATGTAATGCTGAGAATTTGGAAGCAAGGAAATTCTACATTTATATAAATGTATCTGAACAAATAATTTACGTTCAAAGTAGTTTATATTGAAAATTATTTTCCTCTTAAGTTTCTCTTTGGGTATAAACGTCCTCAGACATTCTCTATTGTCATAGCATTATTGAGGTTTGATGTATTTTTACTTTTCTTCAGGTTACTTTGTTTTTTCTTAATTTTTTTTTTAGTTTTTAGATGAACACAATACCTTTATTTTATTTATTTATTTATTTGTATGTGGTGCTGAGGATCTAATCCAGTGCCTCACACAAGCAAGGCAAGCACTCTACCAATGAGCTACAATCCCAGTCCTTCAGGTTACTTTATATCAGCAGACTTCAAACTTCTTCTTTAAAAGCCAGGTAGTAAATATTTAGTCCAACCCTAAAGCAAGCCATATGGTAATATGTAAATGAATGGGCCTATCTGTATTCAAACTTCTTTTAATAAAATGTTATATAACAAAATGAGTGGTTGCCTCTGCTTTGGTATTGTTGCCCTAAAGCCATGATTCAAAATCAGTGGTAGAAAAAATGCAGAAGGAACCAGGCCTGGAAGTAGTAAATTAGTTTATTCGTTTTTTTCCCCTACTAAAAATGTTCTATGTTCTATGCCAAAAATTGCATAAGACACTGAGATTAAACTGGTAATTGAACAGATGAGGTCACAGCCCTTACAAAATTTGTGTTTCATATTTAGTATACATCATTTGTGCATTTTCCTAAAAGAAGATACATAGAAACTCTTAACAGAGCCCAACCTCAAAATTCCTTACCTAAGTAAAACAAGACACCATCTTTAAGTTAGTAGTTCTCAGCTTTGATTCTACATTAGAATAACCTGGGAAGATTTAAAATTTTTCTGTCCTTTACCTCATCCAATTAAGTCAGAATCATTGGGGGTTGGACACAAAGACTCTCAGAAAATGATCGCACAGCTGGATTGAGAATTATGGCTTTCAATGAAATGGGTTTCATGTGCTATAAAAATTTTAAACCCCAAATAGCAAAAAATCTTTACTTGGATGCATTTTTCTAGAGATGAATCAATATTTGTTTTATGTAATACTTTTAAAAATACAGCTTATTTAAATTCCAGGTTTTTAATGAGCTTTCATGTTGATATTATTTTTAATAATGTCATTTATTTTATACTCTTACATCAGTGTGTTAATGATCTATTATTTATGGTTTGTTTTATTTAATAATGTGTGATTGTCACTTTTAGGATACTGCTGGTCAAGAGAGGTTTAGAACATTAACTCCTAGCTATTACAGAGGTGCACAGGGTGTTATATTAGGTAAGTTTTTATTTTAATATAATGTTTTAAAATATTATTTACTGAAATTTCTAATTTTTCTAGTCTGGGAAATTCAAAAATTTTTTATTTTTCTCTTGGGTTACTTTTAGGTAATTTGAAGTTATATTTCATTATTTAATATTAATGAATATTACAACTTTAAAAATTTTGTTTAGTTCTTTGTGTAGCAATGAAAAAAATAAAGATAACATTATTTCCTTTATTTTAAAAGCACATGTTGATGAGGATATAACTGAAAACCCATATGTGTTGGTCTGTCTTGGAGTATTACCAAAAATTTCATTCATCATTAAATTAATATTTCTTCATTCTACAAAGGAAGAAGAGAATCTGTTTAATCAATTCTATTTATAAAAATAGCATAAAGTACTTAACACTATGAATTCATAATCAAACAATTTGAAAAACAAATGTGGACTTTCAGTGTAATTTATTGAAAAGTGCTGTTAGTTGAAAGTGTTCTCAATATTTCTAGGAGTCTGTTTAAAAGAATATGGATTGATCTTAGGGAGACTTTCTTTAACTTATGACTTGATAGTAAATTTTACCATTTTGATTCAACATCTCCTAATTTTAGAAAACAATTAAATAAGCTTAATATGATATAAGATGATATACGATGAAGGTAGTAATAGAGGAAGACAGTTAAAATCCCATTCACTAACTATACTATAATTTTTTCAAAGTTGCAATATTTGGTCTTTTTAAGAAATTAAGAGGGTCATAGGTGTTTATGTTTATATAAAATAATTTGCTGTTTTTCCAGGATTGGGACCTAAATATTCTTTGGTATTTGGATACATCTTTGTTGTCTTATGAAGGGGGGGAATAGCTTTTGTTTTTCTATAATTGGTTTTCAGTTATCACATTGGATATAATTTCATTTCTGTCACAACATGTGTTTTAATAAGACTGAAAGATATGTTGTATATTTTTTCCACATTTTAATTGGTGTATTTATAGTTGTTCATATTGATGTTTGTTGTTACATATTTTCACATGCACAGAATATATCTATAATTTGGCCAGTATCACTCCCTAGCATTTTCTACCTCCCACCTCTTGGTCACTTTCCTCTATTGATCTCCCTTTGGTTTTTAGGAGATACATACCCACCTTTACTTTCCTTTTTTCTCTCTAGCTTCTGCATAGGAGAGAAAACATAAAGACACTTGACCTTCTGAGCTTGACTTTTTTGACTTAACATGATGGTCTCTAGTTCCACCCATTTTCCTGCAAATGCCATGATTTCATTTTTCTTTGTGGGTGAATAAAACTCTTGTGTTGTATATATACCATGTTTTATGTATCCATTTATCTGGTGATAGACACCTAGACTGGTTCCATAATTTGACTATCATGAATTTGTGCTGCTGTAAACGTGTATTCCTGTATCACTGTAGTAAGAAGACTAATTCTTCAAGGTAAATACTGAGAAGTGGTATAGCTAAGTCATATGGTGGTTCTGTGCCTACTCTTTTGAGAAACCTCCATACTGATCTCCATAGTGGTTGTACTAATTTACAATCCCACCAACAGTGTATGCCGCAGTCTGGCTGGGCACAAAATCACGAGCCACTCAAGCAGGAACAAACTTTATTTTTGAAACTGCCGCCAATACCCCATACGCTCGACCGACCCATGCTGTGTTCTCCCGGACCCCAACAGGAAGTCCCTCCTCCGGAATTCCCTCCTACCGCACTTCCCCAACCAATGGGAACTCTCCAGGGGTCCCGTAGCAGGCTGAGGTGAACAGCAGTAATCTAATATCCATAAGAATGCAGATCTTAACATAATCATATCATCTCACTGGCTTGCTGGCATCACCTTTCAACCAAAAATGCCATGCATCATATTACTTGGCTGTGGCTTTTAGCATCTCCCCGCTTCTGTTTAATTAAGCAACAAGCAATGTGGCTAGGGACCGTGCCTGTTAGGTTTGTCCAATTGAACATATGGTTCTTACCCGTCATCGGATGAACTGACCTCTAGGCGTCAGCCTCCTGTCTTAGGTTGATACCACTGCAATTGGATCATACCCGACACTGACTGCCGGTCCAGCATATAGCCATACTTGTGGATAGGCCTATGCACCAGTGGGGGGGTGAGGTTCTTTGCCTCACCTCTGTTGGCCCCCAAATTTGGCCTTGGTGCCGGTGGGGGGGTGAGGTTATTTGCCTCACCTCTGTTGGCCCCCAAAATTAGACCATCACTAGTAGAAGGGAGGAGGATACATAAATGCCACGACACCAAGCCAATTGACGGCTCCTTAGGAAAAATTGCATCACTGGTGACACATCAGCAAAGATACGCCAGCACTACCATAATTTGCTGCATCAACAGATAGATCACAATGCATACAAGTGATACATAGTCGAGGCAAGTTCTGCAAGCAGTTCAAAGCAGAGGAATCTATCAATATGTCCATTTCCTCCCAAAATAAATTGACTCCTTGAATGAGCATTACTTGTTGAGTTATTATTCATTGATGCATCAGTTTATAGTTTGCTGTGATAACTATCGAAGAAACTGTAGTTTGGTTTCAACTTTGTCTTCACTGGCACTGGGATGAAGATAGGAATTTTGACAATGATGCTAAAAAAAAAATATGTAACATTTCAACAGGTACTAAGAAAACAATATTTAGAACAATTTACATTATCCTGAACAGAATTATTAAATATAATGA
>NW_026000016.1:12388125-12452973 GCF_001458135.2 Marmota marmota marmota | reverse complement strand
AGGCTGGGTATTATTAATAACTGTGCTATTCTATCTCCTGGTGAAATTACTGATATACCTCTTGGAGAACTAGCTATAATTTTTATTTCACCTTCATAATCGGGATCAATTACCCCAGGACTTATCATAAGTCCTTTTAGAGTAGAAGAACTGCGTCCCAATAATAAGCCTACTGTTCCTTGGGGAAGAGGTCCTTGTACTCCTGTGGGAATGAGTTGAACTCCCATCTCTGGAGTTAGTACTGCTCTGGCAGAGGCGCAGATGTCCAACCCTGCGCTCCCTCTAGTTTGTCTGATGAGGGATTTAATGGATAATGTGTCCTGGGCACTACCCTGATGGTGTTGCTGGGTTCCTCCATTGTCCCGTATATTTGTGGTTGTGGGCCCCGGAGCATGCTCACAGTGAAGGGTGCCTGCGGGCCATAGGTTGTTACAGCCTCCTTTAATTGCTTCACTGTTTTGAAATCTAAAGCACGGTGAATTTGTTGCCCTCCTGTCTGCTCAAGTACAAGGCATGCTAATCTTTGGGGTCCTGCCTCAGGATTCCATCCATCAACCACGGGAGTTGAGGGCCACTCAGCTGTAGATGGAGCTGTTGGTTGAATTACGCCCTCTGGTGATAGAACGGAGTTAGTAGCAGCCTCCTGTTGTAGCTCCCCCCCTGATGGTTGTTTGTCCTTCAAGCTTTCTTCCTTTAAATTTTCCTCTGTCTGACTAGCTCAAGAGACCTTCTCTTTTGTTTGACCTAACATGTTTTCTACCGTAGTCTGGACCACTAACAATTTACTTAACAGTCTTTCGGGTTGTTTTTTTACTAATTTCTAATCTACTATAAAGGTAACGCAACCCAATAAGATAACTAAGATAACGTAAAACAAAACCGAAACAGAATGAAACAAAAACAGAACAAAAAATTGTTGTATCAATTTTCTCTTTCTCAGAGCCGAACGACTTCAAACCGTGAGCCAACCATTTTTCCCAGTTTGCCTGAGAAAGTTCTAATGATAGGCAGCTTGAAACAAAAACAAAATAAATCAAAACAATAACACATTGTTTTTTGAAATGGTCACCCATTCTCATGCCTTCCCTCAGGGGCAAGCAATTTTACTCACCTCCAAGTTTCAGGCGTCCCCCGCAAGGGCCACCAGTTGCCACAGTCTGGCTGGGCACAAAATCACAAGCCACTCAAGCAGGAACAAACTTTATTTTTGAAACTGCCACCAATGCACTGTATGCTCCCAAGGGACCCAGGCTGCGTTCTCCCTCTCCAGGACCCCAACAGGAAGTCCCTCCTCCAGAATTCCCTCCTACTGCAATTCCCCAACCAATGGGAACTCTCCAGGAGTCCCTAGCAGGCCGAGGTGAACAGCAGGAATCTAATATCCATAAGAATGCAGATCTTAACATAATCATATCATCTCAATGGCTTGCTGGTGTCACCTTTCAACCAAAAATGCCATGCATCATATTACTTGGCTGTGGCTCTTAGCAAGTGTAAAAGCCTTTCTTTTTCTCTACATCATTCCCAGCATTTATTATTTTTGTTTTCTTGATAACTGCCATTCTGACTGGTGTGAGATGAAATGTCAGTTTTGATTTGTATTTCCCTAAAAAATAATTATGTTGAACATTTTTTCATGTATTTATTGACTATTTGTATTTCTTCTTTAGAGAAGTGTCTATTTGATTCATTTGTCCATTTATTAATTGGGTTTTTTTTTTTGGTGTAAAGTTTTTTTTAGCTCTTTAAATATCATAGATATTAATCCTCTGTCAGAAGAGTAGCTAGCAAACATTTTTCTCTCATTCTGTAGGTTATCCCTTCACATTCAATCCTTTGCTGTCCTGGAAGCTTTTAAATTTGATGCCATCTTGTTTATTAACTCCAGGCATTATTTCCTGAGCTTCAGGGATTCTGTTGAAAATGTATTTTCTATCCCTAAAAGTTGAGTGTTCACTCTACATTTTATTCTAGGAATTGCATAGTTTCTTGTCTAATTCTAAGGTCTTTGATCCATTTTGAGTTGATTTTTGTTCAGAGTGAGAGATAAGGGTCTGGTTTCATTCTTCTACATGTGGATAACATTGTCCCAGCACCATTTGTTAAAAAAGGCTGTCTTTTTTCCAATGTGTTTTTGGCACCTTTGTCAAGGATCAGATGTGTGTGTGTGTGTGTGTATTTGTCTTATAATTCTGTACCACTGATATATGTGTCTGATTTCATGCCAGTGCCATGCAGTTTTTTGTTACCATAGCTCTATAGTATAGTTTGAAGTCAGGTAGTGTGATGTTTCCAGCAATCCTTTTTTGGCTTAAAATTCCATTGGCTATTCTGGATCTTTTATTCTTCCAAATGACTGTTTTTTCTAGTTCTGTGAAGGATGTCATGTATTTTGATGGGGATTATATTAAATCTGTGTGTTGCTTTTGGTAGTATGGCCATTTTAACAATATTAATTCTGCCTATCCATTAATGTGGGAGGTCTTTGCATTCTCTGGGGTCTTCTTCAGTTTCTTTCTTCCGTGTACTATAGTTTTCATTGTAGAGGTCTTTCACCTCCTAGATTTATTCCTAGGTTCTTGGGTTTTTGTTGTTGTTGTTTGAGGCTATTGTGAATGGAGTTGTTTTCCAGATTTCTTTCTCAGCAAATTTGTTGGTATATAGGAAAGCTATTGATTTTTGTATATTGAGTTTGTAACCTGCTACTTTACCAAATTTGTTTATTAGCTCTAGCAATCTTTTGGTGGAATTTTTTTTTGTATCTTCTAGGTATAGTGATAATTTGACTTCTTCCTTTCCTATTTTTTAATCCCTTTTATTCCCTTCTCTTGCCTAATTGCTCTGGCTAGAATTTCTTGTACTAAATAAGAGTGTTGAGAGTTGATATCCTTGTCTTGTCCCAGATTTTAAAGGGAATGCTTTCAGTTTTTCCCCATTTACTATGAGTTTGGTTTTGGATTTTTTTATATATAGCCTTTATGATGTTGAGGTAGGTTTCTTTTACCCCTAGTTTCTTCACTATTTTTATCATGAATGGGTGCTGAATTTTGTCAAAGGTCTTCTTTGCATGTATTGAGATTACTAAGTGATATTTGTTCTTAATTCTGTTAATGTAATTAGTTATATTTATTGATTTGCTTGTACTAAACCATCCTTGCTTGTCTGGATAAAACCAACTTGGTCATGGTATATAATCTTCTTAATATGTTATTGAACACAATTTGCTAATATTTTATTAAGTGTTTTTGTATCAAAGTTCATCAGGATATTAGTCTGTAATTTTCTTTCCTTGATGTGTTCTTATCTGGGTTTGGTATGACTGTGATACTGGCTTCATGGAATAATTTGGAAGAATTGGCATTAATTCTTCTGCAAAGGTTTGGCAGAATTCAGCTGAGAATCTTTCTGGTCTTGAGCTTTTCTTTGTTGAAAGGCTTTTTATTACTGCTTGTATCTCATTACATGTTATTGGACTATTTAGTTTCTCTAAATTTATATTTAGTTTCTCTAAATTTATATTTGTCCTCTTGATTTATATTTTAACACGTATTTTTCCATATAAATCAGTATATACTAGACACTCATTAGGCGTATCAAAAAACAGATTAGCCTATATAGTAAAGTCAGCTTCTAGCTACATATCAGAATTATGTCATTGCCTCTTATTTTTAATGCTCATTTAATAAATGATTCTGCTTGTATTTCAGTTTATGATGTCACAAGAAGAGACACCTTTGTTAAATTGGATAATTGGTTAAATGAATTGGAAACATACTGTACAAGAAATGACATAGTAAACATGCTAGTTGGAAATAAAATTGATAAGGTAAGAAGGTAGATACTTAGAAATTTGGTTCAACATTTTGGCAGCTTTTCTTAATTATAGCATTTATTTTTTAGGAAAATCGTGAAGTTGATAGAAATGAAGGCCTGAAATTCGCACGAAAGCATTCCATGTTATTTATCGGTAAGTATATGAGTGAATATCTATCTTTTCATTAATGATGAACTTTAAAGTGGGGATTTTGCTAAATTTATTTGTTTATGAACCACAAAATATATTTCTTTAGTTTATAGTTGCTCTTGTGCTACAAAAATCTTCCAATAGAATGAGATTCTTTCTTTCTATAAAATTAAATAGGATCATGTTATGTGAAATCATATAAAACACAATTGAATCATTTCTCTAAAGACCTAATGACATTCAGTTCAGCCTGGCACCTACTGTTAAAGTTGTGTCTTCCTGGTCCATGTGCTGGCAGTATAATATCAGCACCACTTGGGAGCTTGTTAGAAATGCTTCATCTCAGGTGCTGCCCCAGATTTTTGGATTAGAATCTGCATTTTAATGAATTTCTATTTTAACAAGATTTTTAGATGGTTCATATGCATATTAATATTTGAGGAACATAGTAGAGCAGGGCTTGGCTAACTATAGGATGGGCCAAATCTGGCTCTCCCATTTATAATAAATACAGCCATGCCCTTTCATTTACATATTGTTTATGACAGTTTTATGCTACATGGCAGAGTTTAGTAGTTACCCCAGAGGTGTATAGAACATAAACCATAAAATATTCACTATCTGTACCCTTACACATAAAGTTTACCAACCCCTCATCTTAAAAACAGCTTAACTATATCAGAATTACCTAGGGAGCTTTTTAAAATTGCAAGTCCCTGTCCCTTATCACAAAACCAGAGGCATTTTATTTGAAGTACTTAAGGTGATTGCATTGTGAAAGCAGTTTTAGGAACTACTGATTTGGTTATCCCATGGTGTTAGAAATTACTAGGAATTTTCAAGTGAAATTTGAGGAACAACATATATGGATAGAAGCAGGGTATAAGGTTTTTTGAGAAAAAAATGAGTACTACCTTTACTCCTTACTTGCTATATATCCCTCATGCATTAGTTTATTTAGTATTTTTAAACATGGAGGATATAACAATGAACAAAACAGACCAACTCACTGCCCTCGTGGAGTGTACGTTCTGGTAGGGAAAACAGATTTAAATAAATAAGCAGTACGATGAAGCAAAGAAAACATGGTTTGTGTGGATAGAAAGACTAGGGTGGGGATCAAGTAGTAAAACTTTTTTGAGGTATTGCCGTTTGAGTAGAGATTCATCATGTGAGTTTTAGAGGTGATTCAACTCCAGCTAAGAGCGGATATTTCCTGAGGTCAGAATCGGTTGAATGTGTTTAAGGAATAGGGAGAAAGCTTGTGGGATGGAACATAGCATGTGTTGGAAAGGAAGAAGACTGATGATGGTGAAAGATAAGGCTAAAAAGATCATGTTGGACCTCGTAGGATATGGTAAAGAGATTGATTTTATTGCAAGTGTGGTAGAAAACAGTGGAGTCTGATACTCTTTTTAAAATTCGTTTTTGTAGACCATAGGCTGTGAGAAGCAGAAGCAAGGGTCTTGTTCTGCTTTTACATTGGCCCAGGTAAATGAAGCTGGTAGCTTTGACCATAGCAACAGTGGGTGGTAGAAAGTTGGTAGTTCTGGGAAATACTTGGAAGTAACACTGACAGGATATGTAAATAGATTGGGTATGGAGGATAAGGAAAGAGAGCTGTCCAAGACAACTCCATGTTTTTGGCATGAGCAAGTAGATGGATTATACTGCCATTAATTGGGATGTGGAGCAAAGACCAGGTTGGGGTAGAGAAGTGGGAGGTCAAGGATTTTGCTTAGATATAAGAACCAGTGGATGTGTTGGTCATTGGCATTTAGATTGCATTTAGGGTTTCCTGACTAGAGTGATCACTTCAAGAATATGGGCTTAAAAGATCTGAAGATTGAACCTTGGGGCACTCTTAACAATTAGAGGCTAGCAGAAAAAGGTGCTAGCAAGTAAGGTTGTAAATGACATAGCAGTAAGATAGGAAGATTACCAGGAATGTTCATTGTTTTGGAAGTGAAGTGAACATACTATTTAAAGAAAGAGTGATTAGCAGTATTAAATGCTGAAAGATTTCAAATAAAGATAGGATGTTAGATTTGACAATACAAAGGGTGTTGGTGGCTTTGAAAAGAATGGTTTCAATGGAGTGGTGTGGAACAAGAGCCTAATTAGGGAATAGTAATCTCCTCTTTTCACATTTCAGTAACCCATGATCAACCTTGGTCTAAAATTATTAAATGTAAGATTTTAGAAATTAACAATTCCTAAGTTTCAAATAACTTTTTATCATAATATATTGTTATATTCGATTTTATTATTAATTGCTAATCTCTTACTCTGCCTCATTTATTAATTAAACTTTTATCATAGGTATGGACATATAGGAAAAAAACACAATATAATCAGGGATGTCTTGGTACTTACCCCCCTTGGATAAGGAAGGGCTGCTATCATTTGAAGAAAAGAATGCAAGATAAAAACGTGGAAGCTGCTTCTCTAGATAACTAGCTCAAACAATTTCCCAAGAGACTAGAGAAACTGAGTAGTTGCAAGAAGGATGTGTGGGTTATAGGGAAAATTCATGTGTGTATTTTTTTATGGCAAATAATTTGGCACACTTTAGAGATTAGTATGTTAGAGAAGAGGGAGAATATGATTCTTCACTACATGAGAAAGAATGGGGTTCCAGGTCTAGTGAAGGGGATTTAGGTAGGAACAAGTTTATCAGTTGTAATAGGACTGAAGGCAGTAAAAAAGATACAAATTCAGTTAGTTTGGAAATTTTTTTTTATTAGTGGAATGATGAGGTGGTTCTTGCCAGATAGTTTGTTTTTTCTCAATATAAAGCTAGATGATGAGGGGCTCAGGGCATGGCCCAGCATTAGAGTATACACTTAATATGCACAAAATTCTGAGTTCTTGGCGATATTATCAGCAGAGATAGAGGAGTAGTAAGAAAAAGGAATATAATTAGTCACCTGAAGACGGTGAAGGTAAGGTAAGTTTAGGAATCAATGCTGAGTGTCCACTTGACTTTCATGAGTATAAATAAAATGGGACCAGTATTCATGATTGTATGTCATTTTATTCTGCTACCTATCGCTGCTTGGTTGCATGCACAGAATCATCAGGATAATTGTTAAACTCGGGGCATAAATTTCTTTATTTTAAAATAGGAATAACATCTGCTTTGGGGATCATTTTAAGAGTTAACTGAAAAACTAAGGAAAAAACTTGGACATAATATTTGAGTAGGGCCTTACAAGTTATAATTCAGTCACAAAATCCTGGGCTTAAATGCTGTATCTTATGGATAAAATTTAAGTAGCTTAATTTTAGAGTTGAAATTCACTAAAACCTATGAGGAGAAATTGCTTATTCAACTGTCAATGTGTTGTAGGCTGATATATGAGTTTTCCAGAAAAATGTGGGAAAATGGACAGGAAGTATATATTATGACCTTTTTCCTTGAATTTCAGAGGCAAGTGCAAAAACCTGTGATGGTGTACAATGTGCCTTTGAAGAACTTGTTGAAAAGATAATTCAGACGCCTGGATTATGGGAAAGTGAGAACCAGAATAAAGGAGTCAAATTGTCACACATGGAAGAAAGCCATGGAGGAGGAGCCTGTGGTGGTTATTGTTCTGTGTTATAAACTCTGGGAAATTCCATCTCTTGCATATTTGATCAGATAGTGACATCTTTCTGTATATAAACTCTAACTGCTATTTTAGGCACCTTGCAGTTTGCACATAATTGTTTTGTATCATGGCACTAAATATTTGCAAGAAATCCTCCTCATCGGCCCTCCCAGGTAAAATGTTATGGTACGCATGCACAGTTTGCAATCTACAGTTTTATATGTAATATAAAATAGGTGTACCTTTATGAGTACATTTGATTTTATGATTTACATTTATCATGTAATATTTTAAAACATCCATCTATCTAGTGTATGTCAATACAAGGTCTGCTGCTTTGTTTTGTTTTGGTTTTTTTGCTTAAATATTCCTGTCAATTACTGAACTACTTGGTATGTAGATAGAACTCCTAGAACCATGAGAGGTATACCGGTGTCATGAAACCTGTTAAATTTCCTTTGAGGAATTACAGAGCATGATTTCACAGCTTTTCTAGGATGTTTGAGATTCTCTTTTAGTACTAAGCAAAATTCTCAGTACAGAATGTAGCCCAGCCAATTCATAATTAAATCTCTATTTGTTCTGATGATGCTTCTAAAATAGTACTGATGTGTTAAAGAAGTCTGGTATTACTTTCTAATTTACTTCATTGATTAGCTCAGTTGTTTTAACTGGACTTTTGATCCTCTGATATGTACATTGGATTCATAATCCTATGTGCAGTGCTTTTAGTTATGTCGCATTTGGCAGAATGGCAATAAGGTTTCCCTCACTGGGGTTTCAGAAGGACATAAATAGTGTGTTTATCATAACTCCTTTAATACTTACCACTTTTAAAACCATCTTTTTTTTCCCATAAATGTTGGTAGCATTTATCCAGGTACCTCCGTGTAGCTTGTGTAATTTTTATGACTATCTGTATCTTATGACCTCCAAAAATAGCCAATTGATATTCAAAACCTATTTCTGTACTTTAAGGAGTGGGAAAGGAAAAAAAAACAAAACTAAATGACAATTTGAGAAGGGTATACCTGTGTGGGAAAATGCTATTGCAATGAATATCTTGATGATTTATTTTAACAAGTAACAAATAGCGTATTAAAACCAACTTTGTATACATTAATATCTTTTCTGCAGTATTCGGTTTTCTAACCTTCTGTTGTTGCAAATTGTATGTTTTTTCCTATCCATATGTTATTTAATTACATTGATCTCTGGTATTTTAAGCCCCCAAATAATTTGTCCTTTAAGGGTAGTCACTACAATACCCCTCAGTAAGATTCTGATATTAATTTCTTATCACTTTAATCTCTGTACAATTATAAATGAGATAAACATATTTGTGGACCTTTGCAGTATGTGTTAATGAATTTACTTCAAGTTGGGTTCTTTCTGAAATGTACATTCTCATGTGTGAAAACCTCATTTTCTACTTGGTTTACACTTGTTAGTCTACATTACATATGATTAAAGGTTTTATACATCCTGTACACTTCACTAAATATAAAACATTTACTTCTATAATGTTAGAAAAAGGTAGTTAATTGTGTACTTATGATTTGTTCATGTTACATTAAACTTTAGATTTGTGTATTTATGTAGTCTGAATTGACAAAACTTTTCTGTGTATTACTTTTTGCTCCTTGAGTGACATAATAATCTTTCTGTGCATTGGATTGTTGTCTTGATTTAGATAGAATTTGGATACATATGAGTCACTCATATATAACCTTAAAAATTAATTTTGTTTGATAGATTTATATTGTAATCTTTTGTAGTTTTTGAATAAATATAGCCTGCTTTCCCTAGATGCATTTGTGCAGGACGTATTATACATTTCCCATATATACATACATACACACTTGTGTGCACATACGCACATACATAATTTTTGATGTATGCATTTTAACAGTATGAATACCAGTTTTGCCTCTTTACCATCTCTTATATGTCTCTCTTTTTTAAGTTGATAAACAATAAATTATGTAGTTTTACTTGCATTTCTTTGATTACTGGTTCCATTAGCTAAGGAACATTTGAATATAGTGCTATCAAATTCTCTAATTTATGTGGCTTTCATTTTACTATTTTGTGTTATACACATAGTGTTTTGTAGTGGAGGTTTTTTAAAGGAGATAGTTGTAATATCTAAAATCAGGCACCTGTACAACTTCAGGATTTTGTTAATTCCTTTCAGAATAATTTGAAGTAGTCTTAAAGATCTTTTTGCAGATGGTACAAAATAGAACGATTAGAATATAGTATTTTGAGTTCTAGGAGTACAAAAATAGACCTAAACAAATTAACTTTTCAATTTATGAGTAATAGTTAACATTTATTGAAAGCTTCCTTGGTGGTAAGTGCTGTTCTAATGCTGAATTGTTTCGGTAAACCTTACAGCAACTTTAAGAGATTGATATTCCTGTTATGTCTATTTTAATGAAGAAGATGATGGAACAGGCATATTAGATAACTTCCCAGAGGTCAAGATAGCTAATCAATGAGCAAGTTGGATTACAAGGCTTTTTCACTCCTGACCCCACTCTTAACCATTGCTCCTTGTATTATGGCTAGTTGCTAGCTTTTGTTTTAACACAGCCAACTTAAAGGAGTTTCCCTACTTTATCATTCTCTTTGGTTATAGGTGAAGTATTTCAAATTTATTGGCTATAGAACAAATCCTGTTTATGTAATGCTACCCCATAAGTCATTTGACCTCAATGTTCAGGTAATAGAGTAGATGGTCCCTCATCCCTGATTTAGTAAAGGTAAAATATTAGGGAGCTTATGGCCCCTTACCTCCGTATATGTAATTGGACATGAAAAAAACAATTAAGTTTAGAAACAGTCTTTTGCTTAAAAATCTGGGGTGGTTTTATTTCAAGCACTTAATTTCCAACTATAAACTCACACTTTATTGACATTTTTAGTTGAGTCTAGTGGAATAAGTCTTGATTTTGATGAATTGTAGTTTGCATACTCAAGACATACAAATAATTCTCTAAGTGTGAGATTGACCCCAAGCTCATAAAGCAGTTCTTACACCATTACTTATTTTACTTGTGGAACAGCACAGACTTACTTCATATCCATAGTATTTTTTAGGTACAGTTTAGGTGATTTTTTTCTGTGTTTTCCAAGTGACCTGGGACAACAATCCTATTGTATTACAGATTAAAGATTTCAGAATTCAAGCATTATATGTCTCTCTCACAGATTTTGCTAATAATACTTAAAAAGTTTTTCATCCATTAATTTTTCTAGTTAGATAGAGGGATAAAAACATGTAATCAGAGCCGGGTGTGGTGGCACACACCTGTAATCCCAGCGGTTTGGGAGGCTGAGGCAGGAAGATCATGAGTTCAAAGCCAGCCTCAGCAAAAGCAAGGCACTAAGCAACTCAGTGAGACCCTGTCTCTAAATAAAATACAAAATAGGGCTGGGGATGTGGCTCAGTGGCTGAGTGCCCTTGAATTCAATCCCCAGTACCAAACAAACAAAAAATACATGTAGTCAGTTTTCAGAAGACATTTTTCTGGTTCTGACTTCAACTCTTCTATGGATAGTCAACTATAGACTTTATCCCAGGTTTTGTATAGATGTTGGAAGAAGAGAATACTAGAAATAGACTGAGTCACATAGATGAAGTCAAAAACGTGGGAATAAGGACTGTAGAATTCCTCAGAAATCTTTGTGTTTTGTTTTAGTGGGAACATTAATCAGGTTGGAGGACAAAAAAGGTAGTTTCTTTGTGAGGTTTAAATTTTACTATTTTCATTGCTAGTTTATTGTTTCATATTTAAGAATCAACAGTGTTTGTGTATAGAGTTTGCTTAGATGCCTCTTAGGTTAAGCTGCTTCATATATACATACATACACACTTGTGTGCACATACGCACATACATAATTTTTGATGTATGCATTTTAACAGTATGAATACCAGTTTTGCCTCTTTACCATCTCTTATATGTCTCTCTTTTTTAAGTTGATAAACAATAAATTATGTAGTTTTACTTGCATTTCTTTGATTACTGGTAAGGTTGACCCCTTGTAATATCTAATTGGATACTTGGATTACTTGAATTTCTTGTTTATGTGTGTTGTGGTTACCTATTAGCATCTACTTCCTTCTCTCACCAATACCACACCACACAACTTGCTGTTTGAATAACCCCTCTTACATCCCTGAAAATAATCATGTATGTGGGTTGGGTGGCATTGTTACATGCTCATCTGTCTAGGTTGACTGGCCCAGTTACCTTTTTAAGCAATGTTCTCCTCCCCAGTAATAAATGGTTTAGGGATGGGTACCTGACCCTGATCAGACTATGGAGATGCAAGAAGATATTTGCTGAGGCTTCCTCGGATATTGAAAAGACACTTTCTTGGAGAAATCTATTCTGAGATGAGTAAATTTCTTTCTGCAGCTAGTTTTTCTAATAAGCTAACCATAAGCAATAACAAGAAAATAAGAAGGCATCTAAGTTGGAGCCCTGATGCAATCTGGAACCCATGGATGTGGAGTGAGATATATTTCTGGACTTTGACTTATGTGAGCCAGTAAATTTCTATTTTGTTTAAGCCAATTAGACATTGGTTTTTTCCCCAACAACTAAATGTATATTATATAAGTACATGTGTTTTTCTTATTGTTAGGAGTTCTATGTACATGAGGTTCAATTTGCTGGTGTATATATGCATTAGAAAGAAAAAAGTAAGTCTATTATTTTGAAAAGCCACTACTCTTAAGTACTATTGACATTTCAGTGATATTACTTTCATATATTTCTGTATGGATATGTACATAGAAAACTGTGAGTTGACTTCATACCTTGTTTTCATACCTTGTTTTTTATGTACATATGCTACTTATGTCTTATGTTTTGTCATTTAGTTTCTGTGTCACTGTTTTAGTCAGCTTCTTTACCCCTGTGACTAAAGGACCTGAGCAGAACAACTGTGGAGGAGGAAAAGTTTATTTGAGGGCTCACAGTTTCAGAGGTCTTAGTGCATAGGAGGGCTGGCTCCATTCCTTGAGGCTTGAGGTGAGGCAGGACATCATGGCAAAAAGTGTGACTGAGGGAACTAGCTCACATGATGATCAGAAAGCAGCAAAGAGAGGTCTTGCCTTGCCGAATACAAATACATATCCCAAAGCCATCACCTAATTCCCACCTCCTTCCAATCACACCCTACCATTTCAGTTACCACTCAGTTAAACCCTGTGAGGGGATTAATTTACTGATTGGGTTAAGACTCTAACAACCCAATCATTTCTCCTCTGAACCTTCTTGCATTGTCTCACAGTGAGCTTCTGGGGAACACCTCACATCCAAATCATAACAGTCACCCAAGCATTCCCTGTCACCCCTCTCCTTGCCAAGGTATCAGTTTCAGATCATGGCATATGTGCCCTCTTTGTATTTTCCATGCCTCTAAATCATGCATATATGTATATACATACATAGCTTTATTTTTATATAGTTACAATTTGCTTATATTTAAAGAACATGTTTTACAGAAATGAGATCATCTGTATATTCATCTCTGCATGTTATTCTTTCTAACAATAGATTATGAAAATGCCTATAAGCCAGTTTATTATGTACATGTAACATTCATTTTGATGGTTGTACAGTATTAATATCCCATGGTATAGACCTACCACAGTTTATTCAACTATCCCTCTGGTAAGGATTATTATTGTATTTCCATTTTTTTCTGCCACCACAGATATCACTACAGTAAATATTCTTGTACACATATCTTTTTAGATCTAAGTGTTAGATTCATGGATTTAAGAAAGCATGTTGTTTTAAATTTTTCATATATTTTGCTGATAACTTTTCAAAAATCTGTAACATTAATTTACATTCCCATGGCAATATGTGACATTGTTTTCCCTGCATTCCTCATCGGCCTCAAGAGATATTCTCATATTTTAATTTTTGCTATCTTGATATTTATAAGATACACTTTGTGAAGCACAGTGTTATTTTAGTTTGCATTTTCTAAAGAGTACTTTTTCACATTTGTAATCCATTTGTAGTTGCCTTTTTTAAAAAATTATTATTCATATCCTTTGACAGTTTTTCTGTTCAGTTTTTTGTGGTTTTTTAATCAGTTATGTGAGTTTTCTATATAGTACAGATATTAAATCTCATGTTTATCTTATAAGCATATTGTCCTAACCTGTGCCTGTTTTTTTAAAAATGTTTTTTGTCTTGTGTTTTCCCTATAATTTAAAATATTTATGTTTTATATCATTTGGATTCCCCCAACCCTTAGATTATACATACAGTCTCTTTAGCCATGTCTGAGATTTTTTTAATTCATATTTGTAGTAATTTGGAATTCATATTGGCATATAGCACAAGTTAAGGAGCCATCTCATTTTTTCCCATGTGGACAGTCAAGTTGTGTCAGTATTATACATTTTTCTCACTGAGCTGAAACACTACTTTTCTCTAGATGAGATTCCCATAACTGCATACTCTACTTTGTCCTTTTATTTTAAAGTCTCTTGTTGAAAAGTAATGTATTTTAGTTAATTGGTTTTCTTTAATCCTCTGTATTTTATTTTGCACTTTAAAAAACATTTTTAGAATGGCTCTGCAGGTCATTTACTGTCAGACTGCCATAGAGGCCTGAAAAAGCAGAGTTGTTAATGGTGAGTGTCCTTATAAAGTTTAGTCACTTGTAAGGCATTTTTTTTTTTAACGTATTAAGCTTAAAGATTGCCTTTGTTCATTATTCCTATTGATGGGTCATTTTAAAAATATATTCATATGAAAGAGGTTTTTCCTAAAATGTATTATGGATACTGGTCTTGTTAATATGTATTGCATCATCTTCACCCATGACTTTTGTCTTGGAATTTGTTTGAAACATTGCATACTAAAAAGTTTTCAAAAACCAAAAGTGTAATGATTTTAATCAACTTTTAAAGATTAGCATTCAAATTGAAATCATCTGGTAGTCTGCATTTATTCTGAGAAAACTGATAATTAAATGTCAAAGACTTGCCATTAGGATATATGGACATTTTTGTATTATTCAGATTTTATACTGTTCTTCAATATTTTATAGTTTTCTTCACATAAGTCCTGTATCTTTTTTATAAAAGTTATTCCTAGGAATGTTTTCATCGGTGAATAGAACATAGATTTTTTTCATTTCAGAACCTGTGGAGTTGTCACTAATATAGAAAACCTATTGACTTCCAGGTTTATCCATCCACCTAATCAATTTCTTTAACTGTGTATTTGATTTATTTTTTTATATTAAAAATATATTCTTTGAATATTAATGTTAAGAAGTTATAAATTTTCAGCACTTTAATTTGAAAGCACATAATTTTTGCATTCCCAATTATAGTAATTAACTCCCAGTAGCACCCTAATCAGTACATTCATATTCGTATTTAAGAGGGATTGTAAATACTGATAATATGGTGAAAACAGAAAAAGTTTGTATTGGCACAGCTAAAATAATAGGTTTAATTTTAAAACATCAATATTTCATGTTTAATTACAAAAAAAAAGTACCATTTCACCTTCAGACGTACTGAAGCTGAGACATCTCATTCTTGTGGATGTACAATGATCATGAGGTCATGAGATTCACTGTGGTATATTCAGATATGTATGTAGGAAAATTATGTCAAATTCTTTCTTTTCCTATCCCCCTCCCTCCCTTTCATTCCCCTTTGTCTAATCTACTGAACTTCTGTTCTCACCCTGCTCCTTATTATGGGTTAGCTTCCACATATCAGAGAAACATTTGACCTTTGTTTTGGGGGATTGGCTTATTTCACTTAGCACTATAGTCTCCAGCTCCATGGGTACTTTGAAGGTAGGGTTCCCTTAGTTTTCTAAGTAAAATAGAAGAAAAAAAAAAACCTGGTAGTTTTTGAATGTTTATATATTAATACAGAGGAAATTGTAGGCATTTAAAAATTTAATATTTTGAAGCCAGTCTCTGACAAGCATTTGGAGGAAACATCCCCTGCAACTGATATGAAACTTAGCTTTGAATAGAAGTGACTCAGATGTGCAACTCCTAGGCCATTTTGGCCACAGTTTTCCTAGCTCTCTCCAAGGCCAACTCTTCCTAGATTTCCATATGTCAAACTCTCCCTAGGATCAGTCACTTTGATTTTCTTCTTACATGTCAGAGGGAGACTGAACCATTGTGTTTCTGTTGTCACCATGTTTGACTAGATCCAGAAGATTGGTAAGATTTCTTTTTCTATGTGCTGGAATATATAATTTTAAAAAATGAGTTTAAATGATGGTTTATTGCAAGTTTCTCAGAAGTCAGTGTAACATAATAGTGTGGACTTTTGGAATAAAATTGGGCTCATAGCCCAGCCCAGCTTGATTAATCTTTTTAACCTTTTGGATTTCAGTTTCTTCATAGTGAAAGGTGAGTGTAATAATGATCTCAAAAACATCACAGGCTTGTTGTGAGCATTAAATGCTTTAGAAAGCATAAAACATAGTGTGCGTCAATTAGAGGCTAATTATTAGTCTACCTTGGCTAATGGTCTTTCGGTCTTTTCAGCTTTTCTGTTCTGTCTTGAGTTCATTTTTATAATTCACATAGGGAAACAATACTTTTTTTTTTTCTTGCTAGAATCAAATTTTCCCTGGAACAAAACTGGACATATTCTAGTTAAAAATAATTTTAAAATTATTTTTTCTACTGGGACTGATAATACACACCTATAATCCCAGCAACTAAGAAGGCTGAGGCAGGAGGATCATAAGTTCAAGGCCAGCCTTGGCAGATTAGTGAGACACTGTTTCAAAATTGAAAAATAAAAAAAGGGCTGGGAATGTACGCAGTCATAGAGTGCCCCTGAGTCCTATAACAATACCACACATACCACACAAAAAGTTTTTCTTTTTTTCTGAGTAAGTTCCTTATTTGTTGTGTGTGTATGCATTATATATATATATATATATATATATATATATATATATAGTGTGTGTGTGTGTGTGTGTGTTTTGGGTTTGTTTTGTTTTGGAANTTTTTTTTTTTTTTTTTTTTTTTAAGGATAAGCAAACCACCAAAGTTTTCTCTAAAACAACAGTAATAAATTTTATCATACCATATAAGATCCATCATATCATGTATGTTTATAAACATGTCTGCGTATACTTATCTCTTGAACAGTTCACTCACTGTTCATTAACAGTCTCATGATTAAATCACTTATAAAATAGTTTCAGTATTATAATTCCATGGAACTACCAACCACAATCCTAATGAAATACAAAAATTTGTTTGCTTTCTTTTTGTCGTTAGGTGTTATCTCACTAGGGATACATAGTCAGATGTTCAAATTACTTGAATAAATTCTTTTTTCTGTGCGGTTTTATTATCAGTGTGATATAGTTGACTTTTTTCTGCTTGTAATCAGTTATAAGGTTATTTTTCATCCTTTAATCTTTTGAATAATTATTGATATGGTTAAAGTTAGATACTATATGAAAAGATCTATTAGGGAAGTCATGTTCCCATCCCTCTCTGTTCCTTGGAACTATAATACTGAAACCATTTTCTTAGTGATTTAATAATGCTACTGTTAATGAACAGTGAACTGTGCACATCGTTAACACTAGGTTCTGGTTTATTCTTCCTTTCTTCCTGTGTTTCTTTTTGCAAAAATGCAACTTCCTCACAGCCCACATTTTCACAGAAGGTAGCATTCTATATATACTCTTTTGAATCTTCCTTTTTTACTTTAGAATGTAACCCCAAAAGTCACTCTATAAATCATCATTTCATAGAGCTCTTCCTTATTGTATTATGACTGCACAAATTGTGCACTGCACAATAAACTGTCAGTTGTTCAGTTTATTTAAACAGTTACCTACAATATTTCTAATATTTTTAAAATTATAAATAATTCTACATTGAATAACTTATGTATTGTTCTGTATATACAGAGGATAGGTTCCTAAAGCAATTCTCAAAATCTTTTTATTTTTTGGTGGTGCTGGGGATTAGAACCCAGGGCCTTATGCATACAAAGCACTCTGCCAACTGAGCTATATCCCCAGCCCCTCAAAATCTTTATTGAGGTTTATTTTACATAAAATGCACTCATTTAAGACATTTTATGAGTTTTAGTAAATATGTATACTTGTATAAACACTATCACAATCAAGATTATGACATTCCTATTATCAAAAAGTACATTATGTTTGGTTCTCTCTTCACTGACCAAGGCTTGTTTGGCAACCCCCAGGCAGATTGGCTGTTGTTGGCTATTGCCAACTACTGATTGTAGATTTTGTTTTTCTCCTCTTTAATCTATTTTTTCCATTTAGCATAAATCTATATAAATATCTTAATATGTTTTTCAAAGACCTTGCTATTTCAATTTGTTCTTTTATTCAATTCCTTTAATATATTTTAGCACATTCTTGTAAAAGTTTAAGATGTGTGCTTAGGTATACCCTCCTAAGTCAAGAGTAGTCATTTGATTTTTAATTATTTCATTTTTATGTACTCGAAGCTATTCCTTTATAGTTTCTGAAGTTCCCTTTTACTTCAACCCTATCTCAATTTATACAAATGTTCTTATAAGTTTTCTCCTGTGCTTTCATAGTTTTGTTGTTTGCTTGCTTTTGTGTTCACATTCATGGTATGTAATCTGTCTGAAATTTATTTATGGTGTTTTTATAATGTTATTGTCTTCCAGCTGATAGCAACATATGCCAACACAATCTATTAAACAAGCCTTTTTTTCTTGAATACAAATGCCATAATTCATTGATTTCTTTAGCAAATGTTCATTTCATACTTCCTGTTTGCCAGACACTGTTCCAAGTCCTAGAAATACAGGGGTGAATAAATCAAAGACGATGAATGCCCTCAAGAAGTTTAGTAGAGTGGAAAACTTAAACAAATTACATGGTTTTGAAATAATAAGTAGAACTATAAGAAAATGACCACAATAAGTGGATAAAAAGTGCAGTCAGCCTCAAGCAAATTCTCTCTGAGCAAGTAATGCTTGAAGTGAGACGTGAGACCTTTGTAACAAGATAAGATCCTGCTACACATAAATCTGGGATAAGAGCATTCCGGCAGAGGGAATAACAAATGTGAAAGGGCCTGAGCATATCCAGCTTAGTAGGCTTGGAAAATAACAAAGCCATGTTTATGGACTACAAGTGAAAGACCACATAGGACCTTGTAGACCTGAGTGAAGTTTGAATTTCATGCTAAGTGTGATAGGACACCAGTGACAAGCTTTAATTAAGAGGAGTTATATTACTTAGGATTAGCTTCCACTTTATATAGGAAAATTCAAGATAGTAGTTGTTTAAATGTGCAAAGATTTTCTTCTATATGAGAAGCCCAAAAATGATCATTCAAGACCATTGTTGATGGCTCCATTAACCATATCCTTCCTTTAGGCTTCCATCCTCAAAACTACCTCAAGGTTTAGATTGGCTAGAGGAAAATAGCTTTATTTATCATATCCATATTCCAGCCAGCATGAAGGAGAGGAACAAAAGAGCATACTTGGGGTAAGCTCCCTTTAGGGAAACTATTTAGAGATTTACATAATACTTATGTTCCTGTTTATTTCACTGACAGCAATGTAATCACCTGGCCGCCTAACTATAAGGAAACCTAGAAAATATAGGTTAGACTATTGCTGTCCTCAGTGGCATAAAATTTCTATAAGGAGGATGTTAAACTCTAAGGAAGGGATGCTGGTGGATTAGACTAAAGGTGGTAGGAAGTAATCAGATCCAAGGTTTACAGTCATGCACCACATAATAATAATTCAATCAATAATGAACCACATATGTGACTGTGGTCTTTTAAGATTGCCTAGGGATATCATAACCATCTTAGGTTGTGTAAGCACACACACAAAAAAAAAATCCATGATGTTTGCACAACAAAATCAATGACACAGTTCTCAGAATGTATTCCTGTCATTAAGCAATCATAATTATATTCTAAAAATAGATACAATTAAACTTTCTAATAGATTAGATGGAGAAGCGGATGAGAAGAGAGGAATCAAAGGATAATTCTTGGTGGTTTAGCATTAGTAACTGGGTAATGACACTCCATTATAAGGTAGGAAATAGGGAGAAACAGATCTTGAGAGGAAAATTAATTTGAGCTTACTAAATTTGAGTTGCCTTTGGATATCCAAATGGAAATTTTGAATAAAGATTTTTATACAAGTCTAGGGTTCAGGAGAGAGGAGAGAGCTGGAAATATAAATATATACACATATATGTATGTGTGTATATATATATATGTGTATAGAGGGGCTGGGGTTGTGGCTCAGCTGTAGAGCATATGCTTAGCACGAGCAAGGTCCTGGGTTTGATCCTCAGCACCACATAAAAATAAATAACAAAAGTATTGTGTCCAACTACAACTAATATATATGTGTGTGTGTGTGTGTGTGTGTGTGTGTGTGTATAAAGAATCATTAGTACATAAATGAAATTTAAAGTTATAAACAAATGAAATATATAGATCACCAAGGGAGAAAGTATAAATAAGAAGAAAAAGGTCTTTAAGACTACCTTTCACTACTTAAAGACTAGTAGGAGAATCCAGCAAAGGAAACTGAGAAGTTGCCTAAAAAATCAGGAGTATGTGTAATTGTGAAAGTCAATAGAAATAAAGACTTCAAGAAGAAGGGAACAATCAATTGCAATTATAGCCAACACTTATTGAATGCTGATGGTTTGCCAGGCATTTCCAAAGTACTTGACACATATTAAATCATGGAATATTCCCAAACCTTTTATAGTGTTAGAATAGTATTATTGTTCTCCTTTTACAAATGGATAAACCTTGACACTGGGAGATAAAGAATTTGTGTATTTACAGCTGATTTCAAGACCAGGCATTTGGCTCCACAGCCTGCCCTGTCCTTTAGATATAAAATGCTTCTATATGCCTTCTTTTAGATGCTGTTGAGAGTCAAAACACACAAGGACAGATAATTCCCATTTGGATTTGGTAATCTAAAGGTCTTGGGTGACCTTGGCAGCTTTTAAAGGTGAGATGAGGGCCTGGTGGTAGTGGTTAAAGAAGCACTGGGAAAGGAGAAAGTGGAAACAGAGAGAGTGGATTCCTTCCTGGAATGGAATTATATATGGAAAGATATTGGGTCCAGGAAGAGATTGGATAGGAGGTATTACAGAATGTATGTTGATGGGAATGCTCTACTTGAAAATAAGAAAATAATAGTTATGAGCAGGCAAACTTTAGAGGAACAAAGTTCTTGAGTAGGTGAGGAAGAATGAAATCCGCTGCTTGAATGAAAATGGTACATGAATAAAAAATTAATTTACATAGAAGAAGAGATAGTACAGCCCCATATGAAAAGAACACATGAGCATGGGTGTGGGCAGGCTTGGAGGTTTGGGATAGGAGTATGGTGGATTTCTCTTCCAATTTCTTCTGTGTTATCCATGTTTTTAAAGTCATCACTAAAGCAATTAGTGGAGAGAGTTTCAGGAAAGAGAAGATGGAAAATAATCATCTTAAAATAGGAAAGAAATTTTTATTTGGGGAACATAGTAGAATTAAGAAGCAATGCAAAGATTGAAATTTGCAGTCAAATATGGAGGCTCATCTGTTTTTATATTTTTCTCTCAGTATGTTCTGTCAGGGCCACTGAATGAGTGGGAAGTTGAATTTGTCCAGGGCTGGAATTTTTTCTGAGGGAGTGACATGGGAGATAGATGCATAAGTTATTTGAAAGCAAAAATACATGGCACAATATTATAATAACTCATAATAGAGTTTGAATTGGATAAAGAGGGAAGTGAGGCCAAAAAATTTGTTGAAAGAAGTAGGGGGGAGGTAGAATCAAAGGATGGGTGAAATATTTTGATATGGGTATATCAAGGCAAGTGAACTTGAAAGACAAGCAATGTCAGAGATGCTTCGCCTTGAGATTAGGGGATAGGTCAAGGTCATAGTTATGTATACATGCTTGAGGTGGTATTAAAGCAAGGAGGCCCAGGTGCTAGATGGATGTTAGGTATTCAATCAAAGGATACATTACTATACACAGTTGAATCTGTTACTAGATTCTATTCTGGTTCACTAACAGTCCTATGCCAAAATCATGACTATTTTAATTTATAGTATATTTTTATAAAGCAAGTTCTCAGTAGTTTTTAATAACTATTGTTATGTCAGTTATTTTATTCAGTTACAAAGAAAAGTCCTAAAGAATTCTGATAGAAGCTGCCTTAAATTTACATGTTAATTTATAAAAATGACATTTTATATACGTATACATACATGCAAACAGTTCTCTCTCTCTTTTTTTTTTTTTTAGATGGTTCTTGCTATGTTTCTCATATTGGCCTTGAACTCCTGGGCTTAAGGGATCCTTCTGCATCAGCCACCCAAGTACTGGGACTATAGGTGCATGCTACCACAACCCATTCTAGTTTTATATCTTGTATCCTTTTTATTTGTGTATCAGTTTGAATTTCATCTTTGGGTAGAACCTATTTTGAGGAGTGTGTCTTAATTTCATATTGTAAGGACTTTATTCTCCCTTAAAGTTATTTTTCTTTTTTTTTAAAGAGAGAGAGAGAGAATTTTCAATATTTATTTTTTAGTTTTCAGCGGACACAATATCTTTGTTTGTATGTGGTGCTGAGGATTGAGCCCTGGCCACATGCATGCCAGGCGAGCACGCTACCTCTTGAGCCACATCCCCAGCCCAAAAAGTTATTTTTCTTGTTGTAAACTTCTAGGTTATATTTGAGTTGCAGTTGCAGGATATGAAACAAATCTTTCTACATTTTGGTGTCCATTAATGTTTTCATGGCCAAGAATTTAAATTGATGATTTTTTCGTTGTTTGGTTCATACTTTATCATTACTTGTTTTAGATTTATTGTTGGGTAACATAGGACAGCCAACGGCAAGAGCAGTTCATCTGGTATGCTGCTCAATGAGATACCTGACTCACTTTAAGCTGCAATTATGTTATGGGTTAGCACAGCATGGGGATCTAAAATTTTCCCAAGTAGTAGAGGGCAGTGATATGAAAATGGAGTAAAAAGTACTTAGTTTTAAAATTGGGGAAGGTAAAGATCAAGAAGAAATATGATTATAGAAAGAACACTATTATTTCTATCTCATAGGTATCAGTTTCTATGCTACTCTTTTACTCATTAGTCATTAAACCTTTACAATAATCTAGTCAGTAGAAGTGACTGTTTTTATTGTACACAGAAGGAAATGGAAACTCAGAAATATTAAGTAACCTTCCCAAGGTCACACAGCTAGTAAATGATAGAGTTGAGATTTTGATTTTTTAAAAATACTTCATGGATATGAGAAATGATTTATATTATTTATAGAAAACAAACTTTTACACAGATACATTTATTAATAAAACATGTATCATTAACATCTGTAACATTATTTTGTGTATTTGAACTGACAAATTCTGAAAGAGTTGTATTAAGTATATTATAATGATAGATAATTTTATCAGGTTCTAGTTGCTCTGAACATTTGAGCTTTATGTTATTTAGTGTGTGAAGAAACAAAATGCATATATTCTTTATTGTTTTAACATTTATCATTACATAATACTCTCTATTTGTTTTGCTTAATTAGCTTGGGCCTTGAATTTTGCTTAATTTGATATCATATTGCAACTATGTCATCTTTTGTTTTTATTTTAATATCACTTTTATCTTTACAAAATAGTACAGATAATATAGATATATTATGAAGAATAATATGATGAACCATTGAAGTCCTACCATTTGCATGTATGTGTACTTATATACATATATAGATTGTATAGCTTATTTTTGGAGGTTTCTTAAATATCTATATAAATTAGCCTTGGTAATATAAATCAAAACAGACTCTTTATTCATACATTTTTTCTTCCAACTTTTGAAAAATTTGAAGGACATGCAAAATACAAAATCAGGAATTCAGATTTGTTTTCAAACTTTACTAAAGTTTGAGTATACAGAGTTTGGGTGGATTCAAAGTTAGGTGAACAAAATTGCCCAAAACTCACTTTCATGTACAAATTTGATGAGGGAGAGCATGTGGTTGAAGCATTTGAAGGGGAAGATATGGAAATGTCCAAATTCACCCAATTTCAAATGACCAAGGTGCAGCTATTAAAAATCTTATTTCAATCTCCAGTGAAGGATGTTATTTGTAAAATTTACACCATATATTTAGAAATATTTTTTTTTGTGTGAAACACCACCCACACTATGGCACTTCTGCAGAGAAAGCCATGTTGTTTTGCTCTGTCAGTAAGATATAAAAGCTCCTTGGGCATACATTTATTGTTATATTTCAGTTCCTATTTCTAATGTTAACATCACATGATTTGGAATAGAACTTGAAATTTGAGAGACAATAACACAGAAAATAAGGAAATTTGACTTTGTTAGGATATTGTAAAAAAAGATGATGAACCAAGAACATAAAAATCAATTTCAATTTGTTCCCAAATTTTGAAATTTAGATATTAGCTTTGTAAAGCATGTGTTCAGGGAAGAATTGTAGCCTGTCATGTCAGACTACTTATCTGCACAGTCATGTTTGAGTTTGACTGATGGTGTATCTAGATTACTTAAAATGAGATTATATTTTATTTCACTCATATGTGTGTGCTATATCTATGGCTATCAAGATTTGAATTCATGTGGCTGGAGTTGTGACTCAGTGGTTAGAGTGCTTGCCTAGCATGTGTGAGGCACTGGGTTTAATCCACACCACCACGTTAAAAAAAAATAAAATATAGGTCCTTTGACAACTAAAAAATATTTTTTAAAAATATTTGAATTCATTATTTTTAACTTAAATTTATTTTTAACTGATGCAAAAAAACATAAAGATTAGCTGGACACAGTGGTACACGCCTGTAATACCAGTCACTCGGGAGGCTGAGGCAGGAGGATCATGAGTTCAGAGCCAGCCTCAGCAAAAACTAGGTACTAAGCAACTCAGTGAGAACCTGTCTCTAAATAAAATCCAAAGTAGGGCTGGGGAATGTGGCTCAGTGGCCAAGTTCCCTGAGTTCAATCCCCAATACCCGCCCCCCAACCAAATGTACTTATTAATGAAGTACTACAATATTTGACTTAGTTAATGTAAAGGAAAATTTGTATCAAGAAGACTATGTCTTTTATAAGGAAATTGATGTTATCGTTTTCTTTTTAGTTTTTTGTTGTATTTTGCTTTTTATAAAAGAGAAAAGGAAGATGAAAATATGTGATTGTGGAATCAGTGTGTCTAACTGAGATCTTTCAGTTCTCCATGAGGTGGCAGCAGTTCTTCAGTAACACCAGGGAGCCTGTAGGGAAGGTCAAGTTCAAAGACTCCGTAGACACTGTCCAACTGAGAACTTTTACAAGGCTGTGCTTTCTTTTGCCAGATTTTTTTCTGTGACTTTGTTTCTTTTCTTTTCTGTTTGGCAAAGTTCAGCCATGAATCACCTTTTTATTAGATCTGGGCCTTTCTGTTCTGAAATGGCCTGCTTTTGCTGAAGTCAACAGACAGATTTCACAACAGTCCACGGGCCAAATTACATACAGTTCAGCATCTACAGAGATGACTTAACTTAATAGAAGCATAATTGCTGTTGCATCTTGGAGGACAGAATTGCTTCCTTCCTATGGAATTTTATCTTTTTTAGGGAGAATTTTCTGGAACCTCAATAGAGTCATTACAGATAAAAAGAAGATGCCATCAGTATTTTGTAATACTATTAATTTAGGGCTTTAAAATTATTATATTTTTTTCATTAAAACCTTCTTAGAGATTAAAGATGAGATTATACTAGGCTTCTTTTTGTGAGAATAGAGAACTATTTTATGGAAACACTCAGTTAAAATAAAGGACTTAAAATTGCACTTCATTGCACCAAACTTTTAAAACTAAATTGTTGGATGATTTGGACTTCAGTATATTGAATATATTTAATTCTAATAGGCTTCCTTCTCCAAATGTTTCAAATTATAAAACAGTTCTGTCTTTGTATTCATCATCAGAATCTGGCATTATCCCTTTTTCTCAGCGTTTCTTTGCTTAAATGACAACTATTTCTGGATGAGTAATGACAGACATTCTTGATGTGAGTACATGTTTGTAATGTTACAGACATTTCTAGAAGGTTCAGAAGTCTATTTTCACCTATCATTCTTGATCAAACTTGCAACTTGAATCCTGGTTTTGTTGATAAAGTTTACTTTTTATTGTTGATGTTTTAATTTTCATTTCAATATTGATTAGTTTCTCCTTTTGCCTTAACAGACTTATTTTTAGAATATTGTTTTCTTCATAGCAACATTGAGAACTGTTCCCATATCCTTCTGCCATCATATATTGTCAATGTCCCCCACATTTGTCATAATCAATAAACTTACATTGACACATCATTATCAATAGAAATCCATAATTAACATTTGACTTCACTCTTGTTATTGTACATTCTGTGGGTTTTGACAAGTATTTAATTACTTGTATCTTCCATTGTGATGCCATACAGAATGGTTTTGCTGCCCTAAACATTCTCTGTGTCCATTCATCCCTTGTCAGTCACTAATATTTCTACTGTCTCCATAGTTTTACATTTTCTGGAGTATTATATAGAAATCCTTATAGTATGTAGCTTTTCAGATTGGCTTCTTTCACACAGGAATATGCATTTAAGTTTCCTCCACATCTTTTCATGACTTGATAGCTCATTCCCTTTCAGTGTTGTTCTCTTACTGTATCCAAATTAATGTATCTGCTCACCTATAGGAGAACAACCTGGTTGCTTCCAAGTTTTAACAATCATGAGTAAACTATAAACATGTGCAGGTTTTTATATGGATATAAGTTTTCAGTTCTTTGGGGGGAACACTAGAAACTGCATGGATATACCATTTTTCATTCCCACAATCAATGAATGAAATGAGATGGTGCTCCACACCCTCACCAGCATATGGTAGTGTCAGTATTTTGGATTTAGCTTTGCGAGTAAGTGTGTAATGGTATCTTGTTTTTGTTTTAATTTGCAATTTTCAAAGACATATGATATTAAATATCTTTTGTTTGCTTACCATCTTTTTATCTTCTTTGATGAGATGTCTGTGGCCCAATTTTTAGTTGGGTTGTTTGGGTTTTTTTTATTGGTGGGTTTTACAAATTATTGGTATATTTTGAATAACCCTCTTTAATTTGATATGTTTTTCACAAATATTTCTCCTATTCTGTAGCTTATTTTAATTTTATTGACAGTGTCTCTTGCAGAGAGGAAAAGTTTAATTTTAATGAAGTCCAGCTTATTCTTTCTTTCATAGATCATGCCTTTGTTGTTTTATCTAAAAAGTCATTGCCATTCCCAAAATCATCTAGATTTTCTCCTATAGTGTCTTCTAAGTATTTTATAGTTTTATATTTCTCATTTAGGTTTGTGATCCATTTTCAATTAACTTTTGTTAAGAAGGTTTGGTCTGTATTTATATTCATTCTTTGCATGTGGATGTCCAGCAATTCTAGCACCATGTCTTGAAAAGAATACTTTCTTCCATTGTTTTGCCTTTATTCCTTTATGAAAGATTAGTTGGCTGTATTTATACAGATTTATTTCTAAGTTCTCCATTCCCTTCTACTGGTATATTTGCTTGTATGTACATCAATACCCCCTTTGTCTTGATTACTGTAGCTTTAAATTAAATTTCTTGAAGTTCAGCACTATAATTACTTTGACTTTTATTCTTCACCTTCAATGTTGAGTAGGCTATTCTGGGTCTTTTGCCTCATCACATAAACTGTACGTTAAATTTATAAGTGTCCAAAAAATTAATTGGCTGGGATTTTGATTGGCATTGTATTAGATATATAGATCAAGTCGGAAATAGCTGATATTTTGTTGATTTTTTATTATCCATGAACGTGGACTATCTCACCATTTATGTACTTCTTTCTTGATTTCTTTTATTGGAGTTCTATAGTTTTTCTCATATAAATATTATGAATAGTTTTTACATTTATACCTAAACATTTGATTTAGGGGACTGCTAGTGTAAATAAAAATGTGCTTTAATTTGAAGTTCACTAATAGCATATAGAAAAGCAATTGACATTTGCATATTAATCTTTTACCTGCAACCCAACTATAATTTCTTACTAGTTTTTAGAGTTTGTTTTTGTTTGTCAGTTCTTTTAGATTTTCTACATGGATAATCACATCATCTGTGAATAGGACAGTTTTATTCCTTGCTCCCAACCAATATACACTGAATTTCTTTTCTAGTCTTTTGGCATTAACTAGGACTTCCAGTATGATATTGAGAAGGAGTGCCAGGAGGACACAGCATTTCCTTGTTCCTGATCTTAAAGAGAAAGCTTCTAAGTTCTTCCCATTAACTGTGATGTAGGTTTTAGGATATGCATTTTATCAAGGTGGGAAGTTTCCTTCTATTCCTAGTTTACTGTGATACTTATCATGAGTGGCTATTGAATTTTATCAAATTCTTTTCTGCATCTATTATTTCTTTAGCCTATTAATGTGGTACATTAATTTATTTTCAAATGTTGAACCTTCTTTGCACACCTGGGATAAATTTGTCTTGGTCATGGTGTATCAACTATAACAGAATATCACAGAATGGGAAATTTATAATAAACAAGGATTTACTGGTTTATGGTTCTAGAGGTTGGGAAATTTAATACCAAGGTGCCAGTATCTGGTGAGGGCTTTCTTGATGCAATAAAATATGTCAGAAGACATCACATGAGAGAGGGAGCAAGAAGAGGCCATAATCATCCTTTTAAAAATATTCTAATTAGTTATACATGACAGAAGAATGCTTTTGACATTTCATACATAAAGCATATAACTTCTCATTCTTCTGGTTGTGCATGATGTAGAATTACACTGGTTGTATAATCATAAACACACATAGGGTAATAATGTCCAATTCTTCTACATCTTTTCTACACCTATGCCTACTCTCCTACCTTCATTCCACTCTGTCTAATTCAAAGTATCTCTATTCTTCCCTAGCCACCACCCCCCATTGTGAATTAGCATCTGCATATTATAGAAAATAGTGGACCTTTGGTTCTTTGGGATTGGCTTATTTTGCTTAGCATGATATTCTCCAGCTCCATCCATTTACCTGCAAATTCCGTAATTTCATTCTTCTTTAAGGCTAAGTAATAGGTCATTGTGAATATATACCACATTTTCTTTATCCATTTATCCACCGAAGGGCACCTAGATTGGTTCCATACTTAGCTATTGTGAATTGAGGTACTATGTACATTGAAGTGGCTTTGTCACTGTAGTATGCTGAATTTAAGTCCTTCGGGTATAAACTGAGGAGTGGGATAGCTAGGTTAAATGGTGGTTCCATTCCAAGTTTTCTGAAGAATCTCAATATTGCTTTCCTTACTGGTTGCACCAATTTGCAGTCCCCCAGCAGTGTATGAGTGTACCTTTTCCCCCACATACTCGCCAACATTTATTGATTTCGTTAGATTGATTCCAAATAGTTTTTTTGAAAGCTATTGTCAATGGGGTAGTTTTCCTAATTTCTCTTCAACCATTTATTGTTGCTTGTATTCCTGTTAATTGCCATTCTCACTGGAGTGAGATGATATCTCAGTATAGTTTTAATTTTCATTTCTCTAACTGCTAGAGATGTTGAACATTTTTTCATATATTTGTTGACTGATCATATTTATTCTACTGTGAAGTGTCTTTTGTTCCTTAGCCCATTTATTGATTGGGTTAATTGTTTTGGTTTGGTTTTTTTGTGTGTGTGTGTGTTAGGTTTTTTTCAGTTTTTTATATATTCCTGGAGATTAAAGCTCTATCTGAGGTACAGGTGGTAAACATGTTCTCCCATTCTGCAGGTTTTCTGTTCACATTGTTGATTGTTTCTTTTGCTGTGAAGAAGCTTTTTAGCTAGGTTTCATCACACTTATTAATTCTTGACTTTACTTCTTGTGCTTGAGGAGTCTTGTTAAGGAAGTCAGTTCCTAAGTTGACATGAATGGAGATTTGGGCCTACTTTTTCTTCTATTAGGCAAAAGGTCTCTGTTCTAGTACCTTTTTGTGAAGGGTGAGAGATAGGGGTTTAATTTCATTTTGCTACATATGGATTTCCAGTTTTCTTAGCACCATTTGTTGAAGAGGCTATGTTTTCTCCAATGTATTTTCTCGGTGCTTTTGTCTAGTATCAAATAACTGTATTTATGTGGGTTTGTCTCTGTGTCTTCTATTCTATACCACTGGTTTACATTGTTTGTTTTGGTGCCAAAACCATGCCACTTTTGTTACCATACCTCTGTAGTATAATTTAAGGTCTGGTATTATGATGCCTCCTGCTTTACTTTTATTGCTAAGGATTGGATATTCTGGGCCTCTTATGTTTCCAAATGAATTTCATGAATGCCTTTTCTATTTCTATGAAGAGTGTCATTGGAATTTTAATACAAATTGGATTAAATCTGTATAACACCTTTGGTAGTATGGCCATTTTGACAATGTTAATTCTGCCTATCCAAGAGCATGGGAGATCTTTTTTCTAAGGTTTTCTTCAGTTTCTTTCTTTAGTGTTTTGTAGTTTTCATCGTAGAGGTCTTTCACTTCTTTTGTTAGATTGATTCCAAATAGTTTTTTTTTGGAGGCTATTGTCAATGGGGTAGTTTTCCTAATTTCTCTTTCAATGGATTCATCACTGATGTATAGGAATGCATTTGCAAAATCATTCTTTTATGAGGAACCCACCTTCTATGGTAATAATTTCACTCTCATGATAATGGCATTAATACATTCAGTACCTTCATGAAGGTCAAGCTCTTATGACCTAAACACCTCTTAAGTGTTCCACTTCTCAACAGTTTTGCATTGAGGATCAAGTTTCTAAAACATGAATTTGGGGATATACATTAAAACCATGGTATAGACTAACCCATTATCGAATGAAGTTTTACTAGAAAAGTGAATAATCAATAAACGTATTCAGTCAAAAGTAAACCACTATAGATGACACAGATATTATAATTAGCAGACGAGAAGTTGAGTAGATATTATGAATATATCCAAAGACTTAAAGGAAGTAGTCACAGATGAATAATTTTATCAGAGAAATAATAACGGGAATCAAATTAAAATTTTAGAAACAAAAAGTTCTGTATCTGAAATGAAATGTTTTCTGATTGGGATTGCCTATAGGTTGATGATGGCAGAAGAAACAATCATGAACTGAAGATAAATCAATAGGAAGTGTTCAATATGAAGAACAGCATGAAAAATCTAATAAATGGGGAAAAAATCTAATAAACGAGGAAAAATCAGCCTCCTATACAGCAATATCAAGTACACCAATATATGTGTAACTGGAGTCCCAAAAGAAAGAATGAGAAAGAAGAAGAAAAAAATGAAGGAGTAATGCCTAAGACTTTTCAAAATATAGTTATTCTAGTGATTAAAAACTACTTAGACAAGCCAAAGTAAGGTTAAATCAAAGAAAATCACAGCTATTTAATATTGTAATCAAATTCTAAAAACAAAATCTAGAGAGAAAATCTTGAAAACAGCCAAGGGAATAATGATGCAAAATATGTCTAACATGTTAAATATGTAAAGAAAAGAATATGTCCACCTAATTTTTATACCCAACTAAAATATTATTCAAAACAAAAGGTAAAATAAAGAAGTTTGTGGCAAATGAAAGCAGACAGTTTTTCCAGCACTTTTACACTGCAAGTCTGAATAACATTCTTCAAAGTAGGGCAGTATCAAATGGAAACCTAGGATTAAAGAAATAAATAAATAAGACTACCGAAATGGCAAATTAATAGGTAAATATAGAAGAATGTCTTTTTCTCTTACTTTAAGAAATATAATCAATATTTAATAATTTTTTGGTACATGTAGATGGACAGAATTCCTTTATTTTGTTTATTTTTATGTGGTCTTAAGGATTGAACCCAGTGCCTCACACATGCTAGACAAGCTCTGTGCCACTGAGCTACAGCCCAAGCCCATATTAATTATTTTAATAACAAAATAGTAGCTATTGTTTATTGAGTGACTTCAATTTATTGTTTTTAATATAATTTAATCCACTTAGTTGTAACAAGAAACCTAACTTATAGAAACACTATCCCAACATGGAAGCACATGGAATGTTTACCAAAGCACATGGAATGTTCAACAAAATGGATCATATCCTGGACTATGAAAGAAGACACAATTTCAAGAAATAAAGTTTTACAGAATATGTTCCAAGATCACAATAGAATCGAAATCAGCAATATGTTTCCACTTTAAGTTAGAAAAAGAAAAGTAAATTAATACCAAAGTAAGTAGAAGAGAAGTAATAATAATAAAAGCAAAGGTAAATGAAATGGGAAAATTATCAAACATTTCATTGTCAGAGTAAACTGATAAAATCTTAGCATAATTGCACATGAAAAAAGAGCGCAAATTAATATCAAGGAAAAAATAGGGAACGTCACTACAAATGCTACAAAATTATGAAAATAATAAGGGTCTTCAAATTCTTAGGAATAACTTCATGGTGATCAATTTTAAAACTGAAATGGACAAATTCCTTGAGAAAACAACTCTCCAAACTGGAAATTTGAATAATCTTGTGTCTATTAAATCAATTGAATTCAAAATAGATATCTCCTCACAAAGAAATTTCCAGATTCAGATTATTGTGCATGTTAATTCTATCAAATATTTGAAGAATAAATTTTACTCAAATTCTCTTAGAAAATGAAAGGCAAAGTATAGATTATCAAACCTTTAAGAAATGCATAATATTGATAATAAAAAATGAGAAAGAATAATGCAAGAAAAGAAAATTATAAATCAATATCCTTATGCATGGAGATGCAAATATTTTTTAATTTTATTTATATGTGACAACAGAATGCATTACAATTTTTATTACACATATAGAGCACAAATTTTTATATATCTGGTTGTATGCAAAGTATATTCATACCAATTCATGTCTTTATACATGTACTTTGGATAATAACGATCAACACATTCTACCATCATTAATAACCCCATGCCCCCTCCTTTCCCCTCCCACCCCTCTGCCCTATCTAGAGTTCATCTATTCCTCCCATGCTCCCCCTCCCTACCCCACTATGAATCAGCCTCGTTATATCAGAGAAAACATTCGGCATTTAGTTTTTTGGGATTGGCTAACTTCACACTTAGCATTATTTTCTCTAACTCCATTTATCTGCAAATGCCATGATTTTATTCTCTTTTATTGCTGAGTAATATTCCATTGTGTATATATGCCACATTTTTTATCCATTTGGTAAATAAAATACAGCAGTATAGGAAGACAATACGTTATGAAAAAAAATGGGATTTTTACCAGAAATGTAGGGTTTTTTTTAATCAATTGAGAATCAATGTAACTTACTATATTAACAGAATATAAATAGGAAAGGCATTTGATAAAATTTGGAGCCATTCTTTATTTTCAAAGACTACAGATTGAGGGAAATTTCCTTTGTCTACCAAAAACCTAGCATTCTTCTTAATGTGAATACTTTTCTCCTAAAACTGGGAGGAAAAAGTATACTCTTATCATTTTTAGTCAATATTATGCTGGAGATCCTAGCAATTCAATAAAACAAGCAAAAGAAATAAAGGGAATAAAAATTGTAAAGCAAGAAATAAAACTACATTTATGCTCATGTAGGATAGTTATTTATGCAGAAAATCAACAAAACTGGAACTAATAATAGAAGGTCATATTTGAGATCAACGTATAGAAGTCTAATTTCTATTTACTAGCAGCAAGCAATTGGACAATGAAATTAAATAATCTCACTTAAAATAGCATCAAAAATACAAAATAAGTAAATGTAACAAAAATTCTGCAAATCCTCTATACAGGAAACTAAAATAATACTGAGTGAAGTTAAAGGAAACCTAATAAAGGGAGAGACAGCATATCATGGGAAGCTCAATATTGTTAAGGACTTCACTTCTCCCAAAATTGATCTATAGATTACAACAGTCTTTGCCCTGCCCTGTCCTGCCCTGCCCTGCCCTTCCTTTTTCTTTTCCCTCCTTTTCTTCCTTTCTTTCTTCTTTGTCTCTCTCTCATCAAAATTTACAGGCTGAATCTGAAGTTTATATGAAATATAATAAAATCATACACAAAAAAGATCTTTTTATTCTAAAACCCCACAAAATTGGAGGATTCCCATTATTTGATATTAACGCTTACTGTAAAGCCTCAGAATGAAGACAACACAGTGTTGGTACAAAGATGGCAAACACTGCTGTGGAACTAAATGGAGAGCCCAACTGGAACAAAATATATACAATGAATTGATTTTTTAGAAAGCTCCAAGGCAATTTACTGATAATTGAGAAAACTTCCACAGATAGTTACAGTACCACTGAAAATTATGTAGGTAAAAATGAACTTTGATAGCTACCTTATCACAAAAATGCTAATCTGGTATTGATCATAGACAGTTAAATCTGTAAAGTTTCTAGGAAAAAATGTAGAAGAATATCATTGCAACCTTGGTTATATCAAAGATTTCTGAAAAATGAAAAGTACTAATTATCCAAATTAAAATCCCATTAGAAAGTACATCATTAAGAATATAAAAGGACAAGCCACCAACTAAGAGAAAAATACTTATAGTACATATACTTCACAAAGGATTTGTGAGCAATGTTGACTGAAGGAAGCCAGACGATAATGTTTAATTTCATCTACATGAATTTCAAGAATAGGCAAAACTGATCAATGGGGATAGAAATAAGAATAATGATTTCCTAAGAACACTGGGAATCAACTGGAAGGGAGCATAAGAAAGCATTTTTAAAAATTAATTGAGTTATACAGATAAGTGCCATGTTGGCTTTATGACTTCTTTGTTTTGTCCTCCTTTTACCTAATGACAATTTTGTTTTACAGAGAATACTGTGCCTTTTCCTACAACAAAGAAAGAACTTCTCTTATTTGCATTTTTCTAACAAATATGTTTTCTGCTTTATATTTTGACTGATATAAATAGTTCTGGAGTGCTAGAATTTATCTAGTTTATCAGTTTCCATTCCATTAGTTTTGATTTTTGTGTTGTTTTACTTATATAAGTCTTTTGTAAATAGAATACAACTGAATTTTATTTGTTTCTATTTTGCAGTCTATCTCTGTCTTTTATTTGCTGGTTTTGACCCATTTATTATTATTGCAGTAATTTATACTTAGTTCTGTACCAATTATCTTGGTGAATAGTTGCCACTTATTGTCCTTTTCTTTTTGACCAGTCGAGTGATCTTACTTCTTTTACTTTTTTCATTCCTCCCTTCCTCCTAACTTCAATATTTCTCCCTTCAATCATCCTATCCTTTCTTTTTCAAAATTTAGGGCTTGGAAATTATACATCTTATTACTAGTGTTCAAACTTATAAGCTTATAGTTTTCTATAAAAATTGATAACCCATCACTTACACACCTTGCTCATAACCTGAACAGCTAAGAATTTTGCATACTTCAATACCCCTCTTTACCTGACCATTGCATTTCCTAAATGAAAGTCATGTGAAATTGTAGTTGCAGATCTTTATTACTTTTAAATAATTCTACTTTTAGCAAAATTGTTTCCTATAGCATTATGTTTTCAAGCCATATAAAACAAGAATGTAGTAATTTTACTGATTTCTTTACTTTTCATTATTTCTTGAATTCCATGATGACTTTCCTCTCAACTGTTTTTGTTTGTTGTCTTAGTGAAATATATCATCGAGTAATTATTTCAGATGGGGTTCCATGAGAAGCAAACTTTCAGAATCTATGTGATTTGAAAATTATTTCCCCATTTCAAAACTGTATGGTGTTATGGTCCTGTATTTGAATTCAAGACTTAAAAAATCATTTTACTGTAGAAATAATATTGCTCCATAGACTTCTTGCAGACAAATGGTCATATGCTAGTCTATTAAAATGTATTGTGTATAACCTATTTTGCACCTTTCCCTCCATTTCCCCCGCCTTCCTCAGTACTCTTCATTCCTCCATTTTTTCTTCCTTTATTTCTTCCTTCCCCTTTTTTGTTTCTTTTATGTTTGAATAACTTTATTCCAATAAACAAATATGTATCTGCTATGCTTTAGCCACCACACATTCTGCCGGGCTCCAGGGTACTCTTTCATCTGTTTTCCGTGTCCCCACTTTTCCTCTCCACTTCTTTACTTCTTATTTTGCACTCCAGAGAACCCCTCAGCTGCATTTCCAGGTTACACTTTCATTTCAGTCTTCAATTCTTTCCTTTCTGTCTGTCACTCATATATTGAGGTTGATTTGTGGAGATGGGGATGATGATGATGATGGTTTCTATTTTCCAACCACTCAGATCTCTTTATTGCAGAGACATTTTCTTCTTATGATAGCCTCTCATCTCTTGGAGAGGTTACTAAGGATTGTTCAAGCATCTCTGGTTTCCCCTGCACATTGTTTCCTCAAGTGTTCATTCTTTTTCACATTGTTGAGTTTCCTCATGTATCTGGTGATTCTTAGACATGTATTTATATTTATGAGGGCTATTTCCATTTCAGTACTTTTCAGGCAAAAGGTATTCCTTCAGCAAATTGAAAAGTCTTGGATTCCTGAAATGAAAGTAGATTCCAAGGTGATGTAGGAAAACACAAGAAGGGCAAGGAGAATATAAAGAGGTGGGCTTCCCTCACTGTAAGTGGTTTTCTTGTCTTGTGGGTATAGGACTTCCATTCTTAACAGCTGTGATTTGTGTGTGATGTGATGCTACCCCATATCTGTGACTCTGAGAGTCTTTCATATCAGGACTCATAATTTGTTTAGAAGAATGTACGTTCAGTATATTGAAGAAACATAAAAAACACAGTTTCCTAATAGTCCCCTCATTAGTAACCACAGATACCAGAACTTTGAGGATTGGAAGGGCTATCAAGACTTGAGGGAATGGAATTGTCAATCAGAAACTTTTCACTGGGGGTATAGAAGTCTATGAGTTTCCTATTGTTGCCAGAACAAATCAAGAGTTGGTGACTTAAAACAACACAGATTTGTCACTTTAAAGTTTAAGTCAGAAGCCCTAAAATCAAGATGTCAACTGGAGCCATGCATGGTGGTGCATGCCTATAATCCCAGTGGCTCCAGAGGCTGAGACAGGAGAATCACAAGTTCAAAGCCAGCCTCAGCAACAGCAAGGCACTAAGCGACTCAGTGAGACTCTGTCTCTAAATAAAATACAAAATAGGGCTGAGGATGTGGCTCAGTGGTCGAGTAACCCCGGGTTCAATCCCTAGTACCAAAAAAAAAAAAAAAAGTTAACTGGACTGTGGTTCTTCTGGAGGCTATAAGAGAAAATCCATTTCCTTGCCTTTTCTGGCTTCTAGAGGTGGCCTGCATTCCTTGGCCCCTGAGTCCTTCTTCTGTCTTCAAAACCAGTGGTGCAATCTTTAGATCTCAATATCTCCCTCCCCCCCCATCTCCATCTCTCTCTCTCTCTCTCTCTCTCTCTCTCTCTCTCACACACACACACACACACACATGTCCCTGCTTCTGTCATCACACTTCCTACCCCTTAATTAAGGAGCCTTGTTGGTCCACTCAGATCATTGAGGATAACTCCCCCATCTCTCTGCAACGTCCCATTTGCCATGTAAGAGAACATTCACTAGCTCTGCAGATTAGGATGTGAACATTTGGGGGCTACCATTATTTGCCTCGCCTTTATTAGATAGTTAAGAGGTCCATGTCTCCCTTTGCTGGTGAGGCACAGCAGTGGGTGGTCTCAAGAGCAGTAAGGATGAGGTGTCCTGGGTTTGGGATAGATTCTCTAGTTGTCCCTCCATCTTTTCCTTTTTGTATCCCTACTTCCCCCCTCCCCCCTCCCCTACTAGCAGCCTCCCCACCGAGCTCCCTTTTTCTGTTTCCTGCCTTTTTCTTTCCCTCTGCTCCTCCACACTAAATATCTCCAAGTCATCCTATAGGGATGCAGAAGCCATAATGGCCAATTAACACAACTCAGTGGTTAAATGTCAACATTTATACAAAGTATTGTCAGAAAGGGTATAAAAAGAAGGTAGGGTTCTTTATGGATTCTGTACAGACCTGTAAAAATCCAATTTATGTACCAGAAATGACTACATGTGTTATACAATCAAAATGCCTCTACTGAATCCTGAAATGTATATGTGTTGGGCCTGCATTTAATCTAGGGTCGTCTCTTTAGATTATGATGTGAAATGCTTTTCTGAGGTCTTTGATGAGAACCACATGGCCAGGCTTTGCTACTTAGCTGCAGAATGGGGTAGGCCCTCTGCGGTACAGTGCATCCTGTCTAGCTTTTATGTTTGATGGATGGCCTGCTTTGCTGGGTGTATTAACAGATGCCTCTTTCTCAAGCAGTGAAATGCAACAATAGAGACTGTATTTAATTTATTTAAACTAAGCTGTTGATAGAATTAAAAACTTATCAGCTAGGGGTGCCATTCCTTCTCCACATTTGAAACAAGAGCATCTTTTATGATTGTTGATCTTGCCAATGTTCTTTCCATGACATTGTGCTCTGAAGGAAGAACAGACAAGCAAAAGAACAGATATAGAGAGAAGTACCAGAAAGTGGTGTCAAGTCCTCGCAAACTCATTAATCAAACATTTTATTTTATTTTATTTCATTTTATTTTATACTTTATCTGGGCTAGGGATTGAACTCAGGACCTCACACATGCTATGCAAGTGCTCTACCACTGAGATATATCACCAGTTCAATTTTTAATTGTTTATACTTAAGATGTTATATGAAATAATATACATTATTTCATGTATGCTATTGATTGGAACCAAATTTTAATTCTATAAGATATTTTTTAATTGTAAGATACTTCAGACATATAGAGAATACTGAGCAAACCATGCACTTAAGAGCTAAATTTAACAAATCTTGGTACTTTTTAAATACTTTCTTTATTTTTTTATTAGAGCTTTATAGTAAGACGTAGTAGTTGAATTCATCCCAACAAACTTGTGCAAAGAATTTGATTTCAGTTCATGAATCCCCCTTTCCTTTTCCCTTTTTCCTCCTCCTCTTCCCTCTCCTATTCCCTTCCCTCCTCTCTTCTCCTTCTACTCTACTAGACTTCCTTATGCTCCTCTACTTATTTATATTTGGTTCCTTTTACTTATGCATAAAGATCTTCTGTTATCCTAACAATAAAATGCAAAGTTCTTCCCATATTGTAACAAATAATTGATTTCTCTCTCTTATTACAGCTGGTTTAGTCCTGGCTTTTTGTATCTTTTTGTGTATGTATGGGGCCTCAGCTGTCTCCTCAAACAAACATTGTTACTGTTTTGTAGAGCTGATGTTACATACCCATGCATACCAATTTCTTTGTTCTCTGTCTCTTCTTGTATTTTAAGCTTTTCTTTTGTCCTAAATCTAAATTATTTCTTTAGAACAACTTTTGGTAAGAGTCTTGTAATGATAGATGCTTGGTTTTAATCTTTATTTTTTAAAAAGTCTTGATTTCATGTTTGTTTTTAACAGCTATTTTGTCTTTTTTTTTTTTTTTTTTTTTTTTTTTTTTTTTTTGTTGTTTTGTTGGTAGGGAATAGAACGTATTTTCTATTAAGTGGGATAATATATGAAGATACTATTCCATTAAATTTCTAGCATCTGTTACTCAGGAGGGTTTTTTACCCTAATTTATCCTGTCATGCAGTTGCCTAATTCGATGGATGTGTCTCCTTTGGAATTCCCATCATGGGAAGACTCCACATTTTATTTATTTTTTCCCCTGATTTCTCTATGGCCAGAAACAAGGCAAGATGGCAGATTCTATCATCTTACCTTTGATTTTTAAGTCCTATCTTGAATGAAAATTGAATTGATATTAGAATTTTCTTCACAATATAAATGGTAAGATCAATTAAAAAGATTATGCATACGTAATTAAACTCCTGGTTTTGCAGAGTTCACTCTCAAATGCAATGGCAGAAACACTGGGTTGGCGTCACATCTGGAGATGAGGTGCTCAGGGAGAGAGGCCCATGTGTTTCCACATCTCTGTGTTAACATACATCCAGGACCTGTTCTTAGGCCCTTCTACACAGAGTAGGGTAGTTGTGTCTACTGATATAAACTTGAAATGAAACTCATTTCATTTTCTGGGGTTATAGTCACCCAGTTCATCACCCTGCTCCTAGTAAGAATGTTAAGACCTTTTTACTGTGATGCTTTTTCAGGAGTACACATATTTTTAAAGAGAGCTCTACATGCTCATATATTATTGGTTAGAAGGCAAATTGACACAACTTTAGAGAAGGTGATTTGGAATTTTCAATCACATTTTGAAATACATAATCCTTTGACCCATGAATTCTACCTCTAAATAGTAGCAAAACATTGGAAACAATCTAAATGACCATCAATAAAGAATTGGTTTTTTGAGGAAAAAAAACAATAATAAAATATGGTTCAGCCATGCATTGCAACAAATGAGGCATCTCTAAATATGCTCATTACAGAAAGACTTTCAAATTATTTGTTCAAGGAAGGAAGCAGCCTGCAGCCGTGTATGCTTTCATTTGCATAACAGAGAGATTATATACATATATACTTGAAAATGTATAGGATATCTACAAAAGAATATAAAAAACTATCACTGCAAGTCAGAAGATAAAGGGAGACTTATTAATTTTAATCTGTAAATAATCCAAATATATTAATTTCCAAGTATCTAAAGAAAGTTTAGATAAATTTTTGTCATTAACTTCAAATTTATTTCTAGTGTGGTCAGAAATTATGTTATGTAAAATGCCAACCTTTTTAAATTTCTTGAGTTTTGTTTTATATCCTCTCATATATAATCCATTTTAGTGTACATCCTGTGTTTTGGGGATTGTGTTCTATAAGTATCAACTTAGATTAAGGCGCTAAATAATGTAGTTCTTATATCTTCTATACCCTAATGATTTATTTTTGTCTAGTCATTCTATCAATTACTGAGAGTACAGTTACAAAATTTTTAACATTTTTAAACATTTTTTTTCATTCTTATTCCTTTTGTTTCATGTATTTTGAAGTTACCTATAAGAACATTTAGGATTTGTCTTCCTGATTAATTGGCCATTTTGTCATTATGTAATATTTTACTTTATATTTAGTAATTCTTTTTTCTTTTCCTTTTAAAAATCTGCTTTGCTATCATAGACACACCAGCTTTTTATTTCATACAATATTTTCCATTCTTTATTTTCAATCTATCAGTGTCTTCATATTCATTGTGTGTCTGTTACGAACAGCACCTAATTTGGTTCTGCTGTTTTTATAAAATCAAGTCTGAATCATTTTAGTTAGAATATTTTGGTAAATTTACATTTAATGCAATCACTGATATACTCATATAAGTATCTATCATTTTATGATTTGTTCTCTATTTATCTCATCTGCTGTTTTTGGCTTTCCTTGTTCTTGTTTTCCCTCTAAAAGACAATCTCAGCTTGAGAATTCTCAAAAAATAGAATCATAGACTAAATCCGAGTTCATTCAATCTTCTGGCTATTTTACTGAAAGCATATGGCTATGAGACTTGCTCATCTTCCCAGAACATGTTAGCACATAGTAAGCTAGCTTCCTTTTTCTAATTTCTTCTTCCTTTTTTCTACATGAACATCAGAGTCAACTTATCATTGGTATTTTATGGTGACACTATTTTATTTCTTCTGCTTTTATTTTGTAGGTCAAAATGAGAATAGATTCAGGATTCTCTTTGAGTTTCTGTAGTTTAAAAGTTTTTAGTTTGAGTCATGTGTAGAGTCCTAAAATCAAAATTGATCTCTTTGGAGATGATAAAATTTCACCTTCACTCCCCGAGAGCTGCTGCTATGCTGGTTATAGCTGTTTGTTTTGTTATTTTTTTCCTTCAGTCTCTTAACAAAGGAGAGAAGTGACAAAACCCATAATCCTTGACTTTTGTGTTGCTCGGGTATTTCTGTGTTTCAAGAGGAAGTAAACACTTATTTACTTGTTTTTTATGCTTTTTCCTCAAAAAATTATTTGGCTTCTTCCAGTTTGGGCAATGTCTATTTCTTTATGATTTAATGAGGTTTGTTGAGAACATATCCCTAAAGAAACATATTGCTTGGGTACAAAATTTAAAAGGACAAAATTAGAAGATGTATTCCAAAACAATTGCCACCATATTTTTCAGCTTTGCATTCCAGAAACACAAGATTGTTGTATAAGAAACACAAGTAAGTGATTTTCTTCAATAACAATAACAATAAAAATCCCTTAAACTGCAAAAACATTAAATAGATTATAATTAAGGAAATATTTTAAAGAAGATTCAGCTGTTAATCTAAATGTTGCTGTTTTATCCTGTTCATAATAGCTTTGGATTGGAAAGTCTGAAGGAGAATGCCTCAGGGTAGGATGATGGAAAGTTATTGTGTAATGTTTATCTATATTCTCCTGAGTAGAGGTGCATTCCAGGTGGCTCACGTAATTGTCATGCTAACAACAAAAGGAATGAGGAAGCTTTAGTTAAATAGGCAATTGCAACTTAGCTAATGTCATCCTAGAATATTCTATAAATTCAAATATTTGTTGCAAAATTTGATTGATTGGAAAATATTAGAATGAAATTTAATGACATTTGGGCTAGCATGTAGCTCAGCAGCAGAGTACTTGCCTAAGGCACGAGGCCCTGGGTTTAGTCATCAGCTCTACAAATAAAAATCAAAGGCATTTATTGTTAAGTAAATTTTGGTCAAATTTGCTTTTAAATTATTACACATAATATAGTCATTTTATGAAAATTAGAAAATGTATGTAACTAAGAAATAGAAAAGTATAAACAAATTCATTACTGATTCCTATTCTTTATTCCAAATCCTCTCTCAAAGAATGATCAAAGAATTAAAATGTGGAGGACAAAATAAGACAATTCTTGAACTTAGAAACAATGCTAGTCACATTGTACAAATGTCATGGAATTTCTGCCGCATACATTACAGTTTGGACCAAGTGAAGGAATATGTGGAAAAGTCACAGGTCTCTTCCTTTTCTAAGAAAGTAGCACAGTAAGTAAGAAGAGAACATTCCAATAATGTTAGTCCATATAATATTATGGGAGCATCATTGTATATGCTGTTCATCATTGGCCTAAATGTCATTATGTGGAAAATGATTATAAATATTTTCTTTTTGAATGTGTAATAATAGACACATAGACAAAATTCACAATGTAGCAGGGTGTGGTGGTGCATGCCTGTAATCCCAGCGAGTCTGGGATTGGAAGTCTGAGGCAGGAGGTTTACGGTTCAAGACGAGCCTTGGCAAATTAGTGAGTTCCTGTCTCAAAATTACAATAAGGGCTGGGGAAATAGCTCTACGGGAGAGCACCCATGGGTTCAATCCCCAGTGCCAAATTTATAAAAAAAAAAAAAAGGAAATAAAAAATGAAAAGGGCTTGGAGTGTAGCTTACTGGTAGAGCACACTGGGTTCACTTGGCTCAATCCCCAGTACCACCAAAAAGAAAACAACAAACAAGCAATCGTTACAACGTTCAAGAATCAATCTAATGATAAAAATTATTTTTCCTTTTTACTACTTTTAAAGTACAAAAATAAATAAGTGCTTGTTATAAAGACTCAAACATACAGGAATGATCAAAGTTAAAAGTGAAAGCTGAGTTATGTTTATGTTGCTGTTGTAACTAATTAGCACAAACTTGGGGGATGAAAAACAACACTACTTTATTGTGTTCAGAAGCCAGAAGTTCTAAACAGGTTTCAATGGGCCCAAATCAAAGTATCAGCAGATCTGTGCTTCCTCTGGGGACTCTATGGAAGAACTAATGGCTTTTCCATCTTTCAGATCCTGCCCTCATTCCTTGGCTTGTTACCACATCATGTCATCTTTCCTACCCCTAAACCCATTGTCACCACTTCTTTTCTGTGTTGAATCTCCTTCTACTGCTATAAGGATGGTTGTGATTACATTTAGGGCCCACTCAGATAATCCAAAACAGTTTTCCCTCCTCAGTGTCCTTTACTTAATCACACCTATCAAGTCTCCCTTGCTATATAAGGGAACATATTCACAGGTTCTAGAGATTAGGATGAGGACATCTTTGTGGTGGGTCATTATTCAGTCTCCACTTCACTCAAGACCTGTCTGCATTTGCCCCATGGCTGTCCTGTCCTTAGTCAGAGCATATCACTGTTAACATTAGTGGTTATGTTCCAAGACCTTTAATATGCTGCGCCCAGATATTCACAGGTGTTGAAGAGCTCTTCTCCATTTGCATAGAGAAATCAAGAATCACTACCTTATACAAGAAGCTTTATTTGTGATCTTATCACTTTAATAGTCATGGAAATGTGAACATGTATCCAAAATGCATGCAAATTATAAGCATTATGAAAAAAATTGAGGTGACATTCTTGACCAATCACTGCTAACTAGACCACAAAAATATTTTAATTCATCATATTATTTTATTTTATTTCTGTAGCAGAGTGAAATAGTTGAGCCTATAAGAAATAGGTCCCAGTCCTATTTCTTAGGTCTTAGAATAACAAATGAGAAGTAAATATCTATTTCTAATTAAACCCCAGTGGAGTAGGTGAACTTGGGAAGAGCTATCCCCAAGTCTGAAGCCTAAAGGGGGTGAGAAAACACTAAAATATTAAAGCACAGTCAATGCTATGACACACATCCTGATTTTTCCTTTGATCTTTTTAATGAATAAATAAATATCTTTTGAATTTTTAATTAAAAAAATTATTTTGTGCTTAAATACATCATTTTAGAGAGCAAAATGTGGTTGGGCTATGTAAGATATTTGGGGAGTGTTCAGTAAAAAGATTTCCTTTACTAATTCAGGAAAAAAACTGAAAGAAGAATGATGCCTGATGTGGAGTTAAGATTCACTTCAGTAGATTACAGCAGAATGCAGTAATGGTTTCTAGTCACCTCTTTTCCTTTGGCAATAGATTCCTGATTTTTTTTTTAAATAAAAAAGATGAGTACTCAGAATAAAGTACATTTCTCAGCCTCCCTTGGTATGCATAGGTGATTATTTTCTGGCCAATGAGATGGGAAGGAAAGTAATATATACAATTTTCTGAGATGTGTCCTGCTTCTTCCTTTATCCTGCTGCTTAAAATGTGAGCCCAGTAGCAAGCCTGCTTGGATATATGATGAGGACAATGCAGGGCAACAAGGTAGACATAGCCAGGATCCCCAGACAACCCGAGCAAAAAGAACCCTTGAACTATTCTTTTCTGGGCTGTTCAGTGAGAAAGAAAGAAAAGTCAGTTTGCTTTAAGTCACTTTATTTTAGGTCTCTGTTGCATGCATCCAAACTTCAATCCTAACTAATTCTTGAACATTTAAATTTTGGCACACAAAATGAAATCACTGGAGAAAGCCCTCTCTTCTCATCACTTATTAGATGATAATCTTCAGAAGTTACTTTACTGAGAACTATTTTCTGCCAAACATCAGGAAGCTCAGAAGCCAGGTCCATGGTTTAGCAAAGTGAGAGCTTATAGGTTTAGGGCAGGAGTGGTATTGCAAGCAAGCTTGAAGGTGATCCCATATCCTCTTCCTTCTCATATTCATAGTTCTGCATAATCTACTCCACTTGTGTGTGGCCAGACCCATAACTTGCTTCTAAACAACAGAATATGGCCAAGGTGATGGCCTGTCGCTCCCATGATTACGTTACGTTATATGACTCTATCTTGCTGGCTAACAGGCCCTAGAGACTTCTTTCTGTCTTGCTGACTGTGAAGAAGCAAGCTGCCAAAACTCCTAAAGCCACATGGAATTGATTGCTGCCAACATGAATTGGGAAGCAGATCTTTTCCTGGTTGAGCCTCCAAATGAGTGCCAGAACTGGCCAACACCTTGACCTCAGTCTTCTAAGACCTTATACAGAGGACCCAGCCAAGATGTGCTGAACTACTGACTCTGAGATTCTGTGCTGACACAGCAACTGTGAGGTAATAAATGCGTGTGGCTTTGAGTTCTTATGTTTGAGGTAATTCCTTACACAGTATTGAAACAGAAAACAAGTGGCTGGGAAGTAGTAGCATGTGGCTCCTCAGTCAGCCCACACATGACTTCAAGGGAGTAGGAGATTTTAGAGGCAATTACTTCCATAGAAGAGAAAGAATTTTTTTCTCCACATGCTAAACATTCCAACTTGATTTGAGAAAAGAAGAAGGTATTATAGAATAAATTTCAAAGATGAAACACATTTTTATAACTGGGGATCTTGGGATAAAGGATAAAGCTTATCAAGTGCAAAGTACCCTCTTTTTACTTCTATCAAAGTAAATGTATGAGTGGTACTGATACCAATAGTAAAACAGAAATATACTAGCTGGGAGCAAATATGTGGAAAGACGTTAAGAATGAGACATTCTTGTGAGTGAATTTTTTAAGCTGCATTTCGATTATAAAAATACACGAAGTCAACCTTTTCCTTTTCCAAATAGAAACATTATGAGAGAAGGAATTGTGACAGATAATTGCATACATGTGGATTCATCAAGGATTTATTACTTATAGATGTCCAGGGGTTCAAAAATAAAAATTGATCGGAAATGTACATTTTAGACTTTTTAATGAGTAGTTAGTCTTGATATGGGCAGGTTCTTTCCTACAAAATTAACTGGAGAAAACATATTATAGATCAAAACATGAACTCCAGGAAAATATAAATAGCATAAGTGAGGAACTTGTGGTGAGATAGAAGGAAGTCTTGAAATGATGTGGTGGTTGGTGGTGATGGGGGGTGCATGGTGGTTACAGGTGAGGGCAGAGGGTATCTGTTGTTATTAGGAGACCTTTAAAGAAAAGCTGTTTAAGCTCAACTTTATCCTACCAGCCTTTGCAGTGGTATTATCAAAAATGAATTGCTTTCTGCAGAAACAAACAACAAAGACTGAAAGATGGTACACAAGGTGAAGAATTAGGGAAAATCTGGAGATTTTGTTGGTCACTCTTACCCCTCTTCTCATATATAATGCCATCACAATTAATTGAGTCCCTATCCCCAGAATTTTTATTTATTTGAGCTTGACTGTTGGCCTCGATGCCAGCATTTTTAATGTTCAACAATTAATTTATTATAACTCAAAAAAAGTTCTGGCCTGAAGATGCTGCCTGATGACGAAGGAGGGTGATTGATTTTGGTTTTATGGTGTCTGGGCCTTTGTACCCTTAGGCTCATCTCTGCTCACTTCTTGCATTTGGAATGACAGATCCAGGGTGTGGGCTTCTGTAGGTTTTGAGCTCTTTCCCAAAATACATTATAAGGTAACTGTGAGAGTGTATGGTTCTATTACCAAATAAGTAAATGTTTATGGAGTATACATCATCTCAAATGAAAAACAACAAATCATAGATCCTTGAAAGTATCAAAATAAATGAACCAAGATCCTTAAATAAACTTAACAATACATTAAAAGACAACATGAACAATGTAGGTCATATAAAACAGAAGCATAAAAACATGAAGTGAACTTAAGACAATATTAGATATGAAAAATAAAACAATTTGAAATATAAACATAATTGATGGTATAGGGGCTAGCTCAGTGTTTAGCATATGTTTACCCTATGTGAGGTCCTGGGTGCAATTTCCCAGTCCTTAAGAAAAAAAGGTATAAATAATGGAACGGATGTAGGTGAAGAACCAACTAATGAGTTAGAATTAATTGAGAAATAATTCCAGGAAGAAAACAGGAAAGTATAAAATTCAGTAGTGTTAAATTTTAAAATTGATCTCCAGAACTTATTCATCTTGGAAATCTGAAACCCTGTACCCATTAAACAACAATTCCCATTTCCCTGTACTCCCCCAGCGTCCCAAGGTAACCATCATTCTACCTTCAGTTTCTATGGGTGTGTCTATTTAAGTTGTATCATACAATATTTGTCTTGTGTGACTGATTTCACTAACATGATATCCTCAAGGTACAGAATTTTCTTTCCTTTTTAAGACTGAAGAATATTCCATGCATCATCCAATCTTCTCTTTATGCACGTTTGGCTTGTTTCCACCTCTTGGCTATTTGTGAATAATACCGTTTGAGTTTAAAGGACATCCAGAACTAAGCACTATGTTTTTAATTTGTGTCAGATAATGCTAACTAGAAAATTCAAGGTGGTTTGTAATTTAGGAGCTGAATGTGAAGGCCAGAGAATTAAGTTGATAGAAACAATGATTGGAATTATGGTTCTCCAGTTGGCAACCCTTCATAACTCGTCAAAATATAACGACAAACAGAAGCAAACAAAGTAAATAAGGAAGAACTACGTTTGAACCAATGATTAGCTTGCATTTTCTAGTGACATAAAACATTTTTATCTGGCTTCTTTCACTCAGCAATATTATTATTCATTCATGTTGCTAGATGTATCAGTAGACTTATCAATATATATATATATATATATATATATATATATATATATATATAATATTATATACAATAGTATCTTTATATTTACTGTATTGATATGTAAAACTCAAATTTATTTCTCCCTTTTTAGAGTTAATATAAAACTCTAGTAAATATATATCTAATAATATATGTAGATTTATATAGATATAATTCATATGGCATTGAATTATACATATAATACATTAAACTAGTAGAGAGAAAATTTTGATAAAAAGAAGGTAAGAATGTATTTCGAAAACTATCAAAAGGGCTATAGAAAAGAATTTAAACAAAATTAAGAGAAATCAATTTAAATGTTGTATAATGATATGTAAAATGTAAAAAGTAAAAATGTAAAAAGACTACACTCTCTAGATTAAATTAATTAATTAATTAAAGGTAACTGTGAGAGTGTATGGTTCTATTACCAAATAAGTAAATGTTTATGGAGTATACATCATCTCAAATGAAAAACAACATTATTCTCAGGACATATATCATTCAATGATTCAGTGCTATGTTCATCATAGTGAAAATACAGAAAGTCAAAATAAGAGAATAAGTTGAAAATAAGAAGCAAGTAATAACACCTTATGTATCAGCGAATGAAATGAGAATATCAGTTGATTTCCTAACAACTTCAATATTTCCTATATTGAAGCCAGAGAAAATTTCTAAAATATAGTTGATATGATACAAAAAAATAAATTGTCAATTGGAGTTATTTACCCAGAGATGTTATCTTTCAAGAATAAGAATAAATAAAGCATTTTTAAACAAACCAACATAAAAGAGAAACAATAGAGAACCTCTCACTACATGAAATTCTAAAGGATGCTTTTCAGGAAAAAGAAAAATGATCCAAATGGATGAATTGAAATATAAGAATAAATTGAAATCTATTGATAAACAAATAAGCAGTGACTGCATGAACAGTAATAATGTCTACTTTGAACTATAAAAATAATGTAGTATTGAAGATTGGACGTAAAAATTATTAGAAATATTATAAGGTTCTTATATTACTCAGGAAGAAAAAGTTGTAAGAGATTGACTAACATTGAGTTGTTACCTATGCATATAAAATATTTAGAGAAAGCTGTAAAAAATAAATATTCCTAAAAACCATTAAACTAGTGGATAGAACAAGTCAACCTAAAGAAATCTAGAATGCCATTGGAAAAAAATTTGTAAAGACTATAGAAACACACAAAAGGATCAATATCTAAGGTTTAATATTATATAGATCATGTTTTCTAATCATAATACCATTAAATTAGAAAGTCAAACCCAAACAGTAGGAAACAGTTCTACATCAATCAATAAAACCAAAAATATGTATATCCTTTGACCCTGTGATTATACTCTTAGATTTCTAACTTTGAGGAAACCTGGCATGGATAAACCAGGAGACATGTACAAGAAGTTACATCGGTTTAAAAAATGCCATTAGAAAATGAATCTGGAAAAAATGTTCACCAGTGAAAAATAGGTTAAAAACAACGTGGCCCATTCTTACAGTCAGCAATAATCATTTATGAGCTACATTTATGAGCATGCATCGACATAGACGCAAATCTCAAAAAGTTATTTTCATGTCATCTCATCTAGACCAAATTTGAAATGGTACAGTGTTCAATATTACATGGTAAGAGGGAAAGGCTAGATCTAAAATTCAGGATAATAAGGGGATAAATGCTCACGGAGATTTGACATTGTTTTCGTCTTTTTACCTGGGTGCTGAACATAAGATGTGGCAAGAATTTTAAGATGGTTCTAATGGTTTCTGCCCATTGCTGTTATTCCTGCTATTATGTCATATAATTCTGTAAAAGGGGGTTTACAGATGGAATTAGGGCCACTCAAAAATCAGTTGATTTTGAGATGATCAAGATATAATTTACCTGAATAGGCTAAATGTGACTACACAAACTCTTTGAAAGCAGAACATTTTCTCCAACGACTTGCAGAACAGGAAGTCACAGATTCAATGCATGGGATGGAGTTGACGTGCCATTCTTGGCTTGAAGATGGAGGGCTCCATGTCAAGGGAACAGAACATAAATCCTATGCAAGGAAATGAATTCTGCCAACTAGAGTGAACTTAGAAGCTGAGTCTTCCCCAGAGCCTCTGATAAAACTTCAGGCTGGCTGAAATCTTCATTTCTACCTTGTGATACCCTGTACAGAATTCCTGTCTCACCAGGCTACACTCCAGACCTACAGAACTGTGAACAATAAATAGGTTTTGTTTTATGTGTCTAGGTTTGTGTTAATGTGCTATACAGTAATCAGAAAGTAATACACGTGGGTGTTTATATTATTGTAGTTGTACCTTTTACGTACATTATAAATATTCCATAGTGTTATTTTATTATTTAATAAGCTTTTTCTTATAGAGAAAGACAGTAATTAATTTTCATCATTTCAGTGGTCCTTCTGAACAATTCAGAGGTAACAATTGGGTAGAGATGGGTATATGAAAAGAATATAAAGACTTGACCTACCTAATAATGACAATGTGTCTTTAAGATAAACCATGAGTTATAGACCATGCCTGAGATCTTTTTATAATAAGTATTTATTAGAGTGCATAAGTTACTAAGCAAAGATTATAATATTGGGCCAAGAATGCAGACTACTATTTATGGAGACCCAGATATGGGGAAATGATTCAGTCCTATTTATTCTATGTAATGATGTTATTATTGTACTAAACATAGGGGTTGTAAAGTGATTCTGTATTGTTAGTTTAAACGTGTAAATATTTCTCTTATGGAATCCTTATGTACACTGACCATGAATTTTTATTTTATAGTGCTCTTGAATTAAATCCTTTACAATCAAAAGAGGCATTTGAACCTGGCACAGCTGCTAGTATCCTGAAATCATCAGGCATGGAATTGCTACTAATACCAGTGAAATAGGGATGTAAAACCCTGGAGCCTTAAAAAGGCAACTCTGCTGACTCCAAAAAACATTTTAACAGATGTGAGATGAATGGCACCAAATAAGTAAGACCTACTGTGAATAATCAGCCACAAGATGGCATCTGAATATAGATATATTTAAAATTGAGGACAATGTTCTAACTTAAACACATGCATAAATTAGACTCTTCCCATTTCCATTCATTTCTTCTTATACCACAATGAGATTAAGGTCACCTGGTTTATTTCTTCTGTAGCCTAGCAGTCACAAAATATCTTACTTATTTTTCATCTCATTGATTTCTCTTGTGGTAGTTAATCTTATGTGTTAGTGTGACTGGGCCATGGGATGCCCAGATATTTGATCACATATTATATTCTATAAGGGTGTTTGGGATGAGATTAAACTTTTAAATTGGTAGAGTAAAACAGTTTGCCCTCATGATGTGGGTGGGCTTCATGCAGTCAGTTAAATGCCTGAATACACACACAAAAAAAAAATGCTGACCTTCCCCAAGTAAGAATTCTCCTGCTTGACAGCCTTCTAATTAGCTTTTCAGTAGTCTCCCAACCTTTGTATCCAAATGGATCATGGGTTCTGCAGATTTTGGACTTTGCCTGCCTCTGATATTTCAAAAAGCTAATCCTTTTAAAAAAGTCTCTTTACACACACACAGACACACACACACACAATTTGTTATGTTGCTCTAGAGAACCCTAATCTCTCAATTTGTCAATTTGTTTATTGACTAATTCTTCCCACTGTAATGAGAGTTCTATAAGTGGAGAAATTTTGTATTATTATTATATCCCCAATATTCATAATTTTCCTTCATAAATGTCCAATTATTTGCTAGGTAAAAGTATATTGTTAGGGGACTAGTGATGCTTCAGGATGTGCTGAGTGTGATACTGAAGGGGCCAAATATGTGAGCTTCAGGAAACAGCATTTACTTGGATAAGTGGTGAAATAATGTCTTGTATTGATATTAAAAGTAAATTTAGCTGGGCACAGTGGCACATGCCTGTAATCCCAGAAGCTTGGGAGGCTGAGGCAGGAGAATTATGAGTTCAAAGCCAGCCTCAGCAAAAGTGAGGCACTAAGTAACTCAGTGAGACCCTGTAAATAAAATTTAAAATACTGCTGGGGATGTGGCTTAGTGGTCGAGTGCCCCTGAGTTCAATCCCCATTACCCTCCCCATAAAAAAGTAAACTTGAAGATTTTTAAAAGAGTCAAGGCGTGCTTCTATTAATAAAAGGGGAAGCTAATGTAAACTCTACTAAAAGGAAGGGCAAATATATTCATCAACTTTAAACATAGTTTATAGATATTTGGAAATTACATATTTTGAGACTCTCACACAGAAGTTTGACTAGCACTGAAATTTGCAATCATATATGTCTATTGCCCTAGAAGTGTTTAGGTTTACCCAAATCATGCAACTAAAAGTTAAAAATAAAGGAATAAATGTCAGTTGTTATAAAGAGGTGGGTAAGATGGAAGGGAACTTTAAAAATGTTTAATTGACAGTTGTCAGAACTATGGATGTGAGGCAAGGGTGTCATGTGTCATGTTTGTGAGCTGCAAATTCTACAGCAAATCACCATGTCTTGACACAACAGTATGTAGATCCTCCATTGAAAGTAGTCTTACAAAGTTGAAAAAAAGAAAAAAAGAAATATAATGAGAAATATGTCCTGGGTAACTGACTCATTCAATGAGCTGTCAGAAAACAGTGTAGCTTTTTTCTGAGCAATGCCTCCACACAAGTTCTTGCTGATGCTCTTTGATAATTTCTGGCAGATCCTATAGCCCCCAGCTCCTTTCCAGCTGTGAGAAGTGTCACATTTTTGGATATTAAGTCTAGTTCAGCATAACACAAAACTTTACAGTGTGGGTCAGTTTTTTGTTGCTGTGACAAATACCTGAGAAAAATAACTTAGAGGAGGAAAGATCTATTTTGGCTCAAAGTTTCAGAAATTTCAGTTCATGGTCAGCTGGCTCCATTGTTTGGGGCCTGAGGTGGGGCAGAATATTATGGTAGAAGGGCATTGCAGAAGAAAGCATTTCTGCTCGTGGCAGCTAGGAAGCAGAGAGAGAGAGTGAGAGAGAGAGAGAGAGAGAGGGAGAAAGAGAGAGCCACACTCCCCCCCAACCCCACGATGAGAAATACCAACTACATACCCATGCATGCCAGTTGGTTTCAGCAGAAAAAAACTATCTTCTCTTGGGTCCCCTAACAGATGGTATTTTCTCTTGAGTCACAGTCCAATAGAGTTATAGCAGGATCATATGTCTACTTTCCTCTCCCACCCCTTTGCCCCATCTAGTGTTCGTTTAATCCTCCCATGCTCCCCCGACTTGAACCCCGTTATGAATCAGCCTCCTTATATCACAGAAAACATTCAGCATTTGGTTTTTTGGGATTGGCTAACTTCACTTAGCACTATATTCTCCAACTCCATCCATTTGCCTACAAATGCCATGATTTTATTCTCTTTTAATATTGAATAATATTCCATTGTGTATATGTACCACATTTTCTTTATCCATTCATCTACTGAAGGGCATCTAGATTTCTTCCCCAGTTTAGTTATTGTAAATTGTGCTTCTATAAACATTGATGTGGCTGTGTCCCTGTAGCATGTTGTTTTTAAGTCCTTTGGGTATAGACCGAGAGAGGGATAGCTGGGTCAAATGGTGGTTCCATTCCCAGTTTTCCAAGGAATCTCCATACTGCTTTCCATATTGGCTGCACCAATTTGCAGTTCCACCAGCAAAGTATGAATGTTCCTATTCCCCCACATCCTCACCAACACTTATTGTTGTTTGTCTTCATAATAGCTGCCATTCTGACTGGAGTGAGATTGTATCTTAGAGTAGTTTTGATTTGGATTTCTCCAATTGCTAGAGATGTTGAACATTTTTTCATATATTTGTTGATTGATTGAATATCATCTTTTGAGAAGTTTCTGTTCAGTTCCTTTTACCCATTTATTGATTGGGTTATTTGGTTTTTTTGGTATTATTGCTCTTAAATTGTAAGGACACTGAGTTCTGTCCACTCTGCAGAGCTCAGAATCTGTGAGGTTCTGGGTTAACGTTGTTGCTAGACCTAGTAGGCAGCACCAGATTAGCTACTCTAAAAGTCATTTTTCATTCCGGGGCAAGGAGGGAAGTACGGAGAGATCCATCTTGAATTACAGTAACTGTCCTCAGGCTGAAGTGCCACCTCTACCACATGTTTTTTAATTAACTTTAGATTAAGATTTCAAACTGAGAAAAGAAGACTATAGGCTGCTCAATTAAATTTGAATTTCAGATAAACAAATTTTTCTAGTCTAAGCATATTTCATGCAAACAGAATACACTAAAAAGTATTTGCTGTTTATCTGAAATTTAGATTTCATTGGGTATGCTATGTTTTATCTGGCTAGTATCTACTAGACTGATGAATTAGATATAATTTTGACATAACTGTAGATTCCCAGGACCCAAGTTGTGCAGCATATTGTATTTAGAAACAGCCTTCTTTCAGGAACAATTGTCATGCACTAGGGATCTAAGAGTCCAAATGTCATAATTTTCAAAGTGACTTTGATTTTACAGCTGAAATAAACATTAGGAATGAAAGATAAGCTAACCCTGGAAGACAAGTATTATAGGTTTTGGAAGAAATGCCTCTGTAGCACAGCACCAAAATTGCCTGTTCACGTGAGAATGTGTTCACAGCCACATTAAATGAAATATTTGCTGTTGGAAATACAGAGCCCAAAGAGAAAATAAGAAATTAAAGTGATTCATTATTTTGGGTGGGAAATGAGTGCTCCTTAAATATTTGTGGGTCTGCACCTCTGTAGACACATCAGTACGAACATAGCCTTTTTTAAAGTACCACTTTCTGAAGTAGGGTACAGTATGTATAGGTAGCTTTATTGTTTAGATATGTTCATGAGCAGTGCTAAATTTGACTTTCTATGGATGATTTATTCTAATGGAATTTAAATTCCCAGGTTGTGGACACAAAACAACTGACACAGAAAAGCCAGTATTTTTTCATTCTCTCCTTTTCTGATAGCAATGAGTTTTTGCTTTGGACTTTGGCAACAATAAGCACTGAGTTTTGGTAACCTAATTTTATTTGGGATAATTGCCTTGAGGGTCTGTAAATTTGCTTTCTTCCTAAAGTTGATATATGTAAAATCAATTCAGTGATATTCTTACATTTCTTTGAATACACTGGACCTTTTAAAGGCAGGATATAGGAGAGACTAATTCAACTTTATAGTCCAGAATCAACTACAGCTGTCCAGAGGAAGACAGCCCAGTCTGCTGCTGCTGAGCAATCCTTACTCCAGCCAAGACTGAGGACCTTCTAGTGATAGAGAACAGAGTCTGACATTAAGGAAGAGGATGAACATTAAAACTTAATTTCTTTGGAATTTTAACTCATGAGGGTACAACCTTTGTATTGTGTCTTTTGGACTGTAAGAATTTGGGATTTCAGTCTCTTTGGGATTTAATCTTCAAATTTTAATTTCTCAGAAGGAAATTTATAATGGGAGGAGTTTTATGTTAAAAATTGGAGCTATTTTATATTATTTTACTACTTAAATAATAAATATTTTATCTAAACACATTAGTAGATTTTTAAATTTTTATTTTCTATTTTTAGTTATACATGACAGTAGAATGTATTTTGACATATCATATATATATGGAGTATAATTTCCCATTTTTGTGGTTGTACATGATGTGGAGTCCCACTGGTCATGTATTCATATGTGAACATAGGAAAGTTATGTCAATTCATTCTTCTGTCTTTCCTATTCCCATCCCCCCATTCCTTCCCTTCTTTCCTCTTTGTCTAATCCAGTGAACTTCTATTCCCCACCCACCCATGCTTACATTGAGTTGTCACTCACAGGTTATGGTGAGTTAGCTCATTTAACTTAGCATGACAGTCTCCACTTCTATCCATTTACCAGAAAAATGCCATAATTTCATTCTTCTTTATGGCTGAGAAACATCTAGGAATATGCCCATCCAGTAATTTTTTTTCAGCTATTCCACATGCCTATGAAATAACTGCAAAAGTGCAGTGAATATTGATTTGGGTCATAAAACATTTTAGGAAGTAAATTAATTTGCAAATACAGAATCTTCAAATAACAAGGATAGACTATATGGTGAAATGTAATTCATATTTGCAATGCAACCCTACTTGTGGACTAAAAACCCAAAGACAAATATAAACTATTTTGAAAGGTTGAAAAGTATTAAACAAGATTTGAAGAAATGGAAGGCTACTATGTTTCTGGATGAGAAAATTTATATAAAACGTAATTTCAATCAGAATTCTAAGATGTAGTTGTTTCTTGTGTGTATGGGGGGGATGGTTTTATTTATTTATTTGTATTTCAGGGTCTCACTGAGTTGTTTAGCACCTCACTTTTGCTGAGGCTCGGTTTGAACTCATGATTCTCCTGCCTCAGCCTCTGAGCCACTGGGATTATAGGCATGTGCCACCGTGCCCAGCAAAGGGACAGTTTTTTAATAGATAAATTATTTCCAAGTTTCTGTGTAAAAACAGATATATAAGAATTTTCCATGGTTTTAGAAAGAGGGGAATACTAAAATTTTCTGTGAAAGTATTATAAAAAAATTATGTGGCACAGGAAGAGAAAGAGAGAGAGAAAGTTGAGAAAAAATCCATGAGCTATATGAGCCCAGTAGCATTTCAATTCATGAGAGAATGATATTGTTCCAAACATCACACCATATATACAAAAATGAATTTAAGATAGATGGATTAAAGTTTTTGATTTTTTTATAGTCCATAAATAATGACTATCTATTTGTTTTATTTTGCTTACTTTTTAAATTGTACAAATAATATATAGACACTTTTGGAGTATTTAAATAAAGCAAATCCATTCAGACATTATTTCATCTGTATTTACTCCAATATGTATCATCAATGGATAAGAAGCAAAGACTTAAATATAAAAACCCCACACATTATCACAGCCCCTAAAATTCACAATACTTATTTAATATCATATCCTCATTCTGCATTGACCCAGGTTGTCTCAGATTTCTTTTTGCAGTTAGTTGGTATGTTTATTAGTTGGTATGTTTGTTTGTTTTTGTGGTCCTGGGGATTGAACTTGGGGCCATGCTAGGCAGGTTCTTTACCACTTAACTATATACCCATCCCTAGAGTTCACTAGTAATACCATGATGTCTTTTTTCCTGTCTCTGGCCCCTCCTTTGATGTAATTATGGAGATCCTAAAGCCCACAAAATTTCCTCTCCCCCATAATTGTTTTTTTTGGTCAGTATTGAGAATTGAACCCAGGGCCTCGCCCATGCTAGGTCAGTGCTCGACCACTGAGCTACACCCCAGTCCTTTTAATTTTATTTTTGAGACAGTCTTACTAAATTGGTCTTGAACTTGGAATCCTTCTAAGTAGCTGGGATTGCCAACATATGCCACTGTGCCCAGCTCCTATCTTGTCATCTTATACTGGCATATCATTTCTTGTAGCTTTGTTTAAATGGTTTGCATGGTATACAAAGTTTTTGATCTTTTTAACTATAAATATTTTATTTATTAACTTACATACTTACTTTTGTGGTACTGGCGATCGAACTCACTGAGCTATATTTCTACATTTCTAGCTCATTTAATTTTTTTTTTTAATTTTGAGGCAGGGTCTTGTTAATTTTCTGAGGCTGTTCTTGAACTTTCAGTCCTCCTACCTCAGCCCACTGAATTGCTGGGATTCTAGGCATGGTCCACTTCACCTGGCCTAACTGTAAATATTTTAAAAGAAAATTTCAAAATCATATTTGGACCCTGAATGGCTTAAGCCTTTAGGAAAACCAGCTTCCATTAAGAGTTGACTACCTAAGATTTAAAAACCTTTTATTCCAAAGTTTGAGAAAAAAGTAAAATCTAAAAGACAAAAGTCTGGGAAAAACTCTTTCACATATGTGAAAGACCAAGTGATAATGTTATTCAGTTCCTCCAAATTCCTAAGAAAAAGACAACCTAATATGACAAAAGATATAAATAGAAATTCACTGAAGAGAAAATGCATATGAACGAAGCCAATAATCATACAAATATGTTCAACCCAACATACAGAAATGCAACTAAAAACAACAAAAAGATGATCATATGCCTTATCAGAGTAGTAAACAAACAAACAAAAAATTTAAAGACAAAAAGAAGTAGCCAGTACTCACAGAATTGTGGAAAAACCAGTACTTATATCTATTGCCTGTTCATATAAGTTTTTAAAATAACATGGCAATATTTATTAAAATGTTTAATGTACATGCTTAACCCATCAACAGTAATCATAGGAATCTATTTTCCACGGTAAAAGCACACCCCCACACATGTTTATTTATCCATTATGGCATTGTTTATAAGAGGAAAAAGCTGGAAACCACTTGAATGTCCACCAATAAATGGTATAGCCATACCAGGGAATAGTTTGCATCTATGAAAAAGACTGTCCACAGACTCTTTTTTTTTTTTTTTTTAAACGCAGTGACTCTTTCCCAAGATCATGCCTTTAAGACCTTGAGAGATCTTGCTCCAGATTTCTCCAGAAATTCCCTTGGCTTTGCAGTGCTGGCAGAATTTCACATAGGATAGTATTATGGAAAAATTGTGTTTGTGATCCTGCATTTAGTAGCAAAACAGGTGTCCCTCTCTGGGGCCACCCACACGGTCCTGCTTAGGTACTTAACAGGTTCACAGCTTCTCCCCCCTCTCCCCCTGAGAGGCAGAGGAAATAGCATCATCCTTCGATGAAATCGTTTTGGGTTTCACTGGCCCGGGTGTGCATTGCCCCAGACCCTTAGAAATATGACCACTTGGGTGGAACCATGTTTAAAAGTTTTTTAAAAGAATGATTTAAGAAAGCCCTTGGGGGAGCAGGTTGGTGGGGATAGAAAAACACTATATGGGTTTTTCAATAACATCTTGAACTTATAACTCTGTGAAATATTGTCCTTGAGCCATTAATGAAACCCATATTGCACCAATGGCCTTGATGTTTAGCACGGAGGGGGTGGGCAGCTGTATTTACTGTCCTTCAGCCCTGCGCTCCTTGTTATGTTCCTGTTCCTTTTGGTATTTGAAGATAACTTCTGAAGCCCCCGTTCGTTGCTTATGTGACATTTCTCCTTGGAAGAATTGGTTTAGAAATTCAAATAGGGTTTATCATATGCCTGGCACTGCCATTGTGGAGCCTAAATAATGTCTGGTGGCCTCTGGCTCTGACCCTGCTCTCCCCAGTTGGAGTTGATGAGAATTCTCCTAGAGTCTAAACTGTTAAAACTACCCAGTGGAACAGCAGCCCTACAAATTAGTGGAGGTACATGGGGCCCAGAGGAAATTAGAAATCTTAGAAACTGCAGATTTCTAGACTGGCAGAGACAAGAGAATTTTTTCCCCCACCTACTTTATAGACTGGAAGGAAATATGAAATCAAGAAAGGAAGACTTACTTCAAGTTTCTGATGGTTGCTGAAGGCTTGGGGGTCCCTCAGCAAAGGCTCGCAGAGTGTGGTCTTTGGACAAGCTGCACTAAATTTCACCCAGGAGCTTATTAAAAATGCAGATTTCACAGAGGCTCCAACTCAGTAGGTCTGGAATGGGACCCAGAAACCTGGATTTTAAAGACTTCCAGGTGATTTACATATTGTCTAAAATGTAAGAACAAGTGCACGAGGCTCCATGTACCTACCCCAAGTATATTCTCCCTGAGCCAGTGAGGCAGAGCTGCCAGGTGCATCCAAAATAGTTAGATGGCTGAGATCTGGACCTTGAGCCCTTAACTTGTCCAAAACATTTTCATTGAAAGGCAGAGTTATTCTTCCTGATATTTGAAGGCTTGTGACTTCTAGAACTATTAAAATAAAAGCCGATACTTTGCTTTAGTTCTATGCCTACATAAGCGAATCAATGATTCTGGCCCTCTGGAGAGGTACTGGTTTTCCTTGGGTGAGTAGATTTGATTCTTCAACCTCATGGTCTTTCATTTGCTGGCAGAAGGCATGAGAGATGCTGGCCTCCGGTAAGGCTGGGAGAGAACAAACAGGAATGGCTGATTTTCTTCTTGCAGAGAAGTGGACTTTATCTTCTTAGTCTTATGGAAACTGTGGACCTAATCCATGGAAACATTTACATACACCAATTTTCACATAAATTATTAAAGATTATGGAATTCCTTAAACTCAAATTTAAGAGCCCCTGTAAGGAGATATTCTTTTCTAACTTAGATTCTAAGAACTTACCAAAGATATTTTCTGGTGGATCTAGAATTTAAAAGATCTAGTCTTCAAGAAAACAGCAGGTAGGATAGAAACAACACATTTTATAAAATTCTGATTATTGCTAAAACTACATGATAGCTCTATGAGGACTCATTAGTCTATTTTCTTTGGAGTTTGCAAGTGAAAAAAATGAAAAATATTTTTTAAATACCTGATTTTCTTCTAACCAGTTTATATATGATATCTCAGTTACTGAGGAAAGCTGGAGTACCAACTAAATGTCAAAGAAGACCTATCAAGACACATGGATAAGATGCAATTTCCAAACTCTGCAGCTGTAAAAAGAAATTCTATATTATACACCAAACATCAGGTTCTACTTGTAATGTATAACCTGTTCTAGTTTCATGATTACTTATATCAGTTAACTATTGGTTGGTATAGGAAATTGCCACATGCCATCTTTAAACATAATAGTTTAAAAAATAAACCTTTTTTTTCTGGTTCATGTATCTGTTGATTGGCTGGAGCAGGTTAGTCTCAAACTTCTGGTTGATTGTCTGGGGCAGGTCTGAGGATTTCAGCTGTTCAAGTGTGTTCCAGGAGTTTCTCATTTTCTTGGGATTGTTGAGCTACCCAGGGCATATTCTTCTCATGACAGAGGCTTTAAAAGAAAGTCTCTGCTTGCACCATGCTGCTAAAAAACTGTTGGTCAAAGCAAGTCACATGTCAGAACCCAAAGTCACGGGGAGGAGAACATTCCACCTTTGAAAGGAAGAATTGCAAAGTCATATAGCCAAAGGACAGAATATAGAAGGGCCAATAATCTATTTACCATAGGGTTAGTCTATTAGTTTTTCACTTCCAATAAAAAATAGTTACTTCCCATGGGTATTGGAATTGATCTAAGCTCCAGTTTCAGGCAGAAAGGCCCATGGGAAGCCTCTTTCCCCATTCCGGATTTCCCCTCATTTGGCTTCACTTGGCTTTAGCAGGACTATTTCCAGACTGGCTCTGAATTCTCCTAAAATTACTGTGTCAGGGACTAGAGGTTATAATACATAAAACCCAAAAGGCTGTCAAATTGGATGCAGACATGTAGGGGATGAATAAGCACATTAATAGGGTCAATGTACATATTAAAATCCACTTGGTCTTTGCTTTCAGATAGCTTTACAAAGTCTACCAAGGAGATGAACTGCTTACCCTCTGTTAACAGAAATCATGAGAAGTCCATTTTCTCCTCTCTTTTGGCAGAGCTTCTTTTCTTTAAGGCCAGATAGGAAAAGGTATAAAACTTTAAACCTGAAGTTAAGGTGAAAGGTCAATATATTTTCTTCTCTCCACCCTCCACCATCAACCACTATTAAGATTTTTTAGTCAGTATGAGGCATTATATATATATATATATATATATATATATATATATATATGGGTATAGATATAGCTATCTGTTTTCCTTTTGGGACTTTCTGTTACAAGTTTTCATAGCTGATAAGTTGTTATCTTTGAGTTTAGACAGGGAAAACATATTGGCTAAAATATAAAAATAGTTACTGTTCTTTTCTAATGAGAAAATATAAGGTTTGTTTGTTCTATCCATTTAGGGAAAAGGTGTGGTAGGTGGATTATAAAAACGGCCCCCATTTTTCATCTCTTCCCTGACTCACACACCAGTCTGATATGAAAGCAATTTCCTTCCACCACAAGATAGAGTCTGTTTCCCCATTTAATGAGGGCCAAACCTGTGATTTGTTCATCCAATGAAATGCTCTAGAAGAATGATGTTCCAAGTCTAAGTCTGAAGAGCCTTTGTGTACTTCTGCTTTCATTCAGAACCCTGCTCTACAGCCACGAAAACTAGCGAAGGCTAGCCCACTGAAGGATAAGAGACCACGTGGAGCAGAGATGACTCATCCCAACCAGCCCTCAGCTGACTTGCTAGCTGATCCACATGAGCCTACTTAAAATCAGCTAAGACTTTCAAATCAGCAGCTCCCCAGTTGACGCATAGAATTTGTAAACAAATAACAATGTTTACTGCTTTATGTTACTAAGATTTTGTGATCATAAACAAGGGATATGAAAGCAGGGAAGAGACTCAAAAAAAAATCTACTCTGAACAGAGAAAATAATTTTCTCTTCTTGATGAGTTTAGGTGACCTTGAAGGCCAGCCTTAAAGAACATCAATACAAAGAGAATGAATTCACTAATTTTAACATGCCTCCACGTTGGCTAATGATAACATATGACTCCAATAGCAGACAATGAATTCCACAATATAGTCATTCTTTGTTATCCATGGGTGATTGATTCCAGGCCCCTCTATGTATACCAAAATCCATGGATGGTCAAATCCTTTATATAAAATGGAGTGATATTTGCATATAACTTATATAATCCTCCTGTATATTTCAAATCCTCTTTAAATTATGTATAATACTGTATTAGTCCAGTTTCTGTTGCTATAATTAAAAATAGCGGAGACAAGGTAGCTTATGAAGAAAAGAAATTTATCTAACTCACAATTCTGGAGGTTAAAGTCCAAACAGCATGGTACTCATTCTGATAAAGGCCTCATGGCGATGTTATCATGGTGGGACTACATGTGAAAAGGAGAGCTCACATTATAAGACAGGAAGATAGAGTGAGAAGGGGGAGTCTTATTCTTTTATAACACTCCTCTAGTCAGTGTCCTATGAGAACTACCTTAATTCTTTCTAAGAGTAGCACTTCCAGGGATCTAATGGTCTTCCTCTAGAACCCACCTTTTAAAGGTGCCACCATCTTTAACATCACCCCAATGGGACCAAGCTTCCAACACATGACCCCTTGGGGGACAAACCATATTCAAACCATAGCAAATACCTAATGCAATGTTAAGTGCTATGTAAATAATTGTAATATTTTATTGTTCAGTGATTAATAACAAGGAAAACCCTCTATATATGTTCAGTATAGATGAACATTTTTTTCCCAGTATTTTCATTCTAAAGTTGGTTGACTCCATGGATTTAGAACCCACAGATATGGGGAGCTGAATTATAGTGTCAGGATACTTATAGAAAACAAACCCCTTAAATGAATGGGAACTAAAGTGCTGATGGAGGGACATACTGAATGTGAGGGAAGTGTGATGATATAGGGAGGAACAGCTAAAAACCCAAGCCCTGAGTCATTGCGTGCAAACACCATGTTCTCTCTTCCAGAACTGTGTGGGAAGAGTCAAGAGGGTTCCATCAACTGACTCTGTGTTCTTGGGAAACTCATTTCTGGGAGCCATAATTCAGCTGCATGGTCAATTTATGTTATGAGAGCCTAATTCTTTGTGGTCATTAGCATTCTGGGTAGACCTTAGATAAATAGAGGGGCTTTGTTTTCTGAAATGAATACAATTCTATCAAAAGGCTCATCTCAGAATTATGCCAAAACATAATTCTAAATGGGAATTGACTCCAGCTCTTCTCAACAATGGAAGACAGATGGATCTGAAAAGTGGGGCTACAATTCTGGAAAGTGAAGTCTATTCTGAGTTCCCTATTTGAAAAACTACATGCCAGGCCTCATCAGGCAAAGCCACTGACACCTAAGCTCCAGTCCCTCAAGTCCAGATAGCTACATGCACACCCAGAATGGTCACCTGCTCTGTTCTTCACATTCTACCTTCCATCTCGTATTGACCATCAAGAAAAATGGAGAAAGTCAACTCTGTTTCATGAGAGAGTAATCACCTGCCCTACATCCCCTACCCTCTACTCAAGCTGCCTAGAGTAATTTGGTAACACACTGCTTGTATATTTAAGGCACTTCATGCTTTAAAATATCTTATCTCCCAATATCTTATTTTATCTTGAACATAAAAAAATGATTAATTAGGAAAGAAATATCATTTTATAGACAAGGGCAACTGGAACATAAAAATTCAGGGGTGACCCCAGGAATTTGGTAACTAACTTCCAGCCTGATTCCTGGATGACCCAATAGACTGGCAGGTTGTACACGCAATGTTGACTCAGCTCATAAACTTTCTAACTTTGCTCTAGTGTTGAAAGATCACTGCAGAACACGTCTTCCCAGATCACCAGAATCTTCGGATATGGCTCTTTTATTTTTCTGATTTGAAGCTTTCTATTGTGATGCCTTAGAATAAGTGACAACAGAAGAGAGGGGAAGTTTATTGTAAATGCTGCTGAATCTAACGACAAGTAATCAGTTCCACAGGTATTGTTTTCACTGATCTTTTTCCATGTGCAGCTCTCAGGAAATCCCATTCTTATGGATCCCCTTCAATTTTAATGCTATAATGATGTTCTTCCCCTCCACAAGGGAAACAATTATGTGCTCTGACTGCCATGCTTGGAATTGTATGGATAATTGCACAATATTTATATACATATCTTGTTGTCCCAGAAAAATACTCAATGCAGTTGAAATGGTTTGTGAATATCTTTTCCAAATCCCCTCCAGATGTGTCAAACAGTACACTGTAAATCAGATTTTCCTCCTCCTCTTCCTCCTTTTTTTTTTTTTTTTTTTTTTTTTTTT
>NW_026000016.1:12371370-12388105 GCF_001458135.2 Marmota marmota marmota | reverse complement strand
CCTTTTTTTTTTTTTTTTGTTTGTTTGCTGGTATTTGGTTTTAATGTGGCAAGCATTTTTGATTATACAGAAGAGATTACTGTAAGAGGTTTATTCTCTGCTCCCACTGCCCCCCTTCCCTAACCGAAGAACTCTCTTTCAATTTTAAGAAGTCAAAAACTTCCGGTGTCATTTTTTTTGATCTGCCCTGCAACATTCAAACCTTTGTCTGGGCCAGAAGAAGAGTCCAGAGGACTCCCTCCAGACTGGCAGCCAGCTGTCAGTCTCCCCTTTCCAAGTGAAGAAATAAATTAAAACTGACACTTGAAGTGTGTGAGCGCCTGCTGCCTTGAGGTTTACATTCACTCAAGCTTATTTATTTTTGCTCCAATGCAAAAAGATTTATGACCCCAAATTATGAATCCTGACACTCTTGTGTTACATGGATGCACTTAGATTGGTTTCTCACTTTCTGATGGCTTTGAAAAGCTTTTGTTTTCAACGCTAAACCCTGAAGGGAAAGATGGGTCCTTTTTTAAGAAGGGCCTAGCCAATGCCACTTCCAAGAAAGGCTGTGCTTGCATGGCTTGTCTTTAATTAGGGCCTGGGGATTGATGGGTGGATAACCTTGGCCACTGCTATATTTACTCTTTGTTGGCCCCTTTTTCTCTTCCAGAGAATTGAAGTGAATAAATGAAAATGTGTTTCTAAATAAAAGCTGGCAAACAAAGTGTCAGCCTGGAAATAACTTTTTCAAGACATTTTTTAAAAAGTAAGAGTACTTCATTATTTGAAGTTTCAAAAGATAACAGATGATGACTGATTTGGCTGAGCTCATGGTATTGGCTCAGCAAATGAGAAATTGCATTGATTTTGCCAAACAGAAAAATTGACATGACTTTTATGGACAACCAACCCATCCGAACAGACATAGGAAGGTGGGAGACTCTTATGTTCCCTTCTGCTAATGCACAGCTCCTGACTTTTCTTTATAACCAAGCAAGAGAAGTTGGTCGAATGGAAGCAGTAGTTTTAGGAATTAGAATTGGCCTAGGCCCCGGGTGTCCTGTTGAAAGAATAAGAGCTCACTTGGAGAGCGGGGTATAATGAACTTAAATATCATTGAAAAATCTGGGCATATTTTGAAATCTGAGAAGAATTCTTGGCTTCTCTTTCCCTATTTCCTTTACTCAGGCCCAGCCTCCATCTTCCATCTTTGTGGTATGTTCACCAGATTCTTGGGGCTGAGGGTAATGGTGGTGATGAATCCAGAACTTGACCTTTATACTAGAGATCATGTGTCCAGAGTTAGGTATCCATGTGTCAGGCTACCTGTGACTTCCTGGAGGTTGGAGATATATATATATATATATATATATATATACACATACACATACATACACATATAAACACACATATATCAGAAATTTGTGAGGCAAAAGAGAAATAATTGAATTGGCAAAATATTTTATAACATTAGAATTCTAAAATTTAAATCACACCGAGGTATATTTTGCAGAGGGGATATCCTCAAATGCAGTGTTTTAGTCAGCTTTTTTGCTGTTGTGACTAAAGCATCTGACCAGAACAACTATAAAGGAGGAAAAGTTTATTTGAGGGCTCACAGTTTCAGAGGTCTTAGTCCATATAAGGCTGGCACCATTCCTCAGGGCTCGAGATGCAGAACATCATGGCGGGAGAGTGTGGCGGAGAGAAGCAGCTCACTCTCTAGATACAAATATACAAAAAGAGAGAGACTCCACTCTCTAGATACATTTGTATATACAAACTAAAGCCACGCCCTAATTCACACCTTCTCCAGTCACATCTTACCACTTCAGTTACCAGTCAGTTATTTCCTATCAGGGGATTAAATCACTGATTGGTTAAGATTCTTACAACCAAATCATTTTTTCTCTGAACCTTCTTGCATTGTCTCACACGTGAGCTTTTGGGGGATACCTCACATTCAAACCATAACAACCGGTTTCACTAAGTCTGTATTCCAGGTTCCTGAAGGATTGCTTTAACCACCAGGAAGCCTACATAACTTGCTTCCAAGTTGCCCCCAAATGAAATAACTGCCATGAAGAGTTCATTTGGAGAGCTCTTCCACTTATACCAGCAATTTTGCTATTGGGATATTTCAATCCATAACTATGTCTAGACAAAAATCCAGTGATTTTTTAAAAATACCAATTAAATCATGCCAACTCTCCTGCTCACTTAAACCTCTCTGATGATTTCCTATGAACAGAAAACAAAACCCAAATGCTGTGGCCTATATGACCCACATGATCTATCCTGCTTTTCTTTCCAACCTCATCTCCTGCCCCCTCCCCATTTCCCACGGAGATTGACACAATGGCTCTCCCCTCCTCCCAGGAATGTGCTCACTTTTTCCTTAGGAGGTGTGCATTGTGCAGAATGTTCTATTGTCAAGATCTTCACGTAACTGGCCACGTTCTGTTACCCTATCTCTGCTCATGCGTCTCCCCTCAATGAGGCTTCTCTGACAACTCCATCAGATGGTTTCCAACCAACTCCCTATCCCAGGGCTGCATTCAGGAACAGAGTATTTCATTACTTTTTCCATAGAACTTAACAGTATCAGAAACTCTCTTGCTCATTTAATTATTGACTTACATATTGTCCTCCGCCTCCTCCTTCCTTGGCCCCAGAATTAAACACTAGTAGAGCAAAAAAGGCCTTTTCTGCCTCATCTTGCACAGTATCTGTGACAGCTCCTGCTACATAGGAGGAGCACAGTGAACATGGATGAATGAATGAACGAATGCGCAAGCCAGCCAGGTTCTCCACTGATGACTGATAATCAACAGTGAGCAAAAACTGACACCCACCTACCTCCGTGGGGCTTGCAAGACAGCGGAGGAGACAAAAAGGCCACATGTTCAGCCCACAAACTGTTCCACAGTTAAGTGCTATGAAGAAAAAACTCAGGGCATGTGATAAATTTTAACAAGTGCATGTGGTCTAGTCAGAAGGAATCATGGAGGTTTTCCTAGAGAAGTGAAGTTTGCAGATACTTGAAGCATAAAAGATGACTTTTCCGCTTGGCTGCTTGGTGTTAATTTGGTTATTAGCCTGTTAAAAAGATAATATTCTGAGTGAAGGGAAATCAAATGCCAGTAAATGGCCCCCACCTAGCTGCTGAGCCTCCTCCAGTCCAGCAGACTGCAGATTCACACGTGTTTTTATACTTGAATTCACTTGACTTTCCCCCTTTATTTCCTTGTTTCTCTAAAAAACATTAAGAAACTCTTCTTACCAAATAAACTGATTTTTTTTTCTACCTGCACTTGCTATTTGCCCCCTGAGTCATTTATTTCTAACACCAACACTTTAAAAATGTCTTTCTCCACATAATTCCCTCTTTTTGTCGTATCCAACAGTGATGATAAAAACCCAACCAAGATCTGCCAAAAACATTTTTGGTTTTCCTCAGATTCAATTTGTACTTCAAAAGAAGTTTCTTCACTTCAATCAACTCCTGATTTAAAAAGGTAGCTCCCTTAGCCATTGGAAGTTAGGCCAGTGTGTTAGCTTTCTGTCACTACAATAACAATGCCTGAGAAAATCAACTTAAAGGAGGAAAGGTTTATTTTCTCTCATGGTTTCACAGCATCCAGTCCATGGTCACTGGCTCCATAGTTTCTGGGCTGGTGGAAAGGCAGAACATCATGGCGGAGAATGAACACCTGGTGGAGCTCACAATATGGTAGCCAGGAAGAAAAGAGCAAAAGAGAAAGATTGAGCTTGCAAGAGATCAGGGACAAAATATCCCTGTCTAGGATGTGCCCCCAGTGACATGCTTCCTCCAACTAGGCCCCGCCTCCTACAGTTTTCACCACTCCCCAAAACCCACAGAGCTATAAATCCATGGGTGCATTGACCCATTGATGAGACTAGAGCCCTCGTGACCCAATCACCTTCCAATTCCCCAACGCTGAACACTGCTGCCTTGGAAACCAAGCCTTCAACCCATGAGCTTGTGGGGTACATTTCAGATTCAAAGCACAACAGCAAACTCTTTGGCACTTTTTAAAATTTTTTTTTTTTAATTTTAAACTGACAATTTATAATTGCATGTTTTTTCTGGGGTACAATGTTATGGTTTATTAATATAGTGTGGAATAATTAAATCAATCTTGTTAATAATTAACACAATCATCACCTCCGATAACTAACATTTTTGTGACAAGAAGATTTGAAATTTACTCTTCTAGCAATTTTGAAGTATACAGCAGTTTATGATTTAACTATATTGACCAATTGCCCAATAGATCTATTAAAAAAAGTTCTTTTTGTATCCTTCGAGATTTTGTGCCCTTTGACCACCATCTCATTATTCTTCCAATTTTCATTATCTAATAACCATCATTATACTTTCTGTTCCTACGAGTTCCATTATTTTAGATTCCATGTATAAGTGAAAGCATGCTATATTTGTCTTTCTATGGTTGATTTATTTCCCTTAGTATCATGTTTTCCAAGTGGTTCCATGTTGTCACAAATGACAGAATTTCCTTCTTTATAAGGCTGAATAGTATTCCATTGTGTATGTGTACCAGATTTTCTTTATCCATTCATTTGTTGATGGACACTTAGGTTGCTTTCATCATGTGGCTATTGCAAATAATACTGCAATGAATGTGGGAGTTCAGATATCTCTTTAACAAACTGATTTCGAATCCTTTGGATAAATACTCAGAGGTGGGATTGTTGGATTTATGATAATTCTATTTTTAGTTTCTCTAGAAGTCTCCATAATGGCTGTTTTCCATAATGGCTGTACTAATTTTATTCACCAACAGACTATGAGGCCTCCCTTTCCTACACATCCTTGCCAATACTTCTTATTTTCTTTACTTTTTGAGAATAGTCATTCTGACAGGTGTGAGATAGCAGTGATTTTAATTTTCATTTCTATGTTGATTACAGACGTTGAGCCTTCTTTCCATATATCTGTTGGCCATTCATATATCTTCTTTGGAGAAGTGTCTATTCAGGTCTCTTGTTCATTTCTTAATTTGATTTTGTTTTCTTATTATTGTGTTGTTTGGACTCTATTTATTTTGGATTTTAACCCCTTATCAGATGTGTGGCTTGCAAATCTTTTCTCTTAACCTGCAGGTCATCTCTGTGCACTGTAGTTTGCTTTGCAGATCCTCAGCACTTTGTTGTCTTTGTTGTTCCCCTTAAAAGTGGGAACATAAAGTTGAACCTGGAGCTACAAAAGCTGCTTTAGGTTTTGGATGTCCCCATCTGGGAAAAATCCTTTGTTCCTTACCTCCTTCTTAGGGTTCTGCTATGGTAGGCTTCTTTTTAACCTGTGGCTCTACATCAAAGTGAATGAAGCACTGGGGTGCCCGCTCCTGTCCTCCATGCCCAAGTTAGCTGTGCTTTTCAAGAAAAGGACTTTCCTTGTCAAGGAAAGGTCTTCCTGTCCCAAATCACAGAAAGAAGTCTGTTATGATTAGTTAAAAATGCTAGTCCTCGGGACCAACAATTTGAGGTCTAGCTGCTAGACTTAATAATAAGTTCATTTGTTCCCCACAGCCCTAACTTGAAAACTTACACCGGCCAGTTGGGCAGAGGATAGAGCACTGGAGTCCCCCTAACTGAGGAAACTGTTGTGTCATGGACCAGGTAACCCAAGCTCTCAGGAGCCCTGTACCTCACATGCCTGCCTCTTAAATAAAAAGAGCAATGTTCCTCTTATATCCCTCCTAGGGGCTGTGTGGTTACATCAAGGTGCTCACTCCTCCAAAGAAATGATGTTTAAAGCCTGTGACCTTTGAACAATTACTTGAATATAAAGTCAAAGTTGCTTTGAAAAAAAAAAAAACTTTCAGGTACAAAAGTCCAATCTAATAGTTAGCAATTACAACCCAAAAGCTCCCTCCCACTTTGTGGGTAAGTATGCTTAGAAGTCAAGAAGAGCAAATATTCTCAGATGAAAATTTTCCTGAGGTAAACTTTGGTCTTTGCTTTAGGTAAAAATTGAAATGGAAAGAAAAACATGTCCAGAGAAACAAAAGCTTAGAACAGAGTTTTGGAAATGAGGTCTTTTTAGACAGATGGATATAGTTTTGGAATTGTTTTTGGAAATTGTTTTTTAACCCTTTGACCTAAAACTTTGCTTCAAATGTTGCAGAATGAAGAATTCTTTTGGTGTTCCAAATAATGTCCTGTTAAGAAATCAGCATTCATTTTATTAACAGATATATTTAAGTTAATAAGATGAGAATATTTTCTTTCTCTTCCAGTCTCTTTAGTCTGAAAGAATCTGAATTTAATATGAAAAACAAAACAACTCATGGTGTTCACACTTTGAAGGGTAGCTAGCTCATTTACAATGATATCTCAAATCAAATTGAATTTATATTCATACCACTAGAGTTGGTCCTTCATCCTTTGCTTCAGCAATTTATAACACACTGGAAATCAAGTATTTTTAATAGATTTTTTAAAATTCCACCAAAGATCTTCCACATGCTAAGTATCTCAATATATGTTTCTTGTTAGAGGTACTCGGCATGTTTTAGCTTGTGCTCGTTAAAGTTATTTACATGGCCCAAGGTCAAATTGTGTTGTTTCACATTTTGCTCCTCAGGAACGCCACTGGACTTCGTTGTTTTTATAGCAAAAGATCAATTTCAATGAGGTGGTGGAGAACTTCACTACTAATGGGTCTGTTCAGCAATATATTCACCATGCATTCAATCTGCTGGAGAAATAAAAGCACAGGGTCTGTATCTGGAGTTTCAATGTGGTGATTCCTGATCTGAGCTGTGCTGGTTCTCCCATTGTCTTGCTAGTGCACCAGCAAGGAAGAAGGTCAAGTGTAGCATTCTTTCCAAGAGAGGCAATGGAGCAGTGGCTTTGCTTTGCTTGAGGATTATGGAAGAAATTGAGATGTCTGGAGGTCATTGATGGTAACCTGAGGAGAAAATGGAACTGAACAGGCTGCTTCCACTTAGTGAGGCTCCTTTAGGAGATTATTTACAAGTCTCAGAGTCCAGCTCTGGTGAGCTCAGTTTTACGGAGTTGGAGCAAAGCTGTAAAGTAAGCTGAATTCAACCCATCCAACATTTGAAAGGGCAAGGGAGAGGGGAGGGGAGCGCAAGAGAAGAGAGAGGAGAAAGAGGACTCATTCCAAAACCTGCCTAATTTATTCCTTTCCTCTTTGTCTTTGTCCTCTTGGCTCTCATCTCTTTGACGAAGTGTGCAAGTGGAGTGAATGGAGGTGAATGGCCAAAATGGTAGCCTCCTTTGCTGCTCTGGTATTAAAGCCTTGAGACTTAGGCAGCCATTTTCCCTTGGATCATGGATGTCCAAAGTCACATTCTATTAGCTCAGCAGCACATGCAAAATAATAACCATAAACCCAGAAATGTGCTATGGAATTTTCTCCAGCTCTCTTAACGAGCTTTGCAAAGCTCCTCTGTCAAGGAGTGTGGGGAATGTGTAATTTCAAACACATTTTTAATAGTTTCTCTTGGCTCTCTCTGAAGAAGAGGGAGGCATGCTGACGCGGTTCTAGGAGAGGCAGCAACTTTACAAGAGTAATGTTAAACAAATCACCCAGGTGCTGGTAGCACTTGGAAAGCATGGGGAGCTGCCTGGGAAGCTGTGGATCATCAGGCAAAGAGCAGCACTAGAGTCTGATGTGTGATTCTGGAAGTGAACCTAGTGTGGCATGTGGTGGATACAAATACAGATGGGCAGCTCCAATGTTCTCTGTCCAACTCATTCTTGGTTGCATTCTCTCTTCAGAGAACCTGTTCCTCTTATAACCAAGCAAGATCTTGGAAAACAGAGAAAAGAGGTAGCAAGAGTGGAACTTGGTGGTAGACCACCAAGGAGTTAGGATGCCTGAAGCTCTTGGCTCTCAGATGTCGCAGCAGAGACCTGATACAGCCCCATGTCTTAGACACAATGGGGAGGACTCAGAAAGCCTGGAGATCAGGGAGCAGAAGATGTATGACCTCAAAGGCCACTCTTGCTGAAGAATCCTCACAAAAGACTCATCCCCAAAGACACAAGGCACTGATAGGAAAATTTTATACTAAGGACAAAAAACATTTACAGCAAATAGAAACTCTGTATTTCCTACCTCTCTTCATTTCCTCGCCAGTTATTTAAAAGTCCTTGACCATGTTTTCTTAACTAAAAATCAGAGCTCATGGCAAGATAGCAAGTCAGAATATTTGAAATGGGACTATTTTGAAAAATCTGGCCAATGTGACATATGTTTGACTCAATGAATCTATTGAAGTAGATGATTTTCAAATCAGGAAATGCCACCTGTATTGAAAAAGAAGTTTCGTTTTTTTATCCAATAACTGATCATGAAGAAGTTATTTCCTCATAATTAATTTCAATGTATTATCTGGAAGAGATAAATTGGGGATCATTGAAGAAGAGAAATTGGGGATCATTGAAGAAGGGGTCTAGAAAAGACACTGGGGAAAATTTGTTTCCAACACCCCATTTGACAGATGATGAAATGGTCTCAAAGAAATACAAAATCTCTGGCTGAGAAACATAGGTCCCCACTTCTAAGTCCAGCATTATTTCTACTGCATTCGGCAGCCCCTCCTGCCATGAGGTGTTATTGCTCCAGCCATTGACTCTCCACCATCCCAGACTTTCCAGTGGAAGTTAACAGGCTGCTTCTTTTACTCCTAAACCTTTAGCAGCATTGCAGCCCAAGTGGAATCCTCAGGAAGGAAAACGCTAAGTGGAGTATGGCTTGGGTACAAGTAGGCTAATCATGGTGAGAGACTGGTTGGAGCTATGAGAAAGACATGAGCTCTCTGTACTACCATTTTCCTCCCCACAACCCCCCGAGCTTGTCCTCCCAGTCTCTTTGGGTCATCTATTTCTTCCCTGACAAAAACATCTGGTTGTTTCAAAACTGAAATTTTCATGCATTTCAACTCATGCAGGAATGTTGAAAAGCTGTTCTAAAAAACATAGCTCCTCCCTGTGCCAAACCAGTTGGGCTGGAATGAACAACTGTTGTTATAAATCTCCACTCTGCCTTCTTCAACAGCCCCAGAAGGCACAAAATAGAATGTTTCATGAGACCAGCTAGACAGATTGAATCAGATCTGCCCAGAGGAGCCCTGAGCCTTGGGTATGGAAACACCCCTTTCTCTCCTCTCTCCTCCTGCTCTTTCTTTCAGACCATTTCAGGGACTGTTGGCAAGCGGACAGCATGTCAGAGTTCTCTGTGTTCACAACAAATTCCTTTGTGTCCCTAAGTGGAAAAATATTTTATGACATGGCAGAGCAACTGCTTGTTCTGTGAGTGATTCACAAAGAAAACTCAGCGACCTAATGATGTGTGTCCTCGCCAACACGGAGGGAGGGAAAGAGACAGGAAAAAAAAAAGTGGCCTAGAATCAAAAGACTGAGAGGAACCTTGGAAGTCAATTAAGATGCTAGGCCACCTTTCCTCCCAAGAACTCCCAGCAATAGGCTGTGGAGCTTTCTTTACTACCGTCCATTACCTCAAACCCATAACTTTTAACTGTTCTTATCCACAGAATAAAACACCTTCCCCGAATTCCACGCACAAAATGTTCTGTGCCCTTTGCTTGAGTTTTGTCTTCACTAGTCGCTCTTCCTTGGGAATGTGAATTCTCATCAAGCTCTTCTGGCTCAGCTCTTAGGGCTCTACATAAAGTGCTACCACGTCTTTCTGCAGACTATCTGTCAGCAGATGACTTTGATCTTAGAGCCACAGAGAGCTCACTAGTTCAAAAGGCAGCCCTTGTCATTACCAAGAGGCTTGTCATTCCCTTGTTGAACAATACGGTCTCCCTGTCTCTCCTTATTTCTCCCTTCTTCCACAACATCCTCTTCTTGATAGATCCAATTTTTTCCCATCGGTTCTCCTGTTTTTTGTTTTTTTTTTCCAGAACTTTCCCCAGTGTTCCTGCTTTGAATACACTCCAGTTATTCTTAATCCTCTGATCTTTTCTGTGTGAACTTCTGCCAACCTGGGTATCCTCCATCCTGTTCTTTTGTGATTCATTTTTGGAATATTAAACATGAGACTTCACATTTCTTCCCTGTTAAGTTTTGTTCTGTCCACTCTAGTCAGCCTGGGAGACTGTTAACTGTGTTTTGAATCTTGCATCTATATTCTATAGAACTGATTCTCTCAGTCTCTTTCACATGCAATGTGGATATTTTCTGTCTTCCTAAAAGTCACTGATAAAGTAGGTTGAAGTTGAGAAACAACAGACTGCTGATCTCTTTTCAGATTCATTGTTCGCCAATTTCGAACTCAGCTCATAGTTCACCATATTTTCTATAAAAATTATTATTGGGTATTGTGCCTCAGGCTTTGCTGAAAGCATGCACACCGGGTCCTCTGTCCACTTGGAGACATGTCAAAATGGATCTACATTTGGTGTGGAGAGATGTACCTACACATAGGAACCCATTGTGGCAGTAGGAGGAGAAAGCTTTCTTTTCTAAACAGAAAGGGAAATTCTTGTGAACCTATTTGGTTCACTTCCTTTGCTGCTACATCCTCCCTGGTTCCCTTTGCAGCTGCCTTTTGGACTTCATTCAAAGGAGAGAAGCCTTATTTTGAATATCAAAGAATGTATCAGACTCATTTCCTTACATCCCATTGGACTACCTTTCTAGGTAACATCTCCATTTTAATAGTAGCTCTCTGTGCCTTGGCCTAAAAGAGTGTAAAGGGAATCTGTGGTAATACCAGTTACTAGTGCCATCACCCTTCCTAGGAGGCTGCTTATTCTGCAAAGCTGGCCTTTCTCTCCATATTTGACTTTGTGCCTCCAAACTCTGCACACAGTCAACTCCCAAAACCCTACACTACATCATGGGCAAATGTGGGCACACCCCCCGCGCCATGGGGATCCTCACTGTCTCCAGCTCAGGCTCCTTTTAGCTAATATTGAAAATGGCCTCAAGGGGGGAAAATAGGGGAGGGGAGGTTGGTCAACAGTACTAAGTTATAGTTGGTGTGTCAGTTTTTTGTCACAGTGACCAAAATCCACAATAAGAACAATTTAGAGCTGGGTGCAGTGATGCGCATCTGTAATCCCAGCTTTTTGGGAGGCTGAGGCAGTAGGATTGCCAGTTCAAAGCCAGCCTCAGCAAAAGCAAGGCACTAAGCAGCTCAGTGAGTCCTTGTCTCTAAATAAAAGACAAAATAGGGCTTGGGATGTGGCTCAGTGGTGGAGAGCCCCTGAGTTCAATCTCCAGTACCTCCCCACACCAAAAAAAGAACAACTGAGAGGAGGAAAAGTTTATTTGGGGCTCCTGGTTGCAGAGGTTTCAGTTCATAGGCAGCTGACTCTGTTGTCCTAGGCCCAAGATGATGAGGCAGAACAGCAAGGTGCAAGGGCCTGGAGGAGGATGCTGCTGTGTTATAGAGGCAGGAAGCAGGGGAGAGGGGAGGAGGTTTCAGGAAGGATGAACCTTTCCAGGGCTCACCCCCAGTGACCCACCTTCTCCAGCCACACCCCACCTGCCTGCATTTACTACTCAGGTAGTTCATTCAAACTAGGATGGACTGATTAGGTTGCAGCTCTCAAAATCTAATAAATTTGCCTCCTACGTTAACACAGGAGCTTTTTGAGGATACCTCGTATCCAAACTGTAAGGTTGGATGGTAGAAATCAGTTTTGATATGCTATTGTGTAGTAGGTTTATACAGATAACCATAATGTACTGTGTAGTTCAAAATAGCTCAAAAATGGAATTCTGAACATTTTACCACAAAGAAATGATAAATGTTTAGGTAGTTAGGTTCAGCCTGATTTGAACATTACACAATATGTATAAATGTACTAAAACATCACATTATGCCATGATGCTGTACAATTTTTGTGTCAAGAAGAGAGGAAGAGAGGATGGATGATGGAAGGAAGGAAGGACGATGGAAGGAAAGAAGACAGAAAAGAAGAAAGGAAAGAAGGTAGGAGGGAGGGAGAGAGGGAAGGAGGAAGGAAAGAAGGAAAGAAAATAGCCTCAAGGGGTTTTTGTCTTCAGAGCTTTAGTTAAACTATGCTGATCCAAGGTGGATAAGTTGGGGTTCTAAATACTTCTGCCTTGTCTTTTCCAAGACTCATCTTTATTAATTACAAGTGAAACATCTCATTCATTCATTCCTTTGGCAGAGTCAATAAGTCCCTACTATGTGCCAGCACGAGGTAGGCACATGGGATTCAGATGTGAGCAACATAGAACCACTGCTCTCGGGGTGTTTTGAAGACAGGAATTACCCACATTAGAAACCACATTTTGGGGTGAAGGTTATAGGAAGGACAGGGGGTATAATAGCTGAGAAGTCACTCCAGTGATGGGGAAGGTGACACAGAAAGGAGTCACCTGAGAGCACCTACAAGCCCAAGGGGAGCTAGTAGTTGCTGGGAACTCTGCCCAGAGGAGTTAAGTCCCTGAAGCTCTTTTGGATACTCCCAAAGTTGAGGGTTCCATCTGCATCTTGGAAACTGGATCTAACGCTATTTATTTCAGAGCCCCGCTCAATTTAAACTCTGGGACTGTCCCAGCCTTTGTTTATCTACAGAATATTTACCTAACTGCAGGGTCATTTATTTTATTTTATTTTTTTTTGTAGGGAAAATGTCTGTAGCGCTTCCATCTCATTGCTGAAGTTGCCAGTTCTTCCCACTGAGTCTCCCCTTACTCTTCAAAACACCAGCTATGCCGAGCAGTGCCCCGAAGTCGCCTGTTATAATTAGAATTTCTGAATTCTGTCCCAAGGGCATTGGATTTAAGACACTTGGGCTGGGAAAATGTGTTTTTGACGCCCATCACCAAGGCTCCGTTTATACAGCCTGGCAGGATCAATGGAGAGCACTGTGCTTCTCCCCCCTTTCTGGGGGCGTCAAGGTCTCTTGGCCTGGCCTGCCTTCTGGCCACAGACGCCCAGGGCCCACAGAGGCTGGGCAGCCAGAAGAAAGGAAGGTGAAAAGCAACTTTATGAGAGGGATTTGCTCCGACTTGTCCATTTCAATTTCTGGCTGTTTGGGAAGGAACTGCTGCATTCGGGGTAGACCTCTGCTCCCATCTCTTGTCCCCCTCCTCCTCACTGTAGCTGGACAGCCACTCTGTCACCTTGTCAGGCATCCTTTATTTCCTCTTTCTCAGGCCTTTCCAGGGCTTGTGGCCTCTAGAAGCACCTCGGTGGAGAGTGAGAGGGTTTGCACAGAAACTCAGAGCCAGAGAATACATCTGCAAACGTGGAAAATTTCCCATTTGCATTCTCCCTAAACATTTGACAAGAATTAAAGTTTCCCTCAGGGGAACCAATTTCACATATTGAAACCAAACTTTTTTCCTTCTTACATTCTCTCTTTCTCCCTCCGTGTCTCGGATTCAAAAGGAATGACTTCCTCTGAAGTAAAGCCACTTGTGCTTGGACGTGTGGTGGTAAACACCGCCTGCCTAGCGTGCCCCCGGTTTAAATTAGGGTGCTGTGGCCGGCTCCGTGTTTACTGTTCTGAATGCGTTTCAGACCTGTCACAAGTCATATCCTACTGTGGCACCAGGGCCTGGCCAAGGCAAAACCTGTTTTCCCTGGAAAAGTAATAAAATGCGGAGCTGGGTTCTTTTAAAAATGGCTTCTGTTTCACAATTCAAGTTGAGTTTTGTGTCAGGAAATGATTACCCATTAAGCTTTTAAGGTGGGGGGGGTGGGTGAAGAGGGGTGGGGACAGGAAGGCAGAGGGAGGAGGGGCCTGAGACAGAGAAGGCCGGATTGAATGGGGTGTGCTATGTCTTCTGCCCCAGTCAGGCTAGCTTGGGCTGAGCACTGGCCCTCAACTTGTTCCTCCAAGTCTGACAGCAGGCAAGCCTCCAGGCAGGGGAGAATCGGGGCACCCCACAAAGTAGCAGCTATCAGGTTCTCTAGTGGTGGGGTCACTTACGCAGCTCTGGGCAGGGCTCCCTTCAAACAGCATAAGTAGACTGAATATACATCTGTAATGAAGCCAAGCAGCCACTGGATGTCAGCAGCTGGTGTCATTTTGAGACCACGGGGATGGGCTAGGGAAGATTTCAGGCATTTTGAGGCAAGTTGGCCTCCAGGAAAACAAAAATGGAAATGAGGGACATGAGGCTGGGGAGAGGAGGGCCATGGGTGGACTGAACAGAGATTCACAGCCATAAATATGCATGTCTGCCAATGTGGGTTCCAGTTGAATGTGGATGCACACACAGGCTAGATTGTAGCATGTTTGTGAGCACCCCCAAAAGGGTGGTGAGCTCAAATACACATTTGAAACTTTCATTGGAAACACATGCTCAATTAACACAAATGAAAGCATATCTTAGAAAATTAAACTTGCACCTAAGCAATGAATAAGCTGGCTCATTTTTATTTACTCACCATCCTCATGTTTTGGCTGTGGAGGAAGTCTAGAAGGTTTTCAGACACATTGAGCCCGATGGCAGGCTTTCCAGAATCAAGCTACAGCCGGGGAAAGGATGGAAAACTGGAGTTTTTATTTAGTACCCTGTGTGACCCTACTTATCCAGTTTGGAAAAGGGATTCAGAGAGAAATCATTCATTTTATTTTAAAATTGTTACAATATACGTATACAGAAATGCATCTATCAGCAAAATTTTATTAAACTGAACATATTTGTGTACCTCAGTCACAGGAAAAAAATAATAACATCACAGAAGTATCTCTCATGTTCATTTCCATACACCACCTTCTCCCCTTTAATGATTACATTTTAATTTACCTTTTCCTTGCCAGTCACTAAAGATGATGATTTATTTCATGTCAGAAATTCAGGGCAAAGTGAACCCAAGTCATGGGGAAAATGAACCCTTCTGCTCCAATGTGCCCTGTTCCTGGTACCCTCTGCAACAGCAGTGATGGTTTTGCTCTCCTGGCTGTGTCTGTATCCTCCCTCAGGCTCCCTGATGCCACCCAGATTTCAGGGTCCAGCTCAGATAACAGCCTCAAAATGTTTCCCCATCTCTCCCTCTCCACGTTCCAGTAGCACATGGAGTTCATTAATTCACTCCTGTATGTTGAGAGCCAACCAAACCCAGGATCTTGACTCTCAAGGAACATAGCAATCTATGAGTTGAGAAGAGACAAGTTATAAACACAGTTGATAAGAAAGCCCCCAAAGAAGACACTTGACTTTCATCTCAAAAGACCAGGAAAAACTTCCTAAAACAAGAGGAGCCTAAGTAGGGACCTAACAGACTCATTTAGAACGGAGAGGTGGCTGGAGAGACTAGATTTCAAAGTAATGAGAATGTGCAAAAATGAGAAAAAGGTACATGTTGGTCAGTTTTCTGTTACTGTGACAAAATACCTGAGATAACTTATAAGGAGGAAATGTTTATTTTGCCTAATGTTTTCTGTCCATGGTCACTTGATTTCATTACTCTGGGGACTCTGGCAAGGCGGTATGTCACAGCAGGGAGTTAGTGGTAGAGAGACCTACTCACTTGGCATCTGGGAAGCAGACAGAGCGAGAGGTAGAAATTGGGAACCCAATACTGCCTTCAAGGGCCCACATCTAATGACCCACTAGGCCTCACCTCCTAAAGGTCCCCAACTCCTAATAGAGTCACAGTTTACCACCAAGCCTTAACTCATGGACCTTGGGGGACCTTCAAAATCCAAACCCCTAATAGGTTTTGTTTTTTTTTTTTTAAAGAGAGAGGAGAGAGAGAGAGAGAGAGAGAGAGAGAGAGAGAGAGAGAGAGATTGAGAGAGAGAATTTTTAAANGAGGAGAGAGAGAGAGAGAGAGAGAGAGAGAGAGAGAGAGAGAGAGATTGAGAGAGAGAATTTTTAAAAAAATATTTATTTTTTAGTTTTCGGCGGACACAACATCTTTGTTTGTATGCGGTGCTGAGGATCCAACCCGGGCCGCACGCATGCCAGGCGAGCACGTGAGCCACATCCCCAGCCCCCCTAATAGGTTTTGAGGTGAGGTTGGAAGGTTTAGATGGGATCAGACCATGAAGTGTATGTCCATTTATGCTCTGGGTGACTCTGTCTTGGTTTGAACTGGTGTAGTCCCTATTCACATCTGTGGTCCCAGGATAACTCCCTCCTTCACTCTCAGTAGTGATTGGTCTAAACAACAAATGATATGCCATTCCATTCAATCCATGACAGAAACTGTGACCTTAATCCTAAAGTCCCATGGAGTCAGTAAAGTGCTTTGAGAAGGGAAGACAGATGATCACTTTGTATTTCATTTTGCAACTATAGGAGACTAACCACAGTAGAATTACTTTGACCACAGTTAGGAGAATGTTTTTAATAAAATAATGATGAGGCAAGAGAGATTTTAGGAAACTATTGTGTTAATCCAAGGTGGAGATGATGGTAATTAGGGAAGATATTGATAGTGATGATGGATGGATTCAAGATGGGTTCAAGATATATGGGAAATATGGAGGGAGAGGAATAGCAGGGAGTTGGTGATTTTATTTGCTGAATGTTCATTCACTCCTTTTGAATTGCCTGCTAAGATTTTAACTTAGATTTTGCTGGGAGCCTGGTGCCATAGTTCTAGGAACATAGAACCCTTGCAAAAACTGGAAAAAGGGAATTAGAACCATGTCCCAGTTAGGTGTCTGCCTGTCCAGAATACACAGCTCTACAGGTCCCAGAAAATGGCTCAGGTTGAGAGTTAGGTCAGAAATGGGGTAGAGCAGTACTGGTTGGGGGGGGGGGG
>NW_026000016.1:12325726-12371042 GCF_001458135.2 Marmota marmota marmota | reverse complement strand
GGGGGGGGGGGGTACAGCTTGGCAGCAATAGGGTTCTCTGCCAAAGCATTGCCTTTTGACTAGGAGGTAGGTTTACATCCTGTAGGGTTGAGGAATGTTACAGGCTTGTGAACTACATTTTAAAAAATATTTTATCAACACCCTCTAAAGTAGAACAAACTCTAGTCAATGCCACATGTGTTTTCCATGTGTTTTGCGACTGTAGAAAGTAACCAAACAACTCTGTATTGAACTTGTCAGAATATAATCAAAAATTCTGCTAATTACTTCAGCATGAAGCCTACTGAGTACTCTCCCTTAATCATCAGAAGCAGGTCCTATTAGTGAGCACCACAGTTCAATAACACCACTTTATTGTGTTTCTTGGACAACTGCAAAAGCTTATCATTCATTGCAAGTTTTTCTTATTTTTTGGACCCTTTGTCCCTGTAACAGACATTATTACTCACTATATCAAGAGTCCAGGCTGGGAAAAGCACCATGCAAAGAAATTCCTGAAATGGGAATAGACATTCACGTTGGAATAGAAGTTTTTGCCAGAAAGTTAAACTTTAGCAAATGAATTGATTCTTCTAAGCTGCTGGCTTCCTTGTGGAAAAGCACAGTAAACATCAAAACCTGCCATTGTGTACTTGCTTTATCTATGAGAGGCCAGTCATAATGACAGGACAAAGCCAAAGGAGTTTTGAGCCCGAGGGGAAAAATTAAAAGGTTTATAACATTTACAAAGAAAAGCATTATTTCTCTTTGATCTTGCCTGAGTCTCATTTCAGTTCCTTTTAAGTATCTACATAGTCTGCCAGGGATGGGAGGGGGACAAAAAAAAGAAAGTGAAAGTGTTGAAAAAGAAATAGTAAATTCTCCAATAGAGAGAATGCATAATTATTCATATGGATATGAGAGAACTGTGGTGCAGAGCCTGTAAATGTTTATATTTGGTTTTTAAATGAAATATGGTAAACCCCACTTACTATTCAGAAATCCAAATTTATAAAACAGACTTTTTTTTGTTATTGTTGTTAGTGGGAAGAGGAGGTGGAAATGGGCTGGGATAGGAGTTTATTCATGTAAAAAGAAAGAAAGAAAGAAAGAAACACTTTACTTTGCAAAATGGATTCACTGAAAGCTTCCTTCAAGTAACAGTCCTGCGGGTGCATTTAACTCACCAAAAAAAATCAATTTTAAACAGAGTTTTATGAATAAAGTCTGGGTTATACAGTGGAAATGTTATAGGCATTTTAAAATAAAAACAGACCAGGGAAAATATTCAAATAAATTTGCATTCCTTGAATAAACTTTTCCTGGGCAAATAATGGATAGTGGCTTCAGACTGTGATGGCAGGGTCACTGTTGGGAGAAAATTGGAGCAGGTAAATTAAGTAGGACTTATCATATGTTTCAAAATGGGCCAGAGAACAATCTAAGGATCAAGTTTTGATAGGAGATTTTGCTTTCAAAAAAGTTGATGCATTGCTAGTTCAAGATGCATGTTAACTTCCATTACATTTAAGCACACAGGAAATTTCCTCTCCCATTCCAAATTCCTATTCAAATAATCAAATAAATGTGTGACGAAGAAGTCTGTGTCCATATTTACCTGTTAGAAAATATTCCATATTCCAGTTAGAAAAAACAGAAAGCAGAGAGAAGGGGCTAGGGATTGTGGCTCAGCGGTAGAGCATTCACCTAGCATGGGCGGGACCCGGGTTGGATCCTCAGCTCCACATAAAAAATAAAAGGCATTGTGTTGTATCCATCTACACCTAAAAAATAAATATTAAAAAAAAAGAAAGCAGAGAGAAGGTAGAGCTTGATAACTCCTTGCTGTTATTCCCAGGAAGTCTTAAAAGTGTTACTGGAAAGGTAATTTGTACAAAGTAAAGAATTTAATAGAAATTTTGAATCTAGAAATTTTTAGATGATGTCAACATTAATTGGGAGTTGGGGAACATGAAGTGGAAGGCTGTTAGATGTCTTGTTTGAAAAGACAGGAGGGGAATCAGTGAATAGATATTTCTTGATTGACTGTCATTAGGAATTTAGAAGCAAATATTACTGAAGGCGACCTTCCGTAGAATGAACATAGGAAGAGAGAAAGAATAAAACAATACCACATATCATGTTACCAAGGGAAAAGTTGCTTTTATATTGACTCTTTTCAATATACAGAGACAATTTGGGGGAAATACTGAGATTTACAACCACATGCATATACTTTGGTGCAGGCAAACATGACATCCAGAGACCACTTGCACTTTTTCTTGCATGGTATGTTAACCAGTTTGGGGATGTGGAGAAGTGGGTAGAGTTGAATAGAGGTGGAGAGAAAAAAATGTAACATGTGTAAAAGTCAAGATCCAGTGAGAGAAAGGAGTCAAGTTAACTAGCAAGAGAAAGGTGATTTGTGAGAGATCCCTAAGGTCAAGATGATCAAAGAACATTCAGGAAGGGATTGGCTTCATTTGGTAACTAAGTTTCTGGGCTGCTACAATTCAGGTCTTCAGTAAAGGCTTTGCAGAAGGCTTGGCAATAATGAAAAGCTTGGCAAGAGGTTTAGAGAGTGTGGTGTTGGGGAGAATATCAGAAAGGGAGAAAGGGAACACCTCTGGGCCAGAGCGAAGCTGTGGTGGCACCCAGCTCTAAGAAAGGCTGCTAGAGATGCTGAAAGGGTTGACAGACATTCAAAAGGAAACCTCTCCGTGAAGATGGGAGTCCCTACAAACTCAACAAAATCCTGGAGAGATTTCTCATTGAATGTGGTGAACAGAGTCAATAGTTTTGTTCTATTTTTGAGTATCAAGGACCATAGATATTTAGGGTAGGGAATGTTTAAAATATTAGAATTAAAAAGAGAAATTTATCTAAAAGTAAAGTGAAAAAGAAAAAAATAGCCACAAAACATTAAATCAGATTTTTTTAAAAAATGTTAGATCAAATAAAACAATTATCATATTGCACGTGTATAGTTAAACTTGCTATTAAATGGTGAAAACTCAGAGACTCGCAATTCGCGGCAAGATAATGCAGATCATAGTCGCCCAGAGCTCACACTGCAATAACTAAAAACAATCCTGAAATTATGTCTTCAGAGACATAGGAGATTTGTGGGAATGAAAGCACTAGATGAGTTGGAATTCTGCTTTCTTTGCTGAGATCATTTGTCAACTGGTTAAAACAAGAAACTGACTATATGCTATTTACCAGAGACAGACTTTAAAGTATTGTTTATGAGAGGATTTATTTATAAGGACACAGGGAAATGGAAAAAGAGAAGAAAAAATATGTCCTCCAAATCCTAATTAAAAGATAGCTGGTAGCTATGATTCAAATTATAATATTTAAGGTAAGAAATGTTAAGGGACTGCAAGATATGTTGATGATAAAGGAGCTAATTCATCAAGACATTTGCATATGCCTAGTAATATAGTTAAAATATATAATGCAAAAGTTGCTAGATTTAGTGTAGAAATTGATCATCCAATAATACTTGGAAACTTTCATATGTCATTCTCAATAACTGATATAAATTAATATCAATAAGTAGGAAAAGCATTAATAAAACATGGACAATCCGAACTTAATTCATAGATAAAGAACCTCACATTCAACCACTGCAGAACACACATACAAGTTTAGATGAATGTCTTCCAAAATAGACCATATTCTGGGTTATAGAGTATGTCTCAAAATATGTCACAGGACTGAGAGAGTGTTCTCTGGGCACAGTATAATTAAACTTGGAATCAATAACAGAGAGAAGAGTAGAATATCCTCAACATCAATAAAATGTGCATCAAGAAGGAAATCACAAAAGTTATGAGCTATTTTGAACTGAATAATTAACAATATCAAAATGTATGAAATTTAGTTTTGACCAAAGAAAATTTTATACTTCTAAATGAATATATTAGAAAAAGAAAAGTGGGAAAACAATGATGTAAGTCTCCTTCTCAAAATATTACAAAATGAAGATCAAATTTAACTCAAATAGAATGAAGGAAAAGAAAAACTAAAGCAGAAATCAGTGACATAGAAACCAAAATTTTAACAGAAACAAAATCAACAAATTGAAAATGCAAACAACTTTAAAAAACCATTTAGCAATAAATATTAAAACCAACCAGGCATATATTCTATGATCTAGCAACTCCACTCCTGGAATATATATTAAGAAAAATGAGTTTTTATGTTTTCCAAAAGATAATAAATTACAAAACATGGATTAGATATGTATAAGAATGCTTATAGCAACAAGTTCCATAATAGCCAAAAATGAAAATCTAAATTTCCATTAATAGAAAAATAGACAAATTGTGGTAAGATCTTATACAATAAACCACACAGGAATAACATTGAACAAAATAAACTAGAATGAAATGAGTTCATACTGTGTGCTTCCATTTAAAAGAAATGCAAAATCAATCTATGTTAATAGAAATTAAATGGTGTCTTCTGTGGGGAAACTTGACAAAGAGGCTATGGTAGAGATGCAGAGGCACTTTCCAGATCCCCCTGTGAGGCATGTTGTCAGCCAAAAGCCTTCAACTGTCAAGTGCTTCAAGGATTGCATCAGTAGCAGAGAGTTGCCTCAACTGAGTAATGGGAAGGATAGCCCAATTGAAATGGATGCAATATAATTTGAATGGGTTCTTTTAGTTCCAGAACTTCCTGTAGGTTTGGCTGAAGCTGTAAGCCCATATCCCACCTTTGCATCTCCTTCTACCCAATTCTGCTTCCCTTACTCACTTTCACAAATATTGATCCTGAGACAGAAGTTGGTGTCCAGGAAATTTATTATGACCTCATAATAAATATCCTGGACACCAACTTCTGTCTCAGAGTCTGCTTCCAAGAGAACTCAGACCACAGCACAGGATCAGAGGGGAGCATGCCAGGGTCCTGGAAATGGTCTATAATTAGATTTGGGAGTTGAATATACAAGTATGGTGCACATGTAAAAATCAATTCAATTGTCCATTTAAGATTTATGGAAATTATATAAATCATACCTCCAAAAATGGAAGGAGGAAGTGGAGAAGGGGAAGGAGAAGGAAGAGAAATGACAAAGACTTAAATTGGGTTTTAAAATGCAACTGTTTTAAAAAGATATACCTCAAAATAAATGAAAGAAACATTTTAAAAATAAACAATGGAAACTCATGTGTATTGAATATATGACTTAATCTTCACTCTCTACAAACTTCAAAAAAAACCTGTTAAGGAAGTCGGGGCCTAATCCAACATGATGATGATTTGGCCTACTTTTTTCTCTATAAGGCGCAAGATCTCTGGTTTAATTCCTAGGTCCTTGATCCACTTTGAGTTGAGTTTTATGCATGGTGAGAGATAGGGGGTTAGTTTCAATTTGCTGCATATGGATTTCCAGTTCTCCCAGCATCATTTGTTGAAGAGGCTATCTTTTCTCCATTGTATGGTTTTGGCACCTTTACCTAATACAAGATACCTATAATTATGTGGGTTTGTCTCGGTGTCTTCTGTTCTGTACTATTGGTCTACATGTCTATTTTGGTGCAAATACCATGCCGTCTCTGTTACTATAATTTTGTATAGTTTAACATCTAGTATTATGATACCTCCTATTATAGTCTTCTTGCTAAAGATTGCTTTGGCTATTCTGGGTCTCTTATTTTTCCAAATGAATTTCATGATTACTTTTTATGTTTCTGTAAGGAATGATGTTGGGATTTTAATTGGAATTGCTTTGATTCTGTATAGCACTCTTGGTAATATGGCCATTTTGAATGTCTGAAAAGAATGTGCAAAAGGTCTAAGTCTACAAAGACAAAAAGAAAATCATGGTAAGGTTTTATTATTAACATTTTGAAAGCAGAATGGTAACTGACTTAAAGTAGAGAAAAAATTGAAAACTTATTTTGTGGACAGAGAAACCAATAGAAAACAAACCATAGCTCCTGAGAAGCTCAGGAATTCTGGGCACCAGGTTATGAAGACAAGACTCTAGGGTGTGACTGAAGTCAGAGAGATTGGCTATGTCCTTGTATTCAGCAGTCACACTCCATCCCCTAACCTTGCCCGGTCATATCACTACTTCTCCCCATTTCTAACTGTCTGGATTTGGGATATAACCAGACATGGAAGAAAAGTTAGCATGAGGTGCCATACTGAAAACAGAGGACTCAAATGAAAATTGACATCTTCAGTGGTGAGACCTCGGCCCTCTTCCTTTACATGGGTTTTAGAATGTTAATAGGCAGCATTAACTCTGTAGCAGAAGAGTTGTGAATTCTTTGGGGGGAACTGACCAGCCCAAATGAAAGATGGCTCTCATCTATTCTTGCAAGAGCCCTGTGCTCTTGGAGTCAGAGTAACTGGCTTCCAGTAAGACCTCAGTTTGTCAAGTTGGCTGAAGATCCCATATCACCTGCTGACCTCATCAACAAAACCCAACCTATTCCCCTAGTAACCTACTCTGGGTTTCCTCCTGCATTTGGGAGAAGGTTCAAGACTATTTAATTTTAATGTCAAAAAAATTGCTAAATGCCATCAATGTCAGATTATAACTGAATAAAGAACACAATTTCTAAAAGAGGAATATTTTCAAGATATTGAATGAAGCTACAATGAAGTGTACCTTAATTTAATATGTAAATCCTAACAGGAGGTTTTCAAAGAAATCAATGAAATAATCCTGTATTTCATCTAAAAAATGAATATCAAAGACACTAATTTTTAAAGAATAATGAAAGTAGACTTATATTAAAGTTATATTAAAATTAATTATAAATTTACACATAGTAGAAGTCCAAAACTCTGCTGCCAGAACACACAAGTTAACAGAACCAGTGAGAGTTCAATATGAGACTAAGTTTGGTATATGACAAAAGTGACATTTAATAGTAGTGTGAAAAAAAGTAGGTTGTTCAATAAATTGCATTGAGGATCATTTCAGAAAGGAAAGTGAAATTACTTTATTTTCTTTCTAATGGTTAATTGGTGAAGAGTTAATGAGAGCTGGGTGTCCTATGTCAAGGTTGGTAACCTGACCACTCTCAGTTTCCCTATCATGTATAAAATATGGTTGAACTAGATGCATGCTCAGATCTCTCCCAGTTCTAATGTTCTGTACTCCATCTAAACTGAGATGATTGCAGCTTTTATTTGCTTTTTCAAAGCTCAATTGAGCAGTGGCATTTGGTAAATCAAAATAGCAAGACAAAAATAAAAATAAACTTGTCTGGCCTTCTCTCTTGAAAGAAGACTGAGATGGGTCCATTCTAAGCCTTGAGGGCCTGAGGGACACTTGAAGCTTTTTGACATGCACTGTTTGTTTTCAATGGGAAATTACTCAAAATGTAATAAGGAAATATTTTGCTGAGTAAATAGATTCGTTTACATCTTGCGGCATGGACGGTTAAAAAGAATCCTGGCCTTTTAACTTACTTGGCTGAGATTCCTAGTCAAAAAGAGGGATTTCTCTTTCGCCAGTATTTCTGTCTTTCCAAGGGGGTTATTCCTCTTCCTGCTTTTGATATTAGATATTTTAAGACACTCGAAAACCAGAGAGGGAAAAGAGATTTTCTTCTATTCTGATGAGGAAGAAAATTATTAATGTTTTGTGGTCAGAGCCTTCCCGGCATCCCCCTCTGCCTCTCTAAGAGAATTCTAGTGTTGCCAGCTCAGGGCCTCCGGTTCTCTCTGCAAAATTGAGGCGATGGTGAGATAGAGACACCACAGGACCAGAGAGGACCTGGGGTTTGCCTTGGACATGACAAGAGTATTCATGAGAAAGAAAAGGGGTGCATTACAGAGAGGGACAGAGGGAGAAGAGAGCAGCAGGCATGGGATCTGGAGTCAGGATGGAGGTTCCTGGGGTCAGTGGTGATTTCTGTGGTGAATATGGAGTGGAAGAGACCCAGAGAGAGGATTGGGGATGATTGGCTGTGTGCTGAAAGCACATTTCTTGGCAATTTTCCCCTCCATCAATGTTGGAACTGGTTTCATTTACATTTTTCAACAGAATGTGGTTCTTTGAATCAAAACGTATGTGCTGAAGCTGGGCCAGGGGTGCGCTAGTTATATTTGGGTTATGACACAAGAGCCAAAGGTGGTGTCATTCTTGGTCCTTTTCTCTTGGCCTTGTTGCCCTGTTATTTTTGCCTCACCTAAAGGTCTCCTATTCTTTGCTCAAAGGCCTACTCTGCAGCATGCTGCCCTTCACCAATTCCTTGAATCCAATTCAGGTAAAAATGTATTTTAAACAAAATCAGTTTAAAATACTACTAACACCACTTCATCTTCATCCTCATTTGTGGAGTCTCTGAAGAAAAGCTGAGCATTCCTTCCTTTCAACTTGACTACAGACACCCCAATTCTGCCACACACACACCTTACCAACTGCCTGTCTATAGACATAATGACATTCCTTTGAATGACAGAACCAAAGTCCACAGAGGAAATATTCAATGCTGGCTCCTTGCTTTCTCATATCCTTCCCCTGCCTCCAAACACTATTCCAGTGATGTTAATGTAGCAGAACAGACCCCCTCCCTCCAAAAAACAAAATCCTGTTGCCATAGCATTAAGCATCTAGAGGAGACACACACACACACACACACACACACAGTTACCAACAAACATTCTGATAGATAATGGTGAATGTTAAGGATGAAGAAGGAAGCAGGTATTAGCATAGGAAATTCCATACCAGTACAAAGGAAAATAGTCAACATTTTAGGCAGAGTGGCGGGGTTGGGGGGAAGCGGTCTCACTGAGAAGATGGTGTTGGATAGACTTGGAGGAAGTGAACTGGGAGCAGCTAGAGGGAGACCTGAGCAGGAAGTTGCCTCCAAGAGTGACTGGAACAACTGACAAGTGTGGGGGCAGTACAAAATGATTTCAGAGGGAGAGTGGGTGCCGGGGGAGCACATTTTTTGGGATCTTGTTTGTCATAGTGAGGACTTGGTTTTTACTTGATGTGAGTTGGAAGATTATTGGAGGGATTTGTGCTGAGTAGGGACGTGATATGAATTTCAAACAGGATCACACTGGCTTGTGTTTTGAAAATAGATTTGAAGACAGGGAAGAGACAAGGAGGCAGGTTGTGGAGCTCTGTGGCAGTGTGCATGAGAAAGTGGGGACTTGCACCAGAGTAGTAGCAGGGGCAGAAGTGAGAAATGAGAGTCTGACTTCTTTTATGGGAAAGTTGATATGATTTGCTGATCATTTGGATACAAGATGTGAAAGAATTAGAGGAGTCAAAGATGATTTTGGGTTTAGATAGGACAGAAGTGTCATTAATTGAGAAAGGGACAATGATAGGTGGATCAGGTATGGGTAGAAATATCAAGAACTCAATTTGGAATATACTAAGTTTAATAAAAATATACTAAGTTTAAAAAGATATTGGGTCAGCACTTATATAAACGAGTTAAGAGTAGTGGTTTGGACCATAGAAATATGACATGAAGTTTCCTTTATATGGGTGGTATTCAAAACCATACAAAGGTTTATGATCTCTAAGGGAATGTTTGTAGTTGGACAAGAGAGGAGACCCACAGACTGGGAACTGGGAACCAAAATTTAGAAGTCAAGGAGATAAGGATGCTTTAGAAAATGAAACTAAAAGATGTGGCCAGAAAGGGATTGTCCTGGAAATACAGTGAAGAAAGCACTCTGAAAAGGATGACATGATCAGATGTTAAATCTGATCTTTCAAGTCAAGTGAGGACTAAGATTCGGTCATTGAATTTATCAAAATGGAGCTCATCAGTTGCATGGACAAACTTAATTTCTGGGAATGGTAGAGAACAAAATCTTATGGAAGATTTCATAATTTAACACAAAGAGGAGAGTTAATATAAAGAGAGAAGAAGTTCTGGAACAATATTTTTTAATAGGCTAACAAAAGCAAGAAAAGGCGTTGACCTCATGCAAATGTTCTTTTGTAACAGAAAAGAAAATGGCAACAAAGATGGTTTGTAGTCAAATATGGTGGTTGGAACTAATGGAAAATCTTTCTGGTTGCTTCTGCTTTCTTGGTGAAATAAGCAAAGTTATAAGTTGAGAGGGAGGATGGAGAAAGAAATAAAGTGTTTTTATAGGATAGTGGAAGACTGAACAGATTCAAAAAAGTGTAGTATAACCAATGAAGAGTATCAAGTGTCCAATGATCATGAGCTAAACAAGACCAATGAACATAGTATTGCTTTAATAAATTACCCAAAACAGCTGCACCAGAACAGGGTCAAATAGAATGTTGGATTTAACTAGGACTGGAATTTTGCTGTGGAGATAGTCTGAGAAATTTTGACAATGTTTGCTTCATATATTTTGCTTATCTATTATTAGGTACATACATGTTCATAATTACTATATTGATTTGCTGTATCAAAACTTTCATTAATATGTAGTGGCTTCTTTGTCTCTTGTAACATTTTTAAAAATTTAAAGTCTATTTTGCCTGATATTAGTATAGCCATTCCAAATCTCTTTTGGTTACTATTTTGCATGAATACCTGTTCACATGTTTTCATTTTCAACCTATTTGTGTTATGAGTATCTTGTGGACAGTACATAATTGAATTTTTTCCAATACTGGGGGTCAAACCCAGTGCATCCTAGGTAAAGCATGCTTTTAAAATCCATCCTGTCAATTTGTGTCTTTTGATTGGAGAGTTTAATCCACTTATAATTAAAGTAATCACTAATAAGGAGGACTTATTCATTTGTCATTTGTATTCTACACTCCCATGGCTCTTAGTCCTTCATTTCCTGTATTAATACTTCCTTTTGTCTTTAAACGAATTTTTGTAGTCAAATTTTAAAATTCCTTTTCCATTTTCTTTAGAGCATATTCTATAGCTACATTTTTTCCTGTGGCCCCCGTGGGTATTGCATTGATATCCTAAAGTTATAACACTCTAATTTGAATATATACCACCTTAACTTTAGCAACATACCAAAATTTGGCTCTAATGTATTATCTCTTCCCACATTCGTTTTGCATTAGTGATACCACAAATTTTTATGCACTGTGAGCCCTAAAACATAGTCTAATGACTGTTTTAGAAATGCATTTGTTGGGATAGGAAGAATAGTAGAATGAATCTGACATTATCACCCTATATACATGTATGACTACATGACTGGTGTGATTCTATGTCAGGTACAACCAGAATAATGAGAAATTATACTCCATTTATGTATGGTATGTCAAAGTGCATTCTACTGTTGTGTATAACTAATTAGAACAAAGAATGCATTTGTCTTTTTAATTCATGTTACAAATCAAAATTAAATAAAGCTAGCTTTTATAATTGCACATATATTTACATTTTACTAGTGAACTTTAGTCTTACTCTGTTTTTTCATTATTATCTAGTCTTCCTTTATTTCAACCTGAAGAAATCTCTGTGGTGTATTTTGCTTGGCAGATCTGGTGGTAATGAACTCTCACCTTTATTTATCTGAAAGTGTCCTAATTTCTCCCTCACTTTTGAAGGATAGTTTTTCTAGGTATAAAATTGTCAATTGGCAGCTTTTTTAAAAATCACTTTGAAAATACTTTTGAATAAGTTTCAATACTTCTTTTTTCCTGCTTTCAATGTTCTTGCTTTTCTTTGTCTTTTGACAGTTTGATTATAATGTATCTCATTGTGAATCTCTTTGAATTTATAATATCTAAAATTTGTTGAGCTTTTGAGTTTGCAGATTTATATTTTGTGTCACACTTAGGAAGTCTGCAGCCATTATTTCTTTTTAAAAATATTTTTTTTTAGTTGTCAATGGTGCTGAGAATTAAACCCAGTCCCTCACATTTGCTAGGCAAGCACTCTATCACTGAGCCACAATCCTAACCTGCCATTATTTCTTCAAATAATTCCTCTGCTTTGTTCCCCTTGCCTTCTCTTTCAGGGACTTCCATAATGCATATGTTGGTGTGCTGCCTTGGACTCTACTCACTTTTCTTCAATCTTTTTTTTCCTTTTCTGTTTATTTGACTCAATATTTCAATCATCTGTCTTTAAGTTCACTGATTCTTCTTCCTGCTCAAATATGATTTTAAGTTTCTCTAGAACATTTTTAATTTTAGCTATTGTAATTCCATTTCCAGAATACTTTTTTGTTTTGTTTTTTAAGTTTTCTGTTTCTTTACTGATGCTTAGTAGTATAGTTTACATGTGAAGTGGCCCCCAAAAGCTCACACATGAGACAGTGCAAGAAGCTTTGGAGCAGCAGTGAAAAAGTTGACTAAAACACTTAGATTTTGTGCACACATCATTTTCAAAACATTGTTCATGTCTCATTTTGTTCTTTAAGAATTTCCAAGACAGATGTTTTTGTATCTTTGTCTAGTAGATCTATCATCTATCTGATATTCCTCATAGACATTTTCTTTCCTTCAAATGGGCTATACTCTCTTATTTCTTTGTATGCCTTTGTGATTTGTTGTTGTTGCTACTGTTATTTAAAACTGGACTTTCAAATATGATAATGTGGTAATTCTGAAAATCATATTTGACTCCCTTTAGAGATTGCTGTTTTTCTACTTTTTTTTTCTAACTATTACTGAGTATCTCAATGTTGGGGATCAGCCTGTGGTGTAAATATAGGATCTTTTTAGTTCTTCTCTGAGTCTGTGTCATTCTTTGGGCATATGCAGTGATTTTCTAAATTTCTCTTCATGTGCAGTTGCTTAAAAATATCTTAATCCTTACACATCTAATTCCCAAAAGAAAAAAAAAAAAAGGCAAATGAAGAGGGAAACACAGGCTCTGTTTCTTTACATTTCCTGGAAGCCATTTCAGCTGGTAGATGGAGCTTGCAACGATGGCAGCCTACCTCTCTATCTGCACCTCTATAATCAGAAACAGTAATTAGTTATCAAAACACAGACCCTAGATATCCAGCGGACAACATCTTCTGGGCTACCCTAAAAATACTGCAAAATTTACTTCGGCCAATGGCTGAAGTTTGAGAGACTAACTTCTAAAATTGATCAAAATTAATCCTGGTTTGCAGGCTAATTCTCTTGATAGCTGTAAGCCTTCTAATAGACTCCAGAGTTACAAAATAATTATAGAGGTTCTGCCAGTAAAATAGATACGTAGGTGGAGAGTTGGATTCTTGGCCCCGCTGGCTCTGCTAGCTTCCCTGATATCATTCCTGCACTATCAGTTTTCATAATACTATTACCAGCAATGGTGTCACAAAATCAGGTTATCAATAAATGCTGGAATACCAATTCAGCAAATAAATCACTCATGAATATCAGTTGGCATTTGCATTTATTTTGATTATGAAGAAAGTGAAGCAATTAAGAAGTAAATCACAACCTCACTTATTTTTTTAATTAATTAATTTGTCCCAATTTGTTATACATGACAGAATAATGCATTTCAGTTCATAGTACACAAATGGAGCGCAATTTTTTATTTCTCTGGTTGTACACAAAGTAGAGTCACACCATTCATGTCTTTATACGTGTATCTAAGGTAATGATGTCCATCTCATTTTACCATGTTTCTCAGTTGGTAGAGTACTTGCCTCACTTATTTTTTTATAAGTAGAGAGAAAGATTTCTTTGTTGATCTGGATAATGGTTCTTGAATTCTGAATGAATGTTTCCTCAACTTTCTGTGCTATTCATACTGTAACACTAAGACAAAACTCCATTCTAATTTTAACATTTAAGAATTTTCTCATTCTTAACACTTTCTTCTCACTTTCTTAAATCTAGACCATATTAGAAAACTATTTCCAAAAAGAACCACACAGTAAACATTTGGGCTTTTCAGGCCATATGGCCTCTGTTGCAAATACTTAACTGTGCTGTTATAGCACAAAGTAACAATAGACAATATGTAAACATGGCTGTGTTCCAATAAAGTTTTATTTATGGATACTAGATTTTGAATTTCATATAATTTTCAAGTATCACAAAATATCATTATCGTTTTATTCCAGCCCCAAAACTTAAAAACCAATCTTATTGTTTTACAACAATAAGTGGCAGGCTGCCTTTGGGCCATAGTTTACTGATCTCTAAAGTATTTTTTAAAAAAACTAATAGTAAAAAAAAATCAAATCCAGTTCTGACTTATGGCATTTGTCAATTTCTATCACCTGATACTCCGACCTGGCTAATTTCAAGCTACTAATGTAATGCCATTGAATATGAAGTTGCACCCCATTATTACACAATTATATCATCATTTACCTTTTTGTCCCTCCAGAGACAGTGGACAAAAAGAAACATAAAAACATAACTAATAATAGCAGATAAGAAAATAGATATGAAGCAATACATTTTAGATAGTCGGTATATTTGTGATTCTGCATCTGTAGATTTGACCAATCCAGGATCAAAAATGTTTGAAAAAAATTGTACTGAATTTATTTAGCAGTTTTTTCTTGTCATTATTCCCTAAACAATATAGATAATAACTTATATTTACATAGAATTTATATTGTCTTAGCTATTATAAGTAATCTAGAAATGAAAATTTAACAGTTGGTTCTTGCAAGCTGGTAGGAAGCTGCCTCCAACACACCACCCAAGTTCTGGGGACTCCCAAAGGACTTCAGTTAATGGAGTGGAGTCTTGCATGTGGATGTTCCTATTTTGACTTGTACAGGCATTCTTTTGAGGCCCAGGTACTTTATCTTCCACAATATCTTCCCTGAGCCCTTGACAAGATGTGTTTTCTGAGGTCTGACAATCTGATTGACATCCCTTTTCTGTGAATTAGCCCCACACCAGGTTTATCAAATTCTGTCCCACAGGAGCTTGGATCTTAAAACTAAGAGATTGCCAGTTATTTTTGGCTATGACTAGTATTATAAAATGTATATTTCAGAGCCATCAGGGCAGAGATACAAGAAAAGTAAGCTGAAGAAAAAAAGAGTGAATTAGATGCACATGGAGAATGGTGGTTTCCAGTTGTACAGAAATGGAAAGATTTCTTTGGTTTGCAAATTCCTGCTTTAGGTGCTCTATGATGCCCAATTGTTCTTGAATGCTTTGGGTATGTTTTTGAACTCAAGTCTCCTTTGGCTTTGGGTTTTTTTTTTCTCTTAAGCTAACATAGTACTTTCTATAACTTGTACCCCAAATTATTTAACTATTAAGACCTTTCAACCAAGAGTAATACTGATCATTCCTGAATCCTCTCTGTATTTTACCTGACAGTCTTTTCTACCTTATTTGACAGTTGTTTATATGCACATTTTATCTCCTCAATAGTTACTGAAGGTATATCGTTAATTTTGAAACTCCTTTCACTGGCTTTGATGAAACAAAGTGAAATGTAAGAAAAATACAATTTATAGATAGTTAGGATCAATTTCAGATATTACCTCTATACTTCAGAATATTCCACATCTATTTGGAGAGACAAGACATACTATACACAAGAGAAAGTCACAGAAAATTTCAATGATACAATTCATCTGATCACCAAACTGGACGAGGAGTCCAGAAAGATTAAGCGCATGGTGAGCATTCTATAATTATTTGTGAAATGAAGAAATGAAACAGTGAAGAAAATATCAAGGAGTCAGAGTTGGCTAAAGGTCAGTTTCTGCTCTGCAGAAACTCCAGCTCAGTTGGAGGAAATGCACAGCCACACATGGTTACAGCAAGGAGTTGAGTGACATGCTGGAGGATCTCATGGAGTCTTGTGGATGCACCCAGAGGAAAGCATCTTACTGCTCATTACGGTCCAGGCACTACTCTCAACTTTTAGAAATTATTATTTATTCAATCCCATAACAAGTGTATCAGAAAAATACTATGAGTTAAGTATCCTTCAGGTCGTTGATCTGTAGTTTTACCATTTTGCTCAGCGGATGCTTCTCCGTAGGGACCAGTGGGCCAGCTGCTCAGCTTGGTGTCCAGGGAGCTTTGTCAGTGATACCTTGAGGATGGGACCCAAGTCTAAACACGAAATTCATTTATGTTTTCTAGACACCTTATATTCATAGCCTGAAGTTAATTTTACACAATATTTTAAATAATTTTTTCCATGTAACACTTTCAAGAAGTGCACTGCTCCACTTGCAGAGTCATGTTCATGCTCAAAGAGCTTCAAATTGTTGAGCATTTTGGATTTTGGATTAAGGTGCTCAACCTGTATCATTATCAACTGTTTGAAAGATGGAGACCTTAAGGTACAAAGAGGTTAAGTAATTTTCCCAGACATTTTTAGTAAGTAGGTAGCTGAGCCAGGGACACAGTGACAGACTGTATGTCCCTAAGCACTGAGTTATGCTGGTTCTACATCTTTGCTGGTATGTGTCAGGCTCTCTGGTGGCAGTGAGAATTTTCACTCTTATCCACCCTGCTACAGGGAACAGGTAAAGGATATCGTACAGATGGATTAGGATGTGCAGAGACTGACCAGATTTGGAGTCATCTGGAATACTTCAAAGAGAAAATTGAACAAAGTTGGACTCTCTTCAATCATAAAAGTATCCCCTCCAACACTATCACAGTGTTTCCTCAGGATTGCATTTGAAAAATTCCTGCGAATTTAGAACATTTTTTCTGGCCTATTTTAATGGCATTCTCTGTGTGTAATTAATGTCTTCAGATTGATTTTAGATATTAAATGTCACAGAAAATGCTGATTTCAAAGAAAAAAAAACCCTCACTGTCTTTGTAACGCAAATAGGAACTTGTGGGATCTACTTATATTTTAATTGCTTTTCCTTGCACATTGGCCTTGGGGCTTTAATCTACTAGGAAGTGGAGTAAGTGACAGCGTTGGCATATGTTTTCTCTGCTGTCCTGTGTAATACTGTCTGGGAAATGCTGTACTAAATAGGTAACATTTGGGCTAGGTTATTCACCCTTTCACCCAATCTCTAAATCTCCCTTTCTGCCAAGTTTTGGCCCAGGAGTCATGACCATTAGGGACTCTTGGTAATCTAGATACCTTGTGGCTTTGGCTTTTGGTTGACTTTAGCCAATGGGAGGGCAGGAAAGAGGAGTGGTGGAATATTTCTCCCCATACCATCTACTCCTTCGCTGCTTTGTAGCGCATTGTAAGCCATGCCTGCATTCTCTCCTGGTGACATCTTCTGTTGAATGGTTCCTCCTCTCTGGCTCTGCTTTCACTGGACAGATCCTGGCCTTTAGAAAGGTATGCTTGTTCTTCCAAAGCTCAGGACCCTAAAAACCCCTGTTCATTCCTTTAACCTTGCTTTTAAATAATCCCTGCATTATATTCTCTTTAGAAGCCCATCCAAGAGCTCTCTTGTCTCCTGGGGCTCTGGCTGATCTGGTAGTCATGCCAAATAAAGTTTCCTAGGTATGAATCCAATCCTCCTTACTGTGACTACACGGATCTGTGTGATCTAATCCTGCCCACACCTCAATTTCATGTCTTACCACTCTCTTCTTCTTCACTGGGCTTTTGTATGTGAAACTTCTTTTGGTTCCCAGAGTACACACTGACTTGAGCACTTGCCTCTCCTGCCTGTCTTTACCCTCCCATGGCTCCTTCTTGTCTTTTGGAATTCATTCAGACATTTCCTCAGAGAAATATTGCAATTCAACCTACCTGTCAACTCTTCTAATTGTATACCCTGTCCCCACTTATCTCTTTCTGCCCCAGACTGGCCCTCCAAACCATTTCTAGCTCTTCATACCACTCAGCCCAGTAGTGAATTATCTTTTTTTTCCTGTCTATTCCCTTTCTTTCCACATGAGTAGGTTAGCCTGTTGAGAACAAAAGAGATCTTGTCATTTACTTCTTATCTCCAGCATGTATAACAGCACCTGGCATCTAGCAAGTGCTCAGATAATATTTAAAAAAAAATAATGGAATTCTTATTTACCTTGCCATTAGTTTCATTCTAATACGTATTTTTATGAAACAGAGCCAAAGAATATTTCACATAACTGACAGTGGGGTAAATTTTCATTCCATTTTGTTCCTAGAAAAAGCCAAAAGAGCCCTCCTGTCTACAGGAGGCCCTGGGGCTCCTCACAGAACGAGAGCAGTGTTTCAGCCAGGGTGGCTGCATAAGGCAATGCTCTGTTGGAAGCCGGTTAAAAAATATTTGTGGGAAATGTTTTCCTAGTGTTCACAGCTTAATGGAAAGCTGTTATTTTAAAGGTGCTGTACGGGCCCTGTTGTGTTCCTCAAATGGGTTCTCTATGAAACAGCTCGAAATGAGTCTCAGGCCCTCTGGAGACGTTTTTGATAGAGACCAAATTCACAGTTCCTGACTTGGCCCCATTTGCTCAGGGAGACAGCCTTGTTTGTCCTGCCCCGTGGCTGTGAGGTGGAGCTTCCTGAGAAGCCAGCCAGTTCCACGAAGGACCGCTGCGCCTGAAGGCTGGTGCTTTCCTGGCCCTCACGGCGCCTGTAAACCTGTCTCCTGATGCTGGGTGACCTACTGACCTGTAAGGCTGTGACTAGTCACTAGGAGACACATTCTCTTCACAATCATCCATATTAACACTAACCTGTGCCCCTGTCATGATCTTGGGCAACACTGGGAAAGATTTCTGAATGGTGTTTTCAGTATTCTTTGCCACTTGTTTCAGACATTACCTGGTTTATACAGTAATATAAGATTGTTAGTTTGAGCATCAATATTATCCAGATTAACTGGGCTTCTTATCTTGTGTAGGTAGATAATGTACCCAAAAACCATGTCATTCAAGCAGATTTTTTCCATAAGTATCTCAGACTCACTGCATTAGGGTTTTCCAAAGAGAACCAGTAGAAGATATTATATTATTTCATTATATCATATTATATTATACATATGCCATTTTCATAAAATATATATATATATATATATATATGAAAGGATGTATTAGTGGAATTGGGTCATGTGATTTTGAAGGCTGAAAAACTGCCATGATAGGCTGTGTGGGAGCTGGAGACCCTGGGGTGCTTGCCCGAGTCTGATGACTTCAGCATGAGGGAAGCCGATTGCAAATTCTTAGTCTGAGATCAAAGGCCTGAGAAAATGGGCAGCAGCTAGTTTAAGTCCTGGAGCTTAAAGATTGGAGACCATAGAGTTCTGATATCTAAGGGGAGGAGGAGAGTGTCCAGCTCTAGTGTAGAGGTGGGTGGGGGAGGGGGAGGGGAGGGATTGTGAGAGAGAACACTCTTTTTGTTCTTTGGGGGCCCTCAGCTATTGGATGGTGCCTGCCCACATCAAGGGCAGATCTTTCCCACTCAGTCCTCTGACACATGCCAATCTTCTCTGGAAACACCCTCACAGACATACCCAAAAGTAATGCAGTGATGGAATTCCTTTATCTAATCAAGAAGACACCTAAAATTAACCATCACACTCATCAAGTTCAGAAAGGAATTCAATTCTTGCTTCCCAACCCTGCTGACCTGGTTTGCACTCAATGTTTGCTCCTTAAGTTCTCTCATTTGTCTGGTTACTCAGGTCAGAAGAGCCCCAGGACTTCCCCAGTTACTTCTTTCTCAACATCCCACACTCTAATCGGCCTCCAGGACACTGAACCTGAATGGTCCATTTCTCTCTATGCCCTGCTACCATCCAATCTGGGATGCTTTTTTCTGTAGCCCTGACAATTGCCACAACCTCTTCACTGTCCTTCCAGTCTCTGGGATGATTGCTGTTTAAAATATTCTACTTACCATAGCCAGAGTGATTTCTTGCTAAAATTCAAATGTGATGCTGTGACCCATGCTCACTGGACACTCCCTTCCTTCAGACTGGAGTCTGAACATGTTGGCCTAAAAGCCCCCTTGATCTGGTGCCACATCTCCCAGATTTCTCCAGAAGCTCCCAACCCTGCTCCATAATTCTGCACTTTCTTCTGCCTGCTATGCAGGTCATTGTTGTACCTGGCTTTCTTCAACTTTCAGACCCACAGTTATTGTGCTTTTTCTCTACCTTAGAGGCCCTCCTTCCACTGCACCTCCTTTGTCTAGCCTTAGCCTGACCACTCCTGCTATTTCCCTCAGCTCTCCCTTAGGCATCCCTACACAGGAAGCACCCTCGGACCACCACCATCCCTGAGCAAGGTGAGGTACCCCTCCTATTTATATCCCCTGCAAGCTCTTCCCAACCCTTTCTCTGTCCTATGAGTGCCTCTTATTTGCCCATTTTCCTAGTGGGGACATAGATCCTTGGGGCAGGGGCTGCATCCAGTTCATGTTGTATCCTTAGAGACTTTCAGAGTTCCTGGCTAAGGTGACTTTGCAGGAAATAAATAGGATCTCAAACTCTGTGAATATCCTTGGCCCAGACATAAGGACAGATGATGCAATAGAGAAGGGGTGCTGTCTTGGAGTAACTTTGACTACTATAAGAGATACCCATCCCATAGTCCTAGACAAAGCAGCCATAGCAAGGAAATGTGAACCCATACAGCAGCCTTGGAGGCTGAGATCTTTCCAGAAATGCTAAGGGTCTTCTTCAACACATATTTTAGGAGTCTGCACAGATTCATCTTTACATGACTTCAAACATCTTGAATTGTAGCCACCCTGAGTGCCACAGAGTAAACCAGGTCAGAGTTCCCGCAGTTTCCCAGCACACTCTAAAAAGAACCATTATCATGGCTTGTGAAGCTTTTCAACTAGACCCTGGCATCAGGAATGGGCTTGAATCTTTGATATTAGCTTAAGATAAACTAGGTACCTTCCAGCTTGGATGAACTCCTTTTTGTTCTGACCAATACAGACCCTACTTCTGGCCCACTTGGTCTGGCTGCTGCCAATAACCACGCTTCCATCAGTAAGACCTCCTGGATCGGTCTGCCTCTTTCTTTGGTCTCAGCACTATTAGGTTGCTTATGTACTGGGAACCAGGTTGATCCAGAATATAAGCTGAGTGGAAGTGTGTGCCTCCAGGAACACTTTTGGTCAGTGTTGGGCATTATAAAATTTCTCGTCAGCATCATAAGAAAGAAGTTCAAGCAAAATGAGAGGCATTAGGCTTCCAGCTGCAGTCTGGAGGGGACACTGCTCCTAGTAAGGCAGGGCAGGACCATGGGGGAGCAGGCAGAGCCTCAGCAGGAGACTCAGCCCCAGGGGAGTAGGAGTTAGAAGAGAAAGTTGGCCAACAGAGAGAAGAGATCCACTGCCAGGAGAACCCCAAATGCTTTCTCATTCCCCTTGTGAAAGGATTGTGTGAGTTTACGATGTAAGGCACCTTTGGGGGAGCATCCAAGAGAAATCCTTTTAGCACAAATACCAGGCTTATATAGAACTCACATTGTTCAGAAGGGCAGAAAGGAAACAAGTAAATCAATCCAACAATGTGGAGATTGTTTTCTTTTGCTGTCTCTGGTCTTACCCCGCTCTGCCTCAAAGCCTTGCTCATTGGCGATACCCATCAGAGATTGGAGGGTGGGAGAATGGGAGAAACCAAGAGGTTGTCTCTCTGCTTCAGAAAGCCCCCTCTCTAGTGGCTCCAGCGCCCCCCGCCCTGTCCTATGTTGTACCAGCACCCTCAGGCCAGCCTGCTGGGGGCCCAGCTTCTGCCAGGTGTTCTGGCTCCAGGGCTCAACTCACAAGCCCCTCTCATCTCTTCAGTCTTGGAGTGGCAACCCGAGTGTCCCTGTTTGACCTCCCATCTCCTCCATCACATCTATACCCAATTTTCTGGGTATATCTTCCCTGTTTAAAATATCTGAGTGTTTATGTTTTCCTTAATAAACCCTAACTTATACAGGGCCTAGGAAGAAATTCTCTAAAGTTAAGAAAAAAATATTCATAAGGCAAAGGGAACACCCTTTAGTAAAAGATTTACTACAGGAAAAGAAAGTCTATTGTAGGCAGCAACTGCTATGGGCTTGTCATAAAATATTTAAAAACACAGACTTTATGAAATAGGATTGAAGTCATTAAACTGAGATTTTTAAAAATAGTAAATGGAAGGAATGCTATGAATTTCAAGATTAAATAAAAGATTTGAATTAATAGCTCATAAAATTGAGTTAGTCATATGAAAGATAGGCTTAAGAAAATTTCCCAGAATGTAGAGAAAAGGAAAAAAAATGTTCTGAAAAAAATGATTTTGGAGGTCATCTTTGTAAATTTAATAAGGAGTCCTATATATGGTCGATGTCAAGTTGAGATATTTATTGTAAAGCCAACAGAATTTTGGGTAGTGAAACAGTTGAATTTTAAGCAAAACATATATACATGTCACAGTTTGTTTGGGAAATTTTGAAAACCTGTTGTAACTTAGATTTACCTGAGAACTATTAACATCAAGGGACATTTCCTGAATTCTATCCTCAGAGATTTTGAGAAACTCTGGGACAGGGCCAGAGAATCTATATTTTAAAAAATTTCTCAATTCATTTTGACAAAGTTAGTCAGGACCAAGGTTTTAAAAGTACAGGTTTTAACAGAAAAGTTAAAGTACTGCACCATCTGGTGGCAACATACCCCACTTGCAGTGTGTGTATGTGTGTGTGTGTGTGTGTGTGTGTGTGAGAGAGAGAGAGAGAGAGAGAGAGAGATGTGGGGGAGTGGTTATCAGCATAGCACATGATTTCTTTCTTTTTTTTTTTCATTAATTCTGTTGAGCAAAAATTAACAGCTGACTGTAAATGTTTTGACAAAGAATGGGACCATGAAGTGAACTGGTCAGGAAAAAGCAGAAGAAATATTGACTTCCAAAATGAAAGAAGCCCAAGGCATTGTAAAATCAGCATGAGAAGGGCATTTTATTCTCCTGGTTGACAGAAACCCCTAATTCTGTTCTTCCCAGAGTCTCTCCTCTATAGAGCCAGGCTGGCCTCAGGGACTCTGCATCTTTAAGACACTCAGACCTGCACATTGCAAAGAAGTTCTTGCTCTTACTCTGTGAGAAAAGTTATTGAATCATGGATGGAGATAGCCAAAGGGAGATAAATGTTGAAAATGGAGGCAGTCCACTTGTCCACTTGCCAGGTAGAGCTTGTGGTCCAAAGGCCACAGCCCCATGGCAGACTCAGGAGTCAACTCCAGCCTTGTTTTGAGACTTCCGGTTTGAATGTACCATACTCTACATCCACCATTCAGGAGCAGTTCCCTTAATGTTAAACCCTGTGAAGTCCGGACCAGGAAAAGTAGAATCCTCTCCTACACCTACGTAGTCCATGCACTTGGTTCATGTCCTCTTTGAGGCTTTACCATCTTGCTAAGGAAGCTAGCTCAGAAATCCCACCATCTTTCCAGTGAAACTCTGCCTACCAGTTTGACCCTCATAGACTCAACAGATTTACTGTTGAACCATACTGAAATCCAAGACAAACCTGTCTGTTCTTCTACAACAGTATACCCAAATATGGAAAAGACTGGCTTCCATAAAGAAATTTTCACACCTGGACTGTTGGCTTTGCTTTTCTATGATTTTTGTTTGTGATTAGTACCAGAACTCTGACTTCAACTTAGAGACAGATGACCACACAGCTACATAAAGAGGAAGAAGGAGAGAGAAGAAGGGCAGGCAAAGATTAAAAGGGGAGGTAAGAAAGTAAGACAAGGTTGTGAGCTTCCTTTGGAGAAATGACATGGTTGTGGTTACATAGGGTATTTCTGGGGACAACAGTGGCAGAAAAGAAACTGAAATGTGATTTCAGATGCTTGAATGTTGTTATACTTCCTATTAACATTGCAGGGCAGGAAACAGGTCTGTTCGGGTTTAATGCCAAAAGATGAGAAGCTAAATCCACTGGCTCCTTTCTGATAGTATTTAATGAGCCAGCTCAACGCTGAGGCCATTTCTCCATTGGTCAATGGTAAAAGTATGGAAAATTCCAGACAATGAACAAACAAAACCTTCCCATGTGTTTGACTTTGGAGTGCATGATATATGATGGCAGGGTTTTTAGTAGCAGATTTCCTTCCTAATGATGTTTTTCTTAGGCTACTAGGCAGTACCCCCTCTGCTCCAGCAGTCATGGCTTCCTGAAGTGCACGCTGCCATGTGGCTCTGCCTCTTTTGTAATGCCAACTTAACCTGCTTATGTGAAAATTTCCTCAATGATTTTTCACGAATTTAAGCTGATATATGCAATTACATTCTATCTCTGCAGTGTGGAGGTAAAACGGAATCATTATGACTAGGTAAAATAACTTTAAATATATTCTCATGATAGGTCTCTTCTGCTAGACCCATGTGACAAATGCTGTTTTCTGAGAAATCTAAAAAATAAGCTTTAGATAAACTAGCATCAGTTCTAACTGAGGGTCATTGGACTAGAGTCTCAAGTTACTAAAAGTCAATTCTCTGAAAGCAAATTCACAAAAGAACTAATTTCCTGGATGAATGAGGAATTCCCCCAAGTTGTTGCTGCCATTGAGCATATAAATGAGTGACATCAAAACAAGCTGCTTACTGCCTCTTCTACTCCTGCAGATTAATTCTGGCTCTGATATTTGCTTTTTCAGCAGTATCTGCTGCTGCCACCAGATCACTAGGTAAGCTGACATTTTCAGCTGAATGTTGTTCTGTTTCTCATGAAGGGCTACTGGAGAGTAGAGTCATGGCCTCTGCTCAGAGGTCTTTGTGCCAGCACAGAATCCTCCCAGAATCCAGTAAGTGTGCTTTGTTATATCTCAGTAAGTGTATGCTGGAATTGTCACACTCACTTTCATGTCATTCAACCTCACAAGGGAGGCAGGTGGAGGCCCTGAGGACAGTGGAGGCCCAGTGGGAAGAACCTGATGTCTGATGGCTCCGAGAAGGAGGCAGGAGGGAGAAAGGAATGGAGCAAGTTTGGAAGATGAAGAAGATGACACCAGGGAGAGAGCCACTGCAGGATAGGTAGATATTCTGAGTGAGAAGGACCATATGGCAGAGCCCTAAAGATGAGCATCATGGTGTCCTCCAAAGGTAAATGTGGAGAAAGTGGCAGAGTCCTGAGTGACTTCACTATTTGATACTTATAAAAAGTATCTTTTGGGGGTAAATTTTAGATACAACAATTCAGTGCCACTACTTATACTCACCATATTGTATAGTGATGACCACCAACCAGTTCCATGACTTTTTCATGATCCCAAATAGAAACTGAGTAACCATTAAGCTATAACTCCCTGATCCTCTTTCCCCAGGCCTTAGTAATCTCTACTTTAAATTTCTAGTTTAATTTCTGCCTTCCAGAGTCGGCCTGTTCTAGGAACTTCATCTAAGTGGAGTTATGAAATGTCTGTCCCTTTGCATTTGGCTTATGACAGCACAATGTCATCAAGGTTCATTCATGTTATAGCATGTATCACAATTTTATTTCTATTTATGTTTGAATAATATTTGACATCTCTTTTCAACAATGTAATCTCTACTATTTCTAATACCTTTGCAAAAATCCAGAATCTTTGATGAGGTCTATGTAACCTATGAATATAACTGAAACCTTTGTCTTAAGACCCAGGGTTGGAGATACAGACCTGGCAGCTCAGGCCCCAGTGAAGAGTTGCTTCCTTAAAGGATCCATTCCTTCTTTCCAAGAAACTCTTCACCCCATTGCCCTCATTTGACCTAGTGGGCTTGGGCAAGCTTCAAAGAATGATCCAGCAGGGAGTTAACTATATGGAGAAAGATGGCACAGTATCCATTGTAATCTTTGCCTATACCTTAAAGGCAAAGAAATTTTCTTAATTTGTGGTTATTTACAGCACTGTAAATCAAGCAAATGCCATGAAGTGCCAATAAAAATTTTTAAAAATCAGTCTTAAATAGCTAAACTCTCAACAGCAGCTCATAAAGTGAGGCTTGGCAGTTGTTAGGTAGTTAAGGTTAAATTGACAGTCCTTTGGGGAGTTAAGATATCCAAAAAGCAGAGGTGGTTAAGGCTATAGTGATAAATGGTTGGGCTTGTTGGTTGAGGGGATTTTATAGCACACATTTAAGCTTAACCGCCTGTGAGAAAGTGAACAGGAAATAGAGGTTATCACTTCTTCGTAGTTACTCCATTCATTATGGACCTCTGGGGGTCCTGTGACACTAGGAAAGTCAAGACTGAAGCTATTTGAAGGAGGAAATCACTTCTAGGGAACATGATAGTGTCAGACTAAATAAATAAACAGAGAAAGTGTTAGAGAGTTGTAGGAACTTAGCAAAGATACAAAAAGGAAAGTTAAAAAAAATAAGATCTGTCACAACATGAATTTTTAAGACCCCAATAAAGAGAAATAGTAAGATCGTAGCAATTTTTCCCTGAGGTTTCTCATGGAAGATGTTAGTGCAAAGTTATACTTACGCTACTCCTTCTGCCGGAGCCACCCCCAAGCATCAAGAAGAAGAAAAACAGGGCAAAGTTCCATCTTGGATGAAATTTGGCTTGGAACCAACTACAGAAGATGAAGAATATCTGTTATATGCAGTGAAACTGTGACCAAGTTGAGGGATAATATTCAAGTTGATGCATTTCTCTCCACATCTGCAGAATTGCTCTAAAATTTGCTCTAAAAATTGAGTAAAACAAAATCTTAAAATATCCAACATATCCCACAAATAATCCCTTACTTAGAAATTCAACAACTTGAGTCATGAACAGACCACAGGAAAAAGGGGTAAATCCCAATGGGAGTTTAGTTTCAGCAGGGCTGAAAGACTTATTTTCTCCTACCCAGAAGCAGACTAGAAGGGACACAGACCTGAAAAGTGAGAGAAAACAGGAATCTGGTTTGCAATTGCTGACCTGAGTCAGTTGACTGAATCAGTTGAACAAAGAAATAATCTATGAGAGCTACCGTATTTCACTGTGAGTCATTCAGTTCCTGCCTGGGAGATCCGCCCAGCCTGGAGAGGAAGAGTTCTGCCCTCCAGAGACGCAGAGCAGATTTGGTAAGAAATACGAATACGCTGCGCTTCTAAAACACAAACCTGCACTGTGCCCTCCTCACCTGGGAAAATATTCTTGAGCAAAGTATAATAATAAGTATCAAGGACAGAAAATGAAACTTAAATTCTATTCTCAAAAGGGAGAAAAAGGCAAACGAAGAATCTGCATGCAGAGCAATTTTCCAAGAAAATTTCTGACAAATACTGCTCTCAGAGAAGTTAAACAGGATAAAGATTTAGAAAAGCAAGCTTAAAAAAACCAATAAATAATAAAGTAGCACAGGAAAGAAATGGAAGCTAATTAAAAAGGAAAAGCTAAACCAAGAGACATAACAACAAAAAGAAAACTTGATACTGCTAAAAGCAGGCATGAGAGATGGACTTAAGGGATTTCATTAGAATTCCACTACACTCTTTTTTTCATGTTACCAAATCCCCAAAACCTACCACACAGTGCCTGGCATACACTGGTATACAGCAAATAATAGTTGTGTAACTGAATAAGGCAAATTGGTAATTTTGAGGAAGAAAACAAAAAAAGGGATCCTAGGAGATCATTTAGAGGTAAGTATTGTTTTCCCAAAAATATTTTCAATTTGTAGATCCAGAAGACACAGAGTGTTCCAGAACAACCCTCAGATATATCCTGGTTAAGTTACTACTTCAGAATAAATGAGGAATTGTTTGTGTATTCAGGCAAGGAAAAAAAATAGAAAGAAAACCTAGCAGACAATATATCAAGAAGGACTGTAAGGTGGGCTTCAGAGTTTCTCTCAACACTATCTGATCGGTCATGCCCTAGTGACAGGAGTTCTGAGAGCAAGGTAAGAGCTCAAGATTTACAAGTTCCACTCAGTTCTCAGAATGCATCTTATGCAGTTTCAACGTGATGGAACACAGCATTCACCCAGACAATCTTAAAAACAAGTACTGACAGAATCCATCTAGTGAAAGATAAGTCAAAATAAAGAACACAAGAAGGGGTGGTTATAAGCAAAGGGACTCACGTTAAGCTTTAAACCTGTTTCAGTGACTGGGAAAATTTTGGTTTCAGAGAAAAAGTTGGATACATAGTGACAATATAAAATTTAAAAAGAATGTTTTAAAATGGCATGTGAGAATACAATGTAAAAGAGTTCTATACATTCAACAGAGAGTACTTAAGGTGTACAGGGCAAGAACTCAACATTGGGGAAATGGCCACATACATGTGCACCTCACCTGCCTTACGCCTCATGGGCAGCTCCAATTCAACCACCTCAGGGAAGCTGCTCTTTAAGTTGGGGAGTTGAGCAAGGTGTTGGTTCTACAAGACTATAGATACATGCACACACACACACATGCATATGCACATGCACACACACATGCACGCACATATACATACATACATATCATGGGAGGGAGGGAGAGAGAGCCTTTGTTTGTTTTCCTGTCTAGACTAGAACCTGGATTGCTACAGAGGAGAACTTCAAAGGGAACATCTATATCTCTAAGTGCTCAGAGAAAGTTTGGCTGTTGTTATGGTTTGAATATGAGGTGTTCCCCAAAAGCTCATGTGTGGACAATACAAGAAAGTTCAGAAGTGAAATGATTAGAATTTGACAAGTGACCTAATCGGTAGATTAATCCACAGATATGGATTATTTGGGTGGTTAATGTATTTGGCAAGTAGGGTGTGATTGGAGGAAATAGTAAGCGGGGAAGTGCCTTTGGGGTTTTTATTTTGTCCTTAATAAGTACAGCGCTCACCCTCGCCCTCGCTCCCCCCACTCCCCCACCCACCGCCATCCTTCCTGGTCACCATGTCCAGAGCTGTTTTTTCTCTGCCATACCCTTCCACCAGGATATTTTGCCTGGCTCAGAGCTATGGTGTCAGCCAACTGTGTACTGAGACCTCTGAAACCATAAGCCAAAATAAACTCTTCCTCCTTTATGTGGTTGTTGTCAAGTCTTTTTTGTCATAGCCACAAAAAAAGGGAACTAAAAACTGATTGTGAACATACAGAGACCTCCAAGAAGAAAGAGGTGCTGGATAGTATGAGGTTTTAACCCTCAAAGGGCTGTGGAAGAGCTGAGCAACTGGCCAAGTTCTTCCCACTTCTGCAATTATACAGCCTACAGGGCACAAGATAGCTCTTGGTGCCCTACCAAAGGATTACAGTGTGTCAGCTGGTCTATCTTCTGATCACAAGGGCTGAAAAGTGTCTGCTCCACCCTCCGATTCATAGGATTCCATTGCTTAAGACAAACCTGGGTTTCAAGTTGAAGGACATCTTGAACATGCAATGAAAAATCAACACCAAGAATCCAGAGAGGAATAAAACAATATTTAGGGTAGGCAGGTCCTACTGAAACACAACTTGACAATAAATAAAGAAAAAAAATGTATTTAAGAAGAATCATTTGTAGCATTACAAAAGGTATTTTCTTGGAGGAATTTAAACTCAGAATGAGTTTAAAACAGACCAGTGGCTGTTGCCACCATTTATTAAACATGGGTACATGGAGCTGGCAGAGAAAAGAGACAGCTGTTTTACTTCTTCTTAGTCATCTTGACTAGCATTGAACAAGACACATTGCTAAACATACATGCATGCACACACACAAACACACACACACACACACACACTCACTCACACACAGAGACACATGTGACAAAGTATTCAAAATGTATTATAGAACACTTTTAAAAATCAATAAGGGGTTGGGGTTTTAGCTCAGGGGTAAAGTGCTCACCAAGCACAGGTGAAGCACTGGGTTCAATCCTCAGCACCACATAAAAATAAATAAATAAAAATAAAGGCATTGTGTCCACTGACAATTAAAAAATACTTTGAAAAAAATCAATAAGAAAAGAACATGATCCAATATAAAATGGGCTAAAAACTTAAACAGGTATTGCTACAATATTCAAATAATACGTATTAAAACCACAACTTAAACATGAATTAAATATTTATATTAAGTGATATCAACATATTCATAATTATTATTTTGTATTAATATTAAAAACAAAATTTCAAACCATAGAATGCTTCTGAAAATCTACCACAGAGGTGCTGGGGTTGTGGCTCAGTGGTAGAGTGCTTGCCTAGCACGTGCAACTGCCCGGGTCTGATCCTCAGCACCACATAAAAATAAATAAATAAAGGTATTGTTTCCAACTACAACTAAAAAATAAATACTTAAAACAAAATCTACCACAAAGGCTAACACATTAAAAAATGAAAATGCCCAAATTGACAAGTTTGTGAATTTACTAGATCCTCATACTCTTCATCTGGAAATATAAACTGTGCTACAACTATGGGAAAGTGTTTGCTAATTCCATTAGAAGTACTCTTTAAAAGTCCAGCTCCTCCCAGAAGAAATGCATACATAAATTTATCACAAGATACATACAAGAATGTTTTTAAAGTGTTATTCACATAGACACTCCAAACCAAAAAAATAAACGATATGTCCACCAACAGTAGAATATCTAAATAATTTGTGGTATATTCACATAATAATGCAATAATATTTACCACAAAAATGAATTGCTGCTGTATGTAATAAGAAGGATAAATCTCACAAACACAATATTAAACAAAACAAAACATAAATTCAAATATAACACTGTAGTTACTTATATTTCAAAAGTAGGCAGAAGTCAGAAAAAATGGTTAATTTTATAGGGGGTTCTGAAGTACTTATAGTATTCTTAATTTTGAATTGAGTGTTGGTTCCACAGTTACATTTTTAAAAAATTTTGAATTGTACACTTACAGTTTGTGATTTTTTTCTATGTTTAAACTAATTAAAAATGTCCAGAAAAAAATCAACATCTATTAATAATAAAACCGCTTAATAAATCTAGAATAAACTAATATTGTATTAAAATAATGAATTACTCACAAGTCAACATCCATTCTCATGTAAATATTGAAACATTTGAAGTGATCCCATGAATGTAAAAAAATATACAAGAGGGCTCACTATCATCTCTATTATTAAAAATTGTTCTAAGAATACTAGTCAGTACCACATGGTAGGAGGAAGATAAAGAATATAAACATTAAAAAGAGATGTAAATTTTCATTACTTGGAAATAATATGATTGTCTACCTTAAAATCCAAGGGAAACATTTGGAAAATTAATTTAAGCAATAGAATCATAATTAAGTTACTTACTAAAAAAGTAATATTTGGGCTACAAACAAATGATAATTAAGATCATATAAAAATGGAAAAATCATACTGACAAATGCAACACAAAATAACTACCAAGGAATAAATTGATATGAAACATAAAATAAACTAAGACTTTACTGAGAATCAATTAGAAGAATAAAATTTAATAATAAAACTCAATATTGGAAAATATATATTGATCTATGCTTCATGAAATCCACAAATACCATCAATCTTTAGGGAAGAGGGATCTGAGAACATAACTTATCATGTTATCATGTATAGCTTTTTTTTTTTGTAGCAGGGATTGAACCCAGAGGTGCTTAACCACTGAGCAACATCACCCTTTATTATTATTATTTTAAATTTTGAGACCAGATCTCACTAAATTGCTCACGACCTTGCTAAGTTGCTGAGGCTGGCTTTAAATTTGTGATCCTCCTGCCTCAGTCTCCCAAGCTGCTGGGATTATAAGCATGTGCCACCATGCCTAGCTATCATGGATATCTTTAAAAGATAAAATTATATATAAAAAAAAGCAAGCCCAAGAAAATTCTGAGGAAAAATTCAGAAATAAATATTTAGATTAGTAAATAATTTTGACACAACCAACTAGGTTTCACTGGGCCGGAGTGGGGAGGTGGGAAGGGGGAGTGTTTGAGGGAGAGTCTGATATCTAGCTTACTTGTTATGTAAAACAAATTTCAAATGGGTAGAAGATTTAAATAATAACTATAAAACTAATGGCAGGAAATATGGACAAATCTTTTCACAGTCTTGGCCCTGACTATATGCCAGGTATTATAATGAGTTCTGTGTATAAAATCCAACATAACCTTCACAATATTTGGAAGTAGGTACTATTATGATCTGTATTTTCAGTTGAGGACACTGCAGTATAGAGGAAATTTTTCAATTTTTTAAAGTGTCTTGTCTAAGGTTGTAGAGCCAGCGAGCAGAAGAGAGATGACCTGACCCTCAGCTGTCTGGCTCCAGAGTTTGTGTTCTCAACTACCATACTTCTTCTCTACATCCTGTATATGTGCACATAAGCTTCTGATTTAAGAAATAATGTAAGTGAAGTTAAAAAAAAATAAAACAACAAACTGGGAAAATATAATATTCATACATATAGAGAAGGCACTGAATTTTTTAATATACAAAGAATTTATATAAATCACTTACAATTAAAAGAAAAAGTCATGAAGAACTAATTCACTGAGAACATATACCATCAGTTTATGCAGTGTCACTCGACTTAAAAAACACAAGTGAAAACAATGATGATTTTTACCTACCACACTGTCAAATCGTGAAAATTTTGAGAAATACTCAATATTTTGATCATGTTAGGAAAAACAGAAATGCCTTATTGTTGGAAGTAGAAATTGGTAGAATTTTTTCAGTGGTAATTTGGCAAATCCATTAAAACATTAACCTACCTATCCTATCACTTGAGACATCAATTCTCCTTTATCATATCAATTCCATAGAGATCTAGTGGCCAAGCGCAAAAGCACAAGGCTGTCCACTGACTCAGTGTTTGTAATAGTGCTACTCAATGTGAACCGACTATATTTCTAAGGGCACTGTGAGTTTGGCTGACTTTTTTTTTCCCCATAGGAAGATTTTCTTAATGAAGACAGCAGTGCATTTGATTTATGTTTGGGTACAAACTCCTCATCTCAGTATGAAATAGAACTTTGAGTGGCACTAGTTTATCATAACTAAACACTGGAAATAAGCCAAAAGTCCAACAAGTATTTGCTAAATAAATTATAATAGCTCTAAAGATAAAATCCAATGCCTTCATTTGAAATAATGAAATCTACATATTGGTTAAAATATAGACATGATGAAATGGAAATTAGTTTCAGACCAATATAAACATAATAATAAGTGCAAGATAAAAAGGTATGAGTTTGTATATGGCTTGAACTTCTAGAAGCATACAAAAGATATTATTGACCATGGTTATCTTTGGGATATAGAATTTTGATCATAGAGAGATAGGGCCTGGAACTTTTGGTTTGTGCCCTTTGATACTATTTAAATTTTTCTACAACTAACAATCACATTTATAAATTTCTAAAATATTAAACTTTAAAATTTTATGTAAAAGTCAAGGATACAAGTCACCTTATCCATCACTGAACAAAAATCAAATCAAATCAAATCAAAATTAATTTTGATTTGGGTCTTACTTAAATGTAAAACCACTAGAAGAAAATATTATAGAAACATTTTATGACACTGGACTGAGTAAAGATATTTTTGTATAGGATCCCAAAAGGACAGGCAACAAAAGCAAAAATAGACAAATTAGAGGACATCACACCCAAAAGCATCTCTGCATTAATCAACCAACAGAGTAAAGGAATGCTCTTCAGAATGGGAGAAAATATTTGCAAACTATATATCTGATAAGAGATGATTATCCAGAATATATAAGGAACTCAACTACATTCTTAAAAAATGGGCAAAAGACCTGAGTAGACATTTCTCTAAAGAAGAATTCAAATGGTCAACTGACATATGATAAAATGTTCAACATCACTAAACATCAGGGAATACCTTAGTGAGACATTACGTCACTCTAATAGGAATGGTATTATCAAAAAGACAAAATATAGAAAGTGCTAATAAGTATATAGAGAAAAGGGAACACTTACACACTGTTGGCGGGGATGTAAATTAATTTAGCCATGTGGAAAACATTATGGCAGTTCCCCAAAAAATTAAAAATAGAACTAACATATGATTCAGCAATACCACTATGGGGCACATACTCAAGGATATCAGTATATTGAAGAGATAGCTTCATTCCCATGTTTATTACACTGCTCACAATAACAAAAAAGAAATGGAAACAATCTAAATGTCTGTAACAGATGAGTGGCTAAAGAAATATGACATATACATACATGCACACATACACACATGTATATATGCCATATAGTATACACACACACAATCCAAATGCTACTCAGTCTTTAAGAAGAAGGAAATTCTATTATTTGTGACAACATGGATGGAGTTGGAGAAAATTATGTTAAGTGAAATAAGCCAGGCACAGAAAGACAAATACCACTTACAGATCTAAAACAACTGAACTCATAGAAGCAGAGAGTAGAATGGTGGTTATGAGATTGGGCAGTAGAGAGAAAGGGGAGATAATGGTCAATGGGTACAAAGATCTAATTAGACAGGAATAAGTTATGGAGTTCTATTGTGAATTTAGTCAATTACAATGTATTGAATACTTCAAAATAGCTAGAAGAAAGGATTTTGAATATTTTTTTACAAAGAAATGATAAATATTTGTGGTTATGAATATGCAAATTGCCCCAATGGACCATTCTGTAATGTATAAATATACAGAAACACAAAGTTAGACCCTATAAATTTGTAAAATTTAAATTTAATTAAAATATGTTAATTAAATTTAAATTTAATTAAAAATAAAGTAAATGTTAATTTACATGTTAATAATTTACATGTTAATTAAAAATAAAGTAAAAGAAAAAAATTACCAATCAAATAGTATAAAGAAAAATATCAACCAATCTGAACTCATCGCAGATCAAATTTCCCAAAACTGGATTTGTGCTGAAATTTGTTTTTGAAGACACACTGACACAATATTTACATGGGAAAATTCCCATGAGTCATTGTGTAAAGATGTAAGAACACACCAACAGTCTTTTCCAAACCCAGAAATCTATTTTTCACCTTAAAATAAATTTATTTTGACCAATGCACATACCTTCCAAACCAAATCTTTAGTTCATCTATAAGATGGGTCTCAATGCTATCAAGCTGTGAAGTCAGGATTCTAACCCTTTAGCATGACAATCAATCATCTAATTCTGGTCATAACTACTTACAAAGAAATCCTGGACCAAGATATTCTTAGTTCTCAGAAGGACCCAAAGATGGTAGACAAAAATGGAAGGGCCCTTTATGCTTTATGGAAATCATAATTTATGTTGTCCCAAATATGGATATTATTATGCCTTTTAGATTATATGGAGCACATTCATCTCATAATCATTTGTACAGTTCCATCAAGTTTGCAAAACACTTTTTATACCTGTTATTTCACTGAAGTCTCATGACAGATCTTTGCAGCAGATAAATTCATTGATCTAATTGTACTGATGCAAACACCAGGCATAGAAAACTTAGGTTTACTCCCCAGAGTCACTAAGGAGTGAAACTGCAAAGACCAGGATGTGCCAGCAAGTTCCTACCAACACCCCTTCCAAGGCATGGCTGACCTACAGCACTCCCAACAGTGGAGTCTGCTCAGCTTGTTCTTGCTGTGCTGTTTATTTGCATGATGTTATGCCATCAAGTTGGATGAGTGTAAAAGCAGACCATGGCTGCTGCCCCTGTTAACATTGCTACTTGGAGCAGTCAGAGAGTGCAAGCAGCTGCTTGAATTCTTCTCAGTCATCTTGAACAGTCTCAAGCAATACAAACAGAAAAGCAATTCCTGTTTATTGGAAAGAGGGAAGCTACTGCACACATTGTGTTTTCTAATGGCGCATCTGTTCTTCCTTACCTTTGCTCTACTTAATGCTTTTCTCAGGAAGTTCAAAGTGATGATAATAAATTCATTTTCCTTAAAGGTCTTTCTACCTCTGATACTAACTTTCACGATTTCTCAACAGTCTTTCATCAGACATCTTTCCATGCACAAAGTGCTCTTTTAAACCACTCATCTTATATTTTATTTATATTTCTACTTCTTCATGCATAAACCCTATGTATAGGAATTATTGGCCAGGCCTTGTGGAAGGCATTTCATATACCATGTATAATCTCAAGCCTCCAGCAAATGCTCCAAGGTATTGCTCCTCACTCCCACTTTGCAGATGAAGAAACTGAAGCCTACAGTGGCAGAGTCTAGATCTTGCAGTAGTGAGAGGCAAAGCTGAGATTCAAATGCAGACCTGACTGGTTTCAAAGCCAAGGATTTTTCTCCAATATAGAGCACACCAGTAAGAATGCTTATTGAGTTACCTAATGAAAGAAGGAATTTAGTAAAAATGTTCATTTTTAAATGATGAATTTTAATAGCATCACACTCTCTTTTCTTTGGGTCTTAAAAAGTGGGTTGGTGGTCTACAGTGATGAAATTCAAACCTAATACAAGTGCAGCGCTCACGTATCATATCCCTGGACACAACCAAAGGAGAATTGCGGAATATAATGGACCCTTCTGTTCTACTGCTTTCTCCACCTGGTCAACTCTCAAAGGAAAACAAAATTCATATGATCACTGAGGTCTAGAAATTAACTTTTATTTTAAATCTGTCAAGAACTCCTGCAGTTATTAATTTTATTAAAATGATTACAATATGGCAAAATAAAGAAGAGAGGTAATTCTATTTCTCTACAATATAATTTATGAGTTAGATTCTCAACTGCTGGCTCAGCATAGTTCAAGGTTCTTTTAAAGGACTGGGGGACTTTAATTTCCAAAAAATGTCAAAGCAGCAAAAGAAAAAAAAATAAATTAAAAGTAATTACAATGGGAGATATTGCCAAAGAAGTACTAATTATAAAATCTTTTTGATGTGTTTACAGATCAGACTCCAAACTTTAGTACTTTATAAAGAAATCATGTGAATAGCTATTGTATATTGGCTTGTCATCTATAACACAGAATAAATTTGCTCATATACTTTAAAAAGATGGCAAAAATTTATCATAATTAATTCAAATGAAATACAACCAAGCATTCATTCCTCTAAGTGAAATATGTTAAAACAAAAACACTTTTATTAAAATATTTAATGCCAGAATAACTTATAATAGTATGAAAAAGAGTGAAGTATTTGTCCTTAGTTTTCATTGACATGGTCACATTTTGGCAAAACTATTTTGTGACAATTCCAAAGTTTTCATCATGGATCTCTAACTAGTTAAGGATGTAAACCAAAAGAACTTGTACTTCATCTGATCATACAGTCATAACTTACATATCTTGCTTTGCACTTACTGTTACTGCAAACCGCAATTTTAAAAAACAAAGTAAAAATATATATATACAAAATATTTTTATATCAAATTATCTTCATTACACTAAATAAACCCAATCCCCAAATGCTATGTTACATGAAAAAGTGTCCTACAATTTATATCAAGACTGATACTGTCTATAAATCAACCAGAGCAGCCTTTAGTTTTAAAAGCATTTGCAAAATAAAGAAAAATATAACCACATGGCTGCATTATTGGCACTCATTCACACTCACAAAAATGCTTTCCAGTTAAAAAAAAAATTACAAAACAGATTACATACCCAGAAAAAAAAACCTCACCATAAAACAGTCCAATCCTTTTGACTTCTCTGTTGCACATACACTGTATTATACTTGGCGTCTCCACTGTTTAAGTTTCACGTCTTCCCAAGCTGATTAAAATATTATTGTTTGATTGAAAAAGATACTCTCTCTTGATATTGATTATTCTCACTCAATGGTAGTCTAATTTAGAAACAAAATGTTCTTTCTTTTAATGCATGATTTCAGGTAACTTTTACTTGACTGTGCTAGTTGGCAAAAAATCCAGAGATGGTTCAATGTTTTATTTTCCATGTTTTAAATCTAAAAATAAGTTTTGTGTGTGTATATGGAGACCCACTTCCTTCATTGTCTTGTTCTCATTGCAATACAAATTGTCCATCATCAATTGTCATTTGATATGAACCAAATAAAAAGCTTTTAGTCATTCCATACGAAAAACAGTTTCCATCACACAAAAGCACTGAATTCTAATGCAAACAGGGTTATGTTTTTAAACTAAACTATAGGTTTAGTTTTGCACAGGAAAAATTTCAGTTATTTATAAAATAAAGGTTTTTTTAAACTTTGGGAAAACAAAATACAAATGATTTCTATGGGGCATTGTAGTACTTTCCAGCAGCACTTGAAAAATGTTTTTCTGATCACATGTATTCACTGAAATTTTAAATGAGTTTGAAGGAATCACTTCTTAAATGTATACATTATGTGGATCACCACACCTTTCATTTTGGAAGGTTGGAACATATCAGATATGCAAGCAAAATACATGCATAAAATCCTCACTGTCATTCCGAAAAGCTCACTGAACAAGTTTCAACACTGCAGACATTTTTGTTTTTAAAAGGAGCATTTCATCGGGGCTGAACAGATTTCCAAGTTTTAACATGTGAACTACTGAATATATTTCAAGGGCTTTTAGCAATTCTGGTTTCAGTCCTGAAATGGTTAGGTTTGTCTGGAATGATGCACGCAGACTCATAAGCATGTGGCGTTGGCATTTTGAGGCATAGCAGTCCCACTATGCCTACGTTGTAGCTTATTTTCGGTAAGCAAGGCACTTACTGTAATGGTAATGCAGACATTTTATGCATAGTTTAAGTAGCATAAAATAAGTTAATAGTTTTGATTAAAATGAGTTCTTTATAATTTATAGGTCTTTTATAGAAGCAACTAAATGGTATATTTAGGATAATTAAAAATAAGAGGAGGCTTGAAAGGGAGTCATGGTCACTCCTGCTCCGGCTCTCTGGATGAGGATTTAGGCAAAACACTGACATGAAGAACATCCACTGGACAAGCTCTTAAAACTGCTGTGCCAGGGGCACTTTGACCGTCTTTACTTCTGCTATATGGGAAGACTTCTGAATGATGCAGCTCGTGGTTCCCTGCAGCTTGTCTTTTCCCTGCGCAAGATTGGTTAAGGCCATAGCTGCGTTGATCTCCTTCCAGTATGTGTCATCCTTGTTCGGTCCCTTTCTGTTAGCTGCACTGGATTTAAGCAAAACAGAAAGAAAACAATGAAACTCGCTGCAGTTTGGATGGACAATGGTATCACTGCAATGCCCTCAGGACAAACAAAAACTTTCTGCTCACCTGTCACCCTTACTGGATCCGTTTTCCAGAGTGTCTGTAAAAAAGAAGCAAAAGATCAATTACTTTTCTCTTTATCTTTCTTTTTTCATCTCAGGAATTCCATCATTAATGACCAGGAATAAAACTTCATCTGGAAAGGTAGTTGAAAATTAGTTACATTTTTACCAAGATAAATGTGTTTGTTAGAATGCAAATAATAATAATAATAATAATAAAGATAATGACAAAATGAGCATGACAGTGAATAAAGGTAGCTTTTTAGAGATACACAAAATCTGAGGTCAATTAAGAAATTGGGCCTTTCCATCAGGAGGTGAACAGCTTAGGACAAAAGATGCTGAATATACCTGGGGCCAGGTGCTACCTTGCCTAACCATCCACCTGCTGTGGTCCTTTAAGGCATATTACAATGGCCCACAAAGTCTGGGATTCCGTTTTCTTAGCTATAAAATAAGGGGGTTCCTAGAAGATGTTGACAGTGCCTCTGGCTCAAGATTCTGTGATTTCATGAAAACCAAACCTCAGAAAAAAGAATGACACATAGTTGTCTTTGGTTAGTGAGCAAATGAGTAACAGTTGGAAAGCTGACAGCAACACAGATCTTGTGGCCCATGAGGAGGAGCCAGTACCAGTCCTCAGTCTCCAAAGAACTCCTCCTGCTACCAACTCTGGAAATGAAGGGGATCCTGGCCTCTATGTCTCCATTTTCACCTTAGGTTTACATTTGCTCCCTTGGAACACTGATGATTCCCAGCACCACATAGATATAAAGAACGATGAAAAGTGGCTTTTGATATTTCCTTTGGCTGAAAGGATGTGGTATGAGTAACACAAAAATTGATGTCTTGCAGGGAAGGAGGCATGGGGGTAAGAAGGGCCACCTCTATGGCTGGGGACAGGCCAACAAAGGAGTACAGCAAGGTCTCCCCATCAGTTTAAGAGACTCGGGATCTTCATAGGGGTGAAGCCTCTGTGGTCATCCTCAACAGTAAACACCACAGAGTAGCTATAGAATGGGGGGTTGCAGTACACAGAGGAAATGTGGGATGTGCATGCTGAAGGCCCTCTTCTCATTCTGTGGCCTTTGGAAAATTGTCCTTTCCTGCCCTCAGTTCTCCCTTTTCTATTTTTTCCCCCTCACCAAAATTTCTCAAGGTTTTTTTTTTTCTTTTCTTTGCCATGTTCAAGGCTCATTAGACAATGCACTAATTTCTACTTCTGAGCTCTAAGAGAGTCACACAAAGCAGAGACTTGACAAGAAGAACATCAACGTGACCACAGTATTGTCCAACCAGGACATTTCCCAGGTCAGGGATGGTTGAGAGAAAATACCCAGGCCCAGGCACAATGGCACATGCCTGTAATCCCAGCAATTGAGTAGGCTGAGGTAGAAGGATCCCAAGTTCAAGGCCAATCTGGGCAAACTAGCAAGACCCTTCCTCAAAATAAAAAAAAAAAAGAGGGTTGGGGATGTAGATCAGTGGTATGGCACCCCTGGGGTCAATGCCTAGTTCTATTAAAAAGAAAGAAAGAAAGAAATTACATGACCACACAGTCAAGGCAGCTAAGTTTCAATGCCTCCTAGGCAGAATAAGAAGGAAGAAAGCCTGATACTATGTCCTGACTCAGGCTTGAAGTGCACAATTTGAGACTAGATGGGTCACCAGGAGCTCCTTCCACACCCTCACCTAGGGACCCAGGGCACTTTGGAAAAAGAAAGGTGAACAAGCAAAGTTAAAGCACTTAATGAGCAAATGACAAGGTCGTTGTGAAGAAATAGGAGATGCGTGCGTGTCCCAGTATGAAAGAGCATGTTAGTCTCTTCACCATCCTTTCATTGAATACTCAGGCAGATCTTATAAAGTTTTAGGGAATCCTTTGGGAGAAACAGTTGGGTCTGTGAGCAGCTGGATGATCACCCTCTGGAACCCCATCAGCCACTGGACCTTCTGTCCCTCCTAGGTTGACCTGGATGGTCAGTTCTACCTCTGCTGCTTTGGATAATTTGGGGATTATAAAATCACCCATGGAAGTGGAGGTAAGCAACAATAATTTTTAGTTTGCAGAACTCTGATAATTCTAATTTATAGGTTGGGTACTATGTGCCAGGCAGTGTTCTGGGTGTTTTAATGTATTATTAGTGACTTTACATGGATACCAAGTCTCTGTGCCTGTGAAGTCATTCTTTGTTTAGTCCTATCATCTATAAATCTTAACTCAGTAATGACAGGGACAAGGCGCTACTAGAACAGAGAACAAGTCAAGGCCTTTGTTTGGGAGAGGAAAGCCAGTAACATTGGACACTTTACAGAGGGAAAAAAAAAAAGATTTTCGGCCTTTGCTCAATTTTGCCCACAAATTGCAACAATTCTGTTGCCAAAGTGAAGCAATAGGTTATGGAGATATTTATTCAATGGAAAGATTTGTCAAATGCAGGATGAATCCCATGAAGCTTAAATAACAGTAGGAAAGTAATGAAACATAATTTAGAAAAGACCATGTAACTGACACTCCGTTTCACGAACAAAGCGGGTTCCTATATACAAAGGAGACCAGAATCCGATTCTCTACCTGAACGGTCAGCCTGAGAATGGTTACTGTTCAGACACATGAGAAGCCTGTGGCTATCAAATATGTGATGGGATTTGGAATCCAGAAATGGCATCAAGTACATGTAGCCTGTGTGTACAAGGAGAACATGAAATTCACCATTCAGGCCCATGGGGAGAACTTCTGTTTAACATGAGGAGCAAACTCAGGTGACCTTTCTGCAGCAGCGTGCACAACCAAAGGCTAACACTTCCTTGTGGCCAGCTCCTTGAACTTGTGCTGCTGAGAAACAAATTTATTGCAGCCAACTGTGAAATTATAAAATTCTGCTTACTCTTTGGGTGTATGTGTTTTACACTTTGGTGCCTATGAAAATATCTTTGAAGTGTAAAAACACCACACACTAACCCCTGTTTGGATATTCTTAATTAGTTTCACAAATCTTAACAATGTCCTAGGCAGGATTCAAAAGACTGAATTCTCTATTTTATTTTAAGGCAGATGGGTACATTCAACATCATTAGGTGTGGATTAGTTTCCTTTCCAAGAACAGAGAAAAAAAATCTTTATAAAAAGTAATGAAGAAACATCTTGTGTCACTATCAATAGTCAGTGCCCAGCTGGGCAGGGTAGTGCACACTTGTAATCCCAGCGATTTAGGGAGGCTGAGACAGGAGAATCCCAAGTTTGAGGCCAGCCTCAACAATTGAGAAAGGCCTTAAGTAACTTAGTGAGACCCTGCCTTGAAACAAAAAATTTAAAAAGGGCTGGGATATGGCTTATCTGACCCTAGGTTCAATCCCTAGTACCACCACAACAAAAAATAGTCAGTGTCCAAGTTGTGTATCACAAAGCTTAATCTCAAAGATTACAAAGAAAAGGCTGACTATCACCACTCCTGGGGGGGGGGGGTTCTGTCTCCAGGGTCATTTGGTGCAAAAAGTAAATTGGAATTATAAGGGCATGATTTCTCCATTGCTATAATGGATGGGCTGACCGGTGACACTAGGATATTGTGCATCCGAGGACCACCTCCTGCAGAGTAATGAGTGCCAATGCACAGAGCAACCAGCAAAAGGAAGATGGCAAGGCATTTACCTCGAAATACTTGTGCTTTTGTAGGAAAGCAAAAACTCCAAAGATCTGGCAGTTTGGGGAGATTTTTTCCTTATTCATTATGCTGAGATCTGGGGAGATATCCCACCTATTTTAGGGGACTATGATATCATTTGAGAAGAACTAAGAAAATTTACAATTCACTCCTTGTATTAAGTGGTGTTATTAAATGTTGTATGTTTTTATTCTTCTGCCCTTTTTCTTTGAAGTAAAAACTTGCTTGCTCTTTTCCGGTTCAATTATTTTGTGCCTTTTCAGCCCACAGTCAGTATTTAAAAAGCAGTGGGTCTATTGTCCCCATTACTGATGGTCATGGGGATCACGTCACTTCTACCCACTGATGACAGGTGGTCTCACAGGCTCTGCTCCCGAGTTGGCACCTAGGAGTTGCAGAAATAACCTGGTGGGCAGGAGAAGGAAGGATTCCGAATGTTGCTGACATCCAAAAGTCAGTCAAAAGTCTGAGCGAGCTCCTGGTCTGCAGGATCCCTGGTGCACTTCATTAGCAAGCACAGTCTTGGGGTCTGATTCCCCACATTCCCCTCAGCTGTATCTCCTACTCTGCAAGTAGCTTGGCTCAGCTTCCCTAAAGTCTGAGCTAAAATGCCTTTTTAGATTCTAAGGTTCCAAAAATCAGCTATGCTGTCAATTACCATAAAAGCAACTGGTTGGCAGGAACTACTTATTGAACCAGCCAAAAGAGCCTGTTTTAAAGACCAAAAAGAAAAGGAAAGGAAAAAAAAAACGAGGTACGTAGTTAGGAAAATCTTGGATGCTGTAAAACCTAAACCATGTCGAAATCTAAAGTGGGGCTATCCTCAGTTTGGACATGTGTTTCCTTATAAAGTTAAGTAGAGAAACAATTATACAAAAAAAACTCAGTTTTATGGCAACTTAAGATGTGTAAGCATAAAGTTCTGGAGGTCAAAGACCTTTCCAACTTTGATAAATGCCATTTAGAAACTCAACTGATTCTGATAGATATTCCTAAAGTAACACTTGTAGCCATAAAAAGAGACAAAAATATGGCCAAATCTTTTTTCTCTGAGATTGTTTTTTCCAAGTTTAATAAATAGATCCTAAAGTTAGTCATGTTTTAAAGTATTTCACAAAATACTACCCACACCACTAAAATGTAAATAAAACTAAGTAAGATTAAGCATATGAATACTTTTAATTAGATAATCAAAAATCATAAACTATATGTTTCCTTAAATTAAAATGGAGAAAGTGAAAGACAAGAAACTTCAGGGAAATTATTTACCTCACCTAGCAGGCCTAGCCTAAGGCCTTCACAGAGAAATTAAAATTTTGAGGCCTTTGCCAATGATCTAAAGCAAACCAGAGATCCAGCTGCCTGAACACTGTGCCTGAACACACTGAGGCAGTTTGAGGACCATCACAGCAGGTGTGGACATCCAGGGCTTACTACGTTTTTTATCTCAGAGCTACAGAGAGCCTAGGGACACCAGATCAGATTCTGGAGTAATTCACATAATCTGGAACAACTGGGGAAAAGAACAAGCTTCTAGTGAGTAGGGAAGATAAAAACTCCTCACCTGAAGATTCTAGAATTCTCAGTGCTCCCAATTTGCAGGATTTTGCCCCATATACCAAGGGATCCCTGGTCTCCCTGCTCCTACTGCTGTGGTCTGAACTTCTACTTCCCCACCCCAGAGATCTGGCTGTGCTTACCCACACTGTGCCTGTAACCACCCCCCCTTCTTTCCTTCTCTAATGAGAACGTAATACAGGAATCCTATAGAAAATGTGGGAAAAAATGTAAAACAGGAATAACTAATATTAATACTTGAATATATGTCCTTCTAGGTTAGTATTATTCATGTGTTTTAAAATGGGGTCATTCTGTATGTGTCTTGTAACCTGCTTTTTTTTTCACTGAATTTCAAATTTTTTCTTGCCCTGCTTCAGTAAATAACAATCCACTGTTTGACCTTCCCTGACATGGCAGGAGTTTTGCCTGTAAAATAGAAACAGCTTGAAAGAATTCAAAATCCAGCTTCATCCAATTTAATCTTGAAGATTGAGAAATAGTGAGAAGTGAAGAGAAGGGGTTATTTTTAAAATAACAATTACTAGCATTTATTGAATCCTGATTCTTATGCTAGGCCCTATGCAAATACTTAAACATTTACAATTACCCTAGGAGATGGCACCCTCATCCTTATTAAATATGACACCATAACATAGGGGTGTAGGAACTCAAAAGGGACTGAGATAGAAAATGGGGGCTCTGAGACTCAATTCCAGGTCAGATAACACTGAAGACCAGATTTTTAACCACATCATCCCAGGAGCTAAGTGATCTCTGTTGATAAAGCAACCTGCAAAGCCCAAAGCAAGGCTTAAGACATTGTTTTCATGGAAAGGCCATGTAATGATAATCTATTAAAAAAATCTACTCAACTCTTTTTCTGTACTTCTTGATAGAATTTCAGACTAGAGATAAAAAAAAAAAGATACTTTTTTCTCCTTATGATTTAAACTGTAATATCAAGGGATGTATCCAAATGGCAAAATAGGGAATCTAAATAATTTGAGTGTTTCCTCACACTTTAGAGCAACATTTTAAGAGAGATGATACCCCTATAACCACCCTCTGTTATCCCAGAATGAATTACTGTTAAATAACTCTGAGACAGCTGTTGCCCCATCACTTTGAGTGGAAATTTTTGTGGTTATCCTGTCTTTGGGATGGAGAGTTTTTGAATGAGTAAAGATAAATTGTCCTAAGTGATATCTGCCAAAACGGGAAGGGGGAAAAGTAAAAAAAAAAA
>NW_026000016.1:12303448-12325702 GCF_001458135.2 Marmota marmota marmota | reverse complement strand
ATATATATATATATATATATATATATATATATATATATATATTCAATAACCTGTAACACTTATCTGTGGATGACTAAGCTGCTTCTAACAGCTCCACTGACCAAATGTGAGTTCCACTTTAAAACTTCAATATAACAGGAAGACTCCAATTACAGCCAGGTAGCTATCAAGGCCACTGCTTATAGAAGAATTAAGAGCCTGACTTTTGTGAGTCTAGCAATGGGAACATTGTGAGAATTGTAAAATAAAACCCACTTCATCTTTATGGATGGATCTCTTTCTTTCTTTTTTCTTTCTGTAATATACTAGTGAAATTATTCATCCTAGAGCCTTAAAGAATAAGTGGCTTCCAAAAATCATTTCAGAGTTTAAAGAAAAATCTTTTCCAAAAATTAAGCCAGTGTTTCCTCCAGCCATGACTTCCACCATCTGGCCAAAGATTCTTTTCCTTCCTGCTACCTCTCATGTGGGCTGGCCCCCACTATGGCTAATGATGCCCAGATGTCCTGGATCCTCAGGATCCCCACCTTTAGCCGCCTTTCTATCAATGCATTGTCCCTTCCAGCTCATGCCAAAAAATAAAAATTAGAAGCCACACCCATATCTTCTGGACCAATGGTGAAGAGCTCCCTGGTCAGAATCGGGGTATGTTGACATGTCCAATCTTCCAGGATAGGTGATATTGCCATTAACAACAACCACACAGAACATCTTTTTTTGTTCCAGGAGTACCAGCGCCTGTAGGTAGACCTGTAAAAGTGCTGCTTGGCTCCTAATCCATTAGGGAGTTATAATTTTGATGGCTTTTCCTTATTACTCAGCGCGCAAGGGCTTAAGGCGGTGGCTCCTCATTAATTCTCTGTTGTCTTTGTTCTGGTAGAATGCACAACTATTCTGGCCTTATCCATCTGGGCTGGTCTGGTGAACTAAAAGAGCAGGAAGTGGAATTTGTAACTTTAAAGTGACTTCTTAGAATAAATAGAATACCACCCATTGATAATGTTTCAACTCACTTTCAGTCTTTTCCACTAAACACATTAAATATTCTTGATGCTAAATTATTCTGCATAGTCCCCTCATCCAAGATTGCTCCTCTGAGCTCAAAGGCTCCGCCTTCCCCAAGTCTAAAGCTTTCAGTCCGAAACTTCACTTTGAAGATTAGAATGCAGTCTATGGGGAAGAAGGTGTTGGTGGGTGACCAGACAGAGGGTCTGGAAATGTTAAATATTCTTATTTCTATTCTTGGCTCCTCGTATTTACCACGAGGGTGGCCTACCTACTGGGAGTCACAGAAGTAGCCTAGCACAGTAGTCAGAGCCCAGACTCTAAACCTGATAGCATGAGTTGCCCCCATGCCCTCCACTGATTCTGTGTGGGGGCTGGCCAGATGCTTGACTTCTTCTGTCTCATCTATAAAATGGGGACAAGAATCCCAGACGTAAGGGGGTAATTATGAAGACCACACAACTTGTTATTTAAACAAAAATTAAACCAAGAACATAAGCACACTTACCAAGTGCTATATACATACTTGTAAAAAATTAACCTTTTCTCCCATTTTAATTTTCAATATCTAGAAAATAGGGTGGAATGCAGTCACCAGGAAAATTAGTATTGTTTAGGGATTTAATATGAAAACCATTATGTAAGGTCAACATAATTTAGCTCTGGGAAAAGCCCATCAGCTCAGATTAATGGATGAAGTGTGCAGAATCTATCATCTTCAAAGACAAAATGGCTTTCCTGATGCTCTTCTGTGCCAAAGTACCACAACATGCCAAGACAAACAGTGCTGGAGTCACATTAAAGAATATCTACTAACCTTGAATTTCTGGTGGATTTTGTTACTTCATTTTCTCAAGGGGAATATTGGAGATGTTACCCCAAATGCTTCATCCATGAAAACTATGTTTCCAGCCAAAATCTCAGAAAATGACTTCCTAGCTATGCAAGAATAACTTCTCTGTGAGCCTGTGTGTTGCAAGGAGCATTGATTTGTTTATAAAAGCACTCTTTTTTACATGCAAGTTGGGCCACTAGTTTTAAACCAAGATGTACTTACTCTGATCTTAGCTAAATTTCAATTTTGTCCCCACATACTAATATTGATATTCATCTTCTAAATTCTTAAATAGAACAAGGGCTGTTTCTCCCAAGATCAACTTTGTAAGTTGCCACACTGCAGTTCTAGAAGGGATGAATTATTTAATAAACATACAGTTGAATGACATTAGACTACAAAATACTAATGTGACTTTCTTCAGCAAAAAAAAAAACTCTTTTTAAATGGAAAAATGTGCATTTATAATAATCTAGAAATTGGCTGGAAACTCTGGCTCCATCCATGCATTTTCAAACCCTTCAATATCTCTAAAAAACCATCAGAAAGTATTTTTCCTCTGATATATGAACTGCAGTATATCTCTGAATTGGCTCACATCATTGCCATGCTTTTCAAATTCCTCAAATTACCATCTTCAGAAATGACACTTCAAACTGGGAGATCTTGGTGTTAAACCTGTCTGATTGCATTAATGCCAGAAATGACACAATAAAAGAGATGACATTCACAAACTTCTTGGCTCTTTCAAAAGAATAACAAATGACAGTTGCTCTACTCACAGTTAAACTGCTGTATTTATTACAAGAGGGGAAAAAATGTATTTTAGATGTAAGATGAACATGATCACCATACTTCTAAATTTCAAATATACACTTCAATATTCCTAATAAATTCAATCTTTAACAGTGTATGTGGCATTTCAGGGTTCTGTGATCACATAGTTCTACCTTTATATCTGCTGTTTTCTGCTTTTAATTCAGAGATAGTATTTAAAGGTGGGCATTGAAATGAAAACGGAGAAGATTTTGGCTGATAGCATTGAAGGACACAGAAGGTAAAAAAAAAAATGTGTAAAGTGAGTTCAAACACCATGCTCAAGGGAAAGCCACTGTGGCTGTAGGTCTGGGAGGACCTTTAATCTCATGGCCCTCTTATGACACATTTTGACTCTAAGAATACCAAATAACTCCTTTCCACGTTAAGTCTAGCCAGAGGGATTCACTCTAAATTTGGGGATGTACATGATTTGAACCAGGACCATAACAAAATAGTGAGCAGCCTCACTAAACCCAGGACCTTCGGCAAGCTATTTATGCATGTTGTATCTGGGTTTTTTTGCTGTAAAATAAGGAAGATGGTAACCACCTACTTCCTGGGGTTGCTGTGAAGACGAATTAGATAATAGATGGAGAGCTCCTGGGATGATGCCTGGCACATGGTTAGAGCTATGGCATTAGGGTTCCTGGAAGCCACACTGTGAACCCTCCTATAGCCACTCAAGTTCCATGGAGGTACCAAACCAGCTTTTGGGTTTCTTCTACCATACCCTAGGCCTCTAGGCCATTTTTCTTGAGATTCAACAGAGAGGAGAAAAAAAATTCACTGGGGAACATCTCTCCGAAGAGCAGGTCCCTGGATCCCAAAACTCTGAGACTGATTATGTAGGTCAGAGACATGGCTTAGGAACACAAGCTCCGCGTGTGGTTGGATGGAGGCGGTAAAGAGGATGCCCTATGGGAAAAGCTCTTGTGGGAAATCAGAAGCGGGCTGCTTTTATAAAGAACAGTGCTGGAATTCAAGTATAGATGCACTAGGCAGTATTTCTTCGGTACATTAAAAAAAGAAAAAAAGAGGGAGAGGAGAGGAGTTGAGAGGAGAGGGGAGGAGAGGAGACAAGAGAAGAGAAATCATTATTGGATTCCTAGTATTCCAACAAGAGCCAAATACGAGTCTTAAAGCTTTGCCTAACAAAAGTTCTTGAGTGTACCTTCATATAGACAGCAGATATGACACTTTTATGATATTATCTTGTTCAGGAATGAGTCACTCCAGCTTCACAAATACTTCTTACTGTATATCTTTCCTTAAAACACTAAAATATTCTTGGGGGTAAAATGCCTCATTTTCCTTGAATCACTTTTGCCTAATTATTGCAATTTTTATTATACCATGAAATGTAACCAAGGGAGTCATTAGTAACACAAGCTTCAGAATAAAGGAGCTCAAGATTTCCATTATACTACAGAATGCTTAATAATCATCCACTCTCCTTCTTCTAATTGGCATAGGTATGGTAATAATATACTGTTATAAGATCTGCGTTTTGAAAATAAACTTGTTGTCCCAGCTCTATGTTCCTGTGATGGTGAGGCCCTTTATTTTTGTAAGTCTTCTGTTTTATTTTCTTATCTTTCCTTTGGGAAAATAAGGTGACAAATAGCAATCCACATGGGGTCATCAAAAACTAATTATTCAACCTAGTATAGAACCTCTTTCTAACATAGGATAATAAACTTTTATAAACTACAGTAAGCTTGTTTCTGCAGCACTTAGTAGAATATTTTATTCAGGCCTGCTTCCAAAAGAATGGACCATTTTATTGAACACTGACACAGTGATAAGGTTTTTGTAATCAGAATGAATTTTAATCTGTTATGTCTAGGGCATTCTTGGGAGGTAGTTGAAGCTCTATGGTCTCTAAAGAGGAATAAGGTTATGGAGAACAGAACCACATTGCAAACAACTTGGCATCTACCAAAAGCAAAATCACTGAAATAGAGCACAAGGGTACGGAAACACAGCACAGGTAAAGCTGGCTTTAGTGGTGAAGGTGGATGATAGGTTCCTTGATAGGAATCGAGGCTTTGCTTTCAAACAACAGCAGAACATCATAGCTCCTGGAACCAAAGGGCTGAAGAAACTGCTGTGCTTTGAATACCTCTACCCAACTTAACTGTGTTGGAAACAGGGCCTTTGAGAGGTAATCAGGTCAAGAGTGGATTAACACTCTTATCCTGGGAGTGCATTAGTTATTATTGATGTGGGTTTGATATAAAAGATGAGATCTTGCTTTCTCTTGCTTTCTTGTCCTGCCTCCACCCGGGGGTTATGCAGTAAGAAGGCCCTCTCCAAATGTCAGCACCCTAATACTTGACTGCCTACTTCCTGAACTGTGAAAAACAAAACGGAATAAAACTTCTCTTTGTAAATCACCCAGCCTGTGGAATTCTATTATAGCAACACAAAACAATTAAGACAAGGACCAAATTGCTGATGGTGGCCACCTCATAGATCCTAGAATGGGCTGAGAATGATACTTGACAGGGAATTTGCTGACAGGTGGGCTTAGCTCATTCCCCTAGAGCACACGGGGTCATCCTGTGCTGGGTCGAACACTAGTTCTGGCCTGCCAAACATGAGACACAACAAGTCTGAAACAATAAAGCTCCACACTGTAGCTTTAAATATAATATTTAGGAAGAGCATTTCTATAGGCATTACAAGACGTTCAAAACATACTGGAGCACATAATCATGAATCAGACAGTAGAGAGGAAGAGAGACCACGGAGAGCAAGGGAGGAAGAGGGAGAAAAAGAGAGAGAGAAATGAGCACCCTCGGGATCTTAAAAAAAAAAAAAAAAAAGCAAAGCTCAATGAACACCAGGAAAGGAGACCAAGTATAATTAATATACAGAACAGTTCTTGCAAAGCAATTTCATGGAAATTTAAATACAAAACAATGACATGTTTGCATTATTATATATCTAAATGCCAAACCTGGTGTGGTGGCGCACTCCTGGCAGCTCAGGAGGCTGAGACAGGAGAATCTCGAGTTCAAAGCCAGCCTCAGCAAAGGGAAGGTGCTAAGCAATTCAATGAGACCCTGTCTCTAAATAAAATACACAATTAGGTCTGAGGATGTGGCTCAGTGGTCAAGTATCCTGAGTTCACTCCCCAGGACAAAAAAAAAAAAAAATTAAATGCCACGCAATGGCCACACTTATTGTTATAGATGTTGCATGTTATTATAAGTAAATAAAACATCTCAAAATTTTAAAAAATATTTTAGTCATTAAAATTTATTGATTTAGAGAAAGGGACAATGCCTCTAATGCTTGTTTAATAAAGCAATCCTCTGTTATTCCTTACCTTTTTTATCCTTTGCCATATCTTTTGATTTTAGAGAGAAGAATAATATTTTAACAATCACTAAAAATATAATCTTGCCAGTTTTAAAATAAACAGAGAGAGAGAGAGAGGCAGAAAGCTGTGCAAAAGGAAAAAAAATAAGAAAAGGAAGCAAACATATTTCCAGAACAAATCAGATCCACCTATCCATATTTAGGGGTTTGGTGATGGAATATACTCTACACATGCTCAAAAGCATTTTAAAAATTAAATTTCCCAATTCCAAATTCTCTCCAGACTTCCAGAAATATCTGATGAATGAGCAGCATATACTAGTTACTGTCTTGAATCAAAGTATTACACAAAAGAGCCTGGCTCTCATACACAGAAGTAAACAGACTACATATTTTTGTCATCGAAATATTATCAAATTGTCGTGTGTGTGTGTGTGTGTGTGTGTGTGTGTGTGTGTGAGATAACAGCCAGGAAAAATCAAACATTCCTTATCCTTGCAGGATTCATAAGCTCTTGCAGGCACGTGGCCATCTCCTCTCTCCAATAGATGGTAGTTCTAGTCATTTTCCACCATTCAGAAGTGCCACAGTCTGGCTGGGCACAAAATCACGAGCCACTCAAGCAGGAACAAACTTTATTTTTGAAACTGCCGCCAATGCCCCTTACGCTCCAGGGAAGATTGCCTACCGACCCACGCAGCGTTCTCCGGACCCCCACAGGAAGTCCCTCCTCCGGAATTCCCTCCTACCGCACTTCCCCAACCAATGGGAACTCTCCAGGAGTCCTGTAGCAGGCTGAGGTGAACAGCAGGAATCTAATATCCATAAGAATGCAGATCTTAACATAATCATATCATCTCAATGGCTTGCTGGCATCACCTTTCAACCAAAAATGCCATGCATCATATTACTTGGCTGTGGCTCTTAGCATCTCCCCCCTTCTGTTAATTAAGCAACAAGCAATGTGGCTAGGGACTGTGCCTGTTAGGTTTGTCCAATTGAACATATGGTTCTTACCCCTCATCGGATGAACTGACCTCCAGGTGTCAGCCTCCTGTCTTAGGTTGATACCACTGCAATTGGATCATACCCGTCACTGTCTACCGGTCCAGCATATAGCCATACTTGTAGATAGGCCTATGCACCAGTGGGGGGGTGAGGTTCTTTGCCTCACCTCTGTTGGCCCCCAAAATTAGACCATCACTAGTAGAAGGGAGGAGGATACAGAAATGCCACGACACCAAGCCAATTGACGGCTCCTTAGGAAAAATTGCATCACTGGTGACACATCAGCAAAGATACGCCAGCACTACCATAATTCGATGCACCAACAGATAGTTCACAATGCATACAAGTGATACATAGTCCAGAAGGTATAAGCAAGAAGGGTTTGTATAGGCCAATACTGGATGCATGGGCAGAATAGGTTCTCACAAAAAACCAAGAGCTTCGAAAGGCCCTGAACTGAGAAATCTACCCTACACCACCAGTGCTCAAGTCTTCTTCTATCATGTTAGATGTCTATTCAGTTAGAGGCATCATCTGTTAACATCCACTCTGTTATGCATACGGTTTGCACATGGGTCCAACAAACCCCTGGGAGTTGAAGGCATCTACAAAACACAGAAGGAGAAATGCTCCTTTCCGGCCACCCACAAAGGGAGCCGGACACAAGACATTACAAAACACCCATGAGGAAGTGAATCACTTTTTCAGGCCTCAAGGCAATGTTTAATTACACAGCCCTGAACATAGACAGGCCTAGGAGGCAGGAAAGGAGAGACTGAGGTCAGTCAGGCTTTTCAGGAAAATGAGGTTTTTTTTCTCCTATTTCATCCAATTAATTTTCAGCCCACTTTAGGAGGTTTGTAAAAGGCATCTTAGAACACACTTTATTAATACACAGACTCTTTACTTGGATGGGAAAATACACAAAGAATAAAAGAAGAAAGGAAGGCAGAATGGGAGTTATAAGGGGCAAACGTTGAACACATCTATGAAAAGGTTACACTAATTCCCTTTGTCTGCAGCTTCCCATTCTACAGTCAATCTTGATCCAAAAATATTAATTGGAAAATTCCAGAATGAACAATTCATAAGTTTTAAATTAGACACCCATCTGAGTGATATGATAAAATCTCACTCTGTCCCACCTTGGCCATGAACCATCCCCTGTTCCAGCACATCCATGCTTACACAATAACTGCCTTTATCATTTAGCTGTCTCAGGTATCAGATCATCACAGTCGTGCCATTCAAGTCACCCTTATTGTACCTTATAATGCACAGTGAAAGAGAAGTAATGCTGGCCTTTTGGACATGCCAAAGGGAAACTGTAATGTGCTTTCTTTAAGTGAAACGATGAAAATGATACTTTTATTATAACATATTGTTTTAATTATTCTACTTTTCACCAGTTATTATTACTAACCTCTTGCTGTGCCTAATTTATAAATTAGACTTTGCCATAAGTATATATATGTAGGGAAAAACATAGTGTATAAGGTTTGGTACTATACACTGTTTCAGGAACACACTGGGGGTCTTGGAACCTATTTCCCATGGATAGTAGGGACCATTGTACTTTAGGACAGGAAGTCAGAATTTATGATTAATTGAAGAATTATTCAAATGGAAAGTCCATGCTAACTTTTGCACTCATAGAGTTACAGAAAAATAGAATAAAAATTACTCAATTTTCTAAAGATGATTTCTAATGGGGTTCATGCCTTTTTTTGGTTTACCTGGAATTGAATACACATTTCCACAGCTAATCAGTGCAAACTGTGAAGGGGGCCATTACTTTCCTATACCTTATTCCTCTAACAGTAAGGTACCCCAGAAAGAAAATAGATTTGGAATCAGTGAGGCTGGGTTCTGAACCTTTGTTCCATTTCTGATACACATGTGGCTTGGGACAAGAGGATTAATTTCTCTGAGTCTCATTTTTTAATATGTAAAATTAATATAAAAATAGAAAATAATTAGGGCAGTTGTGAAAATTAGAAATAATCATTATAAGATACCAGACACCCAATAGTACTCAATATAGAGCAGCAACGGTGATACACAATTGCACATACTGTTTTTGTAGTGGCAGCAAACTTTTGGTGAACATTGAAGGCTTACCTTGAAATGGAACAGATAATAAGTAACCCAACAATTCAAAATAATAGTTTTTGTATTTGAATTGTCTAAGCCATGTTATGTCTATGATGCTCCAGTGTGGAAAATTCTCAAAAGGGCAAGCCTGCATAATTAGGAAGCTTCAAGTTTTGCCATGGCCTGGAGAAGGTCACTGAAAGTGGTTAGCAGCCATAATATGCAAAACACTAGGATGGAATCTTTTTTTCTTTAATTTGTACTTGATCTTTTTAGTTATACATGACAGTAGAATGCATTTTGACATACTATAGGATGGAATCTTTAATAACAGTAAGAATAAGCATATGAAACCAAATTCCAGGCTTATTTCAGCTACTGATCTTCTGCTATTTACTTTTTGGGTTGGTGCATGAAACAGCCATTGAACTAGAGGTCTGCATGTTACTCAATCTTATAGGTACGTTAGAGTGTTTTACATTTGGGCTCGCGGGGATTGAACTCAGGGCCTCACTCATGCTAGGCAAGTGCTCTACTGTTGAGCTACACTCCCAATCAGTGTTTTACTCTTAAATGCCCAGAGAAAGTTTTAAATGTGAAGATCCTTACTTAAGATAGAGTATGGCATTTCAATTTGTGGGGAATACCTTTGGAAATTGCCAATTTTTAAAATTTGTTTCTCTAGGATTTTCTATGAAGATCTTATTGGCTTGTATACCTGCATTTTCACAAGGGAAAAAATAACTACTTAAAACACAGATTACAACATGTTTTGGGGGAAGGGGCTATAGGCCAGTGGTAGAGCACTTGCCTAGCATGCTCCAAGCTGTGGGTTCAATCCCCAGCACCAACAAAACAGAAATTCCCTATAAATTTTTAAATATTTCACTGCTTCATCCTAAATCAGTATACTCAGTATCATTTGACTGGTGCAGGAATGTGTAGATTATTTCCATTACTCCTGATATTTTATAAATAGATGGACAATTCGAAATTTCTTTGTATTGCCTTCCTGAATGGAAGGAACACTGGCTTCCCTTGGATTTTTTCCCCCCATCTTTGGATGTCTGATGCTTTGCCAGAGAATGTATGACTACATTACAATGAATCTGAACTCAAGTGAAAACCAAGTGATTTTGAGTGTCATATGGGAAACAAAACTTTGTGTGTAGAATTTTACCTCTCCTCTCCCCACTTTTTGGTATAATTAAGGGCCAAGCCACCTTAAAACAATTTATGGTAATAATAACAGTATTAATGAAGCATTTTACAAATCATGAACATGTAACTTGTCTCTTTACTGTGAACATATATTCATTATTTTTAAAGAGAGAGAGAGAGGAGAGAGAGGGAATTTTTTAATATTTATTTTTCAGTTTTCAGTGGACACAACATCTTTATTTTACTTTATGTGGTGCTGAGGATTGAACCCAGAGCCCTGCACATGCCAGGGGGGCGCGTTACTGCTTGAGCCACATCCCCAGCCCACACATATCATTTTTAAAGCAGTCAAAAGGAGACTCAGAAAAGTTGAGTGACACTTATTGAATGCATGCTATATGCCAGCCCACTGTGAGCCTAGACATAAAAATTATATAAGAATCCTATCACAAAGCAGTAAATGAATGACAACAGCTCCCTGTAATGAAAGCTGTGGGATCCTGGGGAGAATGGAGCGATGGCAGCAGGGACAGTGGTGGTGAAGGAACTCCAAAGAAGATAATACACATGGGGCAACAGTGCAGAGGCCCCAGCTTCCAGCAAAAGAAGCCTCTCCCATTCACATCAGCATGCCCAACTGATATCGTGCTTGTGAGTATCACGTCACGGAAAAGATGAGAAAGCACAAGCCTGAGGTACACAGCTGTTGAGCCCCTGAGGTGAGGGAGATGGCAGCAAGCATTCAAGGGAAGGGAAGAGCCTGAGAGAGCGCCATATCATGCCACCTCTGGGGAACACTCCTTGCTATATAGCTGAAGGGAACCATGTGTGTATAGGGGCAGCTGGAGACCAGCCATGGGAGACTCACAAAGGCCAGGAATTGAGGGTTTGTGGCTGGGTGAGCAAGATAAAAGATAGGAACTTCATCCTGAAAGGTATGAGCAGCCACTGAGGGATATTTATCAGGGATAGCATCTGATTTGGGCAACAGAAAGGTTCCTCTTGCCCTAGTGTAAGACCTGATGGAGGAGTCTGGAGAAATGGGGCAAGAACCTAAAGGAGAAGGAGAAGTGAAGAATCCTGGGGTGAGGAAGTAGCAGCGAGTCTGGAAAGGCAGGATTTTGGAGATATGAAGAAGACAGACTTGTTGAATGACTGGGGGTGGTGGGGAGCCAGAGGCAGGAATCCACCGTGGTTTTCAGATCCCTGCCTGGGGTGAATGGCAATGTGTACTCCAAGTTAAGAAGGCAAGGAAGAGGGGTGAGTTTCATTTTGGAGGAGGTGGGTCATAAAGAGTTTGGTTTCTACATATTGAGAGAAAGCGGCATCTTGATCATGAAGCACAGATGTTTAAAAATGCACGATGCGGGGCTGGGGATGTGGCTCAAGCGGTAGCGCGCTCGCCAGGCGGCGTGAGGCCAGGGTTCGATCCTCAGCACCACATACAAACAAAGATGTTGTGTCCGCCGAAAACTAAAAAATAAATATTAAAATTCTCTCTCTCTCTCTCTCTCTCTCTCTCTCTCTCTCTCTCTCTCTCTCTCTCTCTTTCTAAAAAAATATATTTAAAAAAATGCACGATGCAGCACTTAACAGAAAAGTGCAGTGTTAGAGTACTTAGCGTCATGTTTGGAAATATTTTGATATTTTCTCCTCAAAGTATTCTTGTCGATGTAGAAATCCAGCAGCATACAGAAAAGAAGAGGCATATCAATAAAGAGTTTTATGTGAATCTAACTACAGAATAATATTTTTACATAAAGATTTAAATATTTTCCCATCTGCCCAGCAATTATTATTCAACATGTGATTTTAAAAAAAGTATAAAATACCAAAGTTTTGAAAGATGAATTATTTAAGAATATTTACTAGTTACACAGCCTCAATACATACTGCATTTACTCTCAGAAGGTAACACACCCAAAGAGTGAAGGGGAAAGAAAGTTTCTCTAGGTGAAAGAACAGAGAGAGCAGAAGATTTTTCTGGCTGACAGCCAGTCAGAAAATATTGAAAAGCTAGAATTTTCGAGGCAAATCTCTATCAATCCATCTTTTACCAAAGTACTCACTTAAAGTCCCACCTTTTGACATGAAATATTTAATAGGAACTTTACATTAGCCACAAAGTACCCTTAAAAAATTTAATATTGAACTTCATTCTGGACTAAAAGAGGAAGGCCTTAGATGACTGCAAAGAAACATGTTTTATTTTTTTTTAAGAAGAAGAAGGAAATAAAAGGGACTAGTGGGAAGCATAAAGTAGTTAATGAGAGTTTCTACTGAAAACCAAAAGTTAATGACAACACAGAGTTCCTTTCCTATTGAGGACAGATGCATCTTAAAGAATGGATAAATCAATAAAGTTCTTTTACGAGTGGCATTTGGAACCACAGTTTTAATCTGTTGAAATGGTACAACAACTAAAAGCAAAAATGGGTTCCTTTTCGAGAACAACTGCTTTTAGTTGGCTTTTTCCCTCACCTCAGCTCCCTGACGGGGAAAGGCGGCTTTTGGTCTGGTGCGTGTATGATGTTCATTTGTCTTGCATCTAAAAATTAGAACATAACAAGCTTCTAATCATCACTTGTTAATTTGAAGCAAAAAGAATTCTTTTTTTCCATTGAAAGCAGATTGTAGTAAAAAAAAAAAAAAATCAGCATTCTCCAAGGTCATATGCTATTGGCAAAGCTCAAAAAAAAAACCCTTGTAGTCCAACTTGCTTATGTTCAGCTGTGTTTACTTAGACTTAACTTGACAAAGTCTGCCTCTGATTATACAGAGCAGTCATCTGCCCACAGATAAATAGATATTACACAAACTTTTGGAGGGATGACATTTGGCCTCCATAATTTTGGAATAATTTACTATGTACCCTCAACTTAAAACACCAAAATGATTCACAATATGTTTTTGGGATTGAAACATAAATATTTCATTTTACAAAGGGAGCAGTCCATATGACCTCTATGGATTTTAGGTGATTTACTCACAAAATATGGTACCACTTTGGAAGGTGTGGAGGCCTCTGAAACACGCAGTTTCAGGCAACATTTATTTCAGTCTTTTCAATAACCATCAAGATTTCAAGGAATTTTTGTAAACAAACTGTCACTTAAAGAAAATAACTTTCCATCAATTTTTGCAACAAGTCTCCAGAACAGAACATGCATATAAAAATAAGAGTTAAGTAAATTATTTCCAGAGACGACGTCTTGGAGAAATGTTTACACTATCGGTAGGAAGCAAAAGCTCCACGTTTTACCACTCTGTCTTACGCTAAAGGCAAAATTTTGCTTTTAGAGTAACGTAAACCATTTCCACTGCATAGAGACTGTTCCTAATTAGTTAAGAATTTATTCTGGCCCATCATATTTATGTCGATTGCTGTTGTATTTACACAACAAAAGATACCCATGCTTTCCTCTCCAAACTAAGATTGTTTTAAAGGTGGAAGTACTTAGATTCCCCAGCAATCAACCAATAAACCAATCAATCATCAGATTTTCGTTGCTGTTGTTGCTAACAGCTCACAATCCAGTAGTGAACATTAGGAGACAAAGTCCCTGTCCTCTGAAGTTTATCAAATGAGAAAAGTCATAAATTGAATACAGACTGTCATTTTCAAGATTGCTCATTTAATGGATACAATTATAAAGACTTTTACCCCACTGAAACTAAAATGTTTTCTTCCCCGACTCCTGTTGTATTATTGAATTAACTTTGGGATGAAGCCTTTCAAGTGGAAAGGTGGTCTGGTAAGGGAGCCACAAATGCTGTGCGGTGCCATGTCCCTCTAGCAATTCACGCTATGTCTGTAGAGAGTTGAGTTTTTGACTGATTCACTGAATGCTCCTAGTTTGGCTTTTATTCTAATGCACTGAATTTACTTTGATAATTACTTTGCAAATTAAGCTAATGTAAGTAATGGCACTGCTACTGCTGGAACAACTGCCACTTAATTTTTAATAAGTGAAAGCACATTCCCACCTTGTTTTCCCTCCTTATGCTTTTGCTTTGAGATTGACAAATGGCTTTATATATATATATATATATATATACATATATATACAGATAAATTTATAAGATTATAAAGTACATAAAAGATAATATATGCATAAAATATATAAGCATATAAAAGATTTTATATACACACACACATACATACATGCAAAGGAATGTGTTTTCAAATATGCATGCCTTTAAGGTCAAAAAACAAATCCATAACATGTGCCAGACACCGGAGTGTCCTTGTACAATCTCCATGAAAGAATACATTAAGGCCTCATTAGCCTTTAATGCAAAACTGATCCACAATCATTTCAGAAAGGGCAGATTCCTCAGATTCGAAGTACAGTCATAGAAGTGAGTCCAGGAAAAGAGGGAGTAAGAAATTCTCTTCTGAAGCCCAGCCACATGACAAAGCCAGAGGCATCTCCGAAACCACTGATATGGGCCAGCAAGGCCAGCAAAAAAAAAAAAAAAATCACTTTTACAGGGCGACACTAGGCCCTATGGGAGGGTCTAAAAGAGGGAGGGAAGGGGTGTTAGAAACATGGGGACGTGCCAAAGAGTGCACATTTTACTTTTCAAGCTAGATGGCTGCATGGGGGGAGCAGGGGTAGCAATTGATATGTAAAACTTGCAGAAAAACTAAGCCACTTGCTGAGCCACTTGCTGGGTGGTTTCTTACAAAGGAAAAGTATATTTACACTTTTATCAGATTGGACCAAGACGTAATTCTGAACAGAAACTAGTTGTAGAAGCTCACTTTTAAATAGCAACACGAAAGTTCCACATACACAAATTATTTTCCATTCAGCCAAGGTTATCATGCTGCAGTGTTGTGTCTAAGGAAGAAAAGAAGAACCAGGGATTCTCTAGACATGCAGTTCCTTCTCTTAAACACCCAATTGGACTCAGGAGAAGAAAATGTCATGGATCACCAACCAGAATTAGTTTGCAGGAAATTTGCAGTTGAATCAAACTTATGTCAACTAAAGTAAGGGGTTATATTAAAAAGAAAAAAGGCAGCTTTCCCAATCAAAAAATCTTGAAAATTTTCCTTTATTTTCTGGTTTCATTTTTCCCAGAACTGAAACACCACAAAATAACAACACCCCAGTGCACTTACTTCCAGCTCAGTCAGGCAGTGCTGAGGTACAGAAACATTTTTTTATTTCACTTTTTTACAAGAAGGTGACCAACATTTTCTTAGCCTTCCAAAAAGCTTCAGGTTTGGAATATGTTTTGGTTAAATGTCAGCAAAGGAATTTGCTCATCGTTCAAAAAACACTTTTTCTTTCCAGCCTTGGAGTATATGTAGAAACTGTGTTGTGAGTAGAATTAGAAAAAGGCTCAGAGCCACATAGGGAAACCCAGTTTTTATAATTCCTAAAAGAGAGTTGTAGGGAAGTATTCTCTATAGGAGGAAATAGAAATAATAAAAAACCATTTATATAGCTCAGTGGATAGACAGCGTTCACAGTCACTATCATCTTTGAATCTCACAACAACCCTAGGTATTTCTGAGATAGGTGTTTCTATTTCCCTCATTTTATAAATATGGAAACAAATCAAAGAAGTTAGATGATTTACTTAAGGTTTCCCTGTTAATAAGTGGTAGCAAAAAAAAAAAAAATTGGAACTCAGTTCTTTAAAGTCTAAAGCCATAATCTGTGTGGGCATTAATCGAAACCCTAAGGCCAGCCTCTTACATAATGGGAAAATACCAGAAGGATTGCCATTAAGGTCAGAGGAGGTGAAATTCAATGCAATAAGCCAGAAAAAGAACTCATGACAAAACAAAACAGAACAAAACAAAATAAGAAAGGAGATAAAACCATCACTCTTCAAATAATAAGAGAGCATTATAAAAAACACAAGAAAATTCACTAAAGAAACTGCCAAACGTGATTAGCTAATGTGTGGTGGTGGTTGAGTACAATTGCTTCCCTATGGAAAAAGAAAAAAATAACCTGTTAGAAAATGTAATAGAAGAAAGGACTCTACTTGTAACAATAAAATAACACAGAAGTAAAATGCTTAGGAATGATTGAACAATAAATGCACAAGAACAATTTAGAACATCTTAAAACACTACTAAAAGCTGCAAAGGACATGGTCAGATCAAGTTTTGGATGATTCTACATCCTAAAAATATTGATTTTCTATAATTAATTCATAAACATCACCCTACCCTAATAAAAGAAACAAAAGGGTTCTGTTTTTGAATAGACAAGTTGGTCCTAAAGTTAATATGGAAAAATAAGCAAGAACAGCTAGAAAACTATTTGAAAAGAACAGTGAGGGAGAATAAGCACAACCAGATATTCAACATGTACTAAATAAAGCCTCAATGATTTAAAGTGTGTGCAACTAGAACATGAATAAAAAGAAAAATTAGCTGAGAAGAATAGAAAGACAAGACAGACAATTTAAAATATAGTATTTTAAACAAGGAAGGGAAGAGAAAGACTGATCAATAAATGGTGTTAGGATTACTGGGAAACTATATGGAAAAAAATAAGTTGGACATTTTCATCACACTACATTATACTATACCTCTAAACATGTGGTAGAGAGATTAAACAGTTAATGTAAAAACTGAATCCATAAAAATATCAGAATAAAAGTTGGGGTATTGTTTTTAAAGTTTCGACCCATTAAAGTTCAATCTCATAAAATCTAGAAGACATAAAAAATTGATAAATGTAATTACCTTTTAAAAATGTACAGGGGAGAAAATAAAAATAAAAATTATATTTGTGTATAGAATATTTGATACAAATAGTATCTCTCTCCCTAAAGTACTCTTCAAAATTAACAAAACAAACGTATGCAGAAAAAATAGAATCACCAAGTATACACATTTTCTCAAGATCATTCTTCACTTCTCAGATGGATAAAATAAATTATGAATTTAGATAACACCGAGTGTAGAGGCTATGAGGAAATAAGCACTCCCATCATTTTTAGGGAGAGTATAATATAACCAAACATATTGCAGGCAATTTGGAGTTGAGATTGAATATTACATAGCTACAAAAAAGAATAAGAGCACTCTCTGTGTGCTATTACAGGAAATTTTCCAACATACATTATAAAATAAAAAAAAATTCAAGATTACCTTTTTAATGTGAAACCAAGTAATTTTTTATTTCTGGACATAACACAAACTGTGACCAACTCTATTTTTTCGTTCCTGGCTGTGAAATAAATATACTGGTCATCAGAGTACAAATCAAAGGATTAAAGATTTCTAGTTCATTATCAGATTATTTCAAAGACTATGGTCTGGTAATGAGCTAGGCCTATTAAAACTATTTCAGAGCATACAGTTTTGATGACAGTTTTTTATTTTAACTTGTGGTAAAATATGCATAAATAAAATATATCGTTTTAACCATGATTTGGCATACAGTTGAGTTGTATTAAGTATGCTCACTGTTGTACAACCATCACCACCATCCATCTCTAGAAGTTTTTCCATTATCCTACACTGAAACTCTACTCATCAAACAGTTACCTCCCATTCCTGCCTGTCTCCAGCCCCTTGCAACAACCATTGTTTTTCCTCCGTATCTATGAATTCAACTACTCGAGATACTTTAGGCAAGTGGCATTAAGCCATATTTATCCTTTTGCAAAGTTTCAAGTGTACAGAAACATCCATAGTTTCCTATAACATTCCTATGAAATTAGACATTCCTAGAATCATCCGCAATGGAAAAGCTGAATATGAGCTAGGACTTGATTTGTGGCCATGTACTTTGCCTCCTGCTCTTAATCCTCGGCTTAAAAGAACCTCTTATTCCAGATTCACTACTAACTGGTCCTAGTAAGTACATTCCTGTCCCACCAGCTCATCCTTAGCTTCTCCATGAGCATGAGAAGGAAATGTTCTCTTGATGTGGCTCTCTCCAGCACACTTCAATGCTATTTTTCTGCTCTCATTTCCTTGCTCACAGATCTGTGGGAGAAGAATGGATAGGCTTATATACAAGACCCACAGTGTGGGCCTCAAACATTGAAGAAGACTTCATTTTTAAGACTGCTTAAAGTCTTGTCCAGCGCTACTCATCACAGAATCCACAAATTCCTTCAAGAGCCCATTCAGGCCCTAATTTCTTAATAATTACTTCCTGGTATTTAGAGATTTTCTTATCCTTAGCATGCAGAATTGGATCCTGAAATAAGAGGCATTGCCTTTTATGTTCTAATTTTCACCTCTTTAGCTCACTCTTTTCTAGCCAAATCAGCTCTTTAAATGTCTTCCCCTGACATTCTATGAGGTTTTAAAATATCTTTGTCTTCTAGATTTTTTTTCCTATTATTATTTTCTTCTGTCTTTTCTGAATTATCATTATTTATTTTTCTAATTGTATTTATGCTTTGTTTTTGTTGTGGATTGTTCTCTAAAATCAGATCTTCTAATGTTTATATCAAGAGTTATATCAGACTTAATCTGTTCTATATTCAATTACTAAAATAGCTCATTATTCCCAGAAAAGATTTTATATATAATTTGTCTCAAGTACCAAAATGTGGTCAAAATAAAGAGGTGAATCAAATGCCTTCTGACTCTGGCTGACTTTTTCTACAAAGGCAGAAAGAACATGAATGACAAAAATGAATGACTAATCTAATCATGATAAACTACTAAGAGAAGACAAAGTGTGTCCAAAGTCACTCTTGTGAGTTAGCAACCTGATACTGCTTCCTCCCAATCTTTTTTTTTCAATTCGTTACAATTAGTTATACATGACAGCAGAATGCAATTTGACACATTGTACACAAATGGAACACAACTTCTCATTCCTTTGGCGTACATGATGCAGAGTCACACCAGTCATGCAATCATACATGCACACAGGGTAATAATGTCCATCTCATTCCATCATCCTTCGCACCCACCCTCCCATCACCTCTGCCCAATGCAAAGTTCCTCCATTTTCCCCCTATCTCCCCCCATTATGCATATCAGAGAAAACAATCAGCCTTCATTTTGGGGGGATTGGCTTGTTTTGCTTACCATGATATTCTCCAGCTCCATCCATTTACCTGTAAATGCCATAAATCCATTCTTCTTTAAGGCTGAGTAATATTCCATTGTGTATATGTGTGTGTGTGTGTTTTCTTTACCCTTTCATCTTTTGAAGGACATCTAGGTCGGCTCCATAGTTTAGCTATTATGAATTGAGCTGCTATAAACACTGATGTGGTTGTGTCACTGTAGTATGCTGATTTTAGGTCCTTTGAATAACTACACTACAAAGCAATAGTAACAAAAATGACATGGCATTGACACCAAAATAAACATGTAGAATAATGGTACAGAATATAAGACACAGAGACAACCCACATAAATATGGTTATCTCATACTAGACAAAGGCACCAAAAACATACTTCAGAGAAAAGACAGTCTTTTCAACAAATGGTGCTGGGAAAACTGGAAATTCATATATAGTAAAATAAAATTAAACCCTATCTCTCACCCTGCACAAAACTCAACTCAGAGTAGATCAAAGGCTTAGGCACTAGAACAGAGGCGCTGTGCCTAATAAAAGTAAAAGTAGGCCCAAATCTTCATCAGGTCAGCTTAGGACCTGACTTCCTTAATAAGGCTCCTAAAGTGCAAGAAGTAAAATCAAGAATCAATAAATGGGATGGATTCAAACTAAAAAGCTTCTTCTCAGCAAAGGAAACAATCAAGAATATGACGAGAAAACCTACAGAATGGGAGAAAATCTTACCACATGCACCTCGGATAGAGCATTAATCTCCAGGATATATAAAGGACTTTAAAAGATTAACACCAAAAACCAAAATAACCCAATCAAAAAATGGGCTAAGGAACCAAATAGACACCTCATATAAGAAGAAATATAATCCATCAATAAACATATGAAAAAATGCTCAACATCTCTATTAATTAGAGAAATGCAAATCAAAACTGCTCTAAGACTTCATCTCATTCCAGTCAGAATGGCAGCTATCAAGAATACAACAACAGTAGGTGTTGGTGAGGATGTGGGGAAAGGTACACTCACACATCGCTGGTGGGACTGCAAATTGGTGCAACCACTATGGAAAGCAGTAAGGAGATTCCTCAGAAAACTGGGAGTGGAACCACCATTTGACCAGCTATCCCATTCCTCCCAGTCTTGATCAATTTGAGAGCGACTAGGACTTCAAGGACCACAGCGGGCAGGCAGGCACTCTAATGCAGGGAGATGGTGGACAGGGTCTCCCTACCTCCTTCCCTTCTGCCCTCCCTCCATTCCTTCTTTTCTCTTTCTCTCTCTCTTCCTTTACAATTGACTTTATTTTTAAAAAATTTTATTAACATGCAATAATTACACGTATTTATGGAGTAATCATAGAGTGATGAAATTGTGGTAATTAGTATTTCCATTTCCTTATCATTTCTTTATTTTGTAGCCTCTGGGCGCCTCTCTTGTAGTTCTTTATAAAATAAATAATAGGTTATTGTAAACTAAAATCAACACATGGTGCTGTGCAACACTAGAAATTATTCCTTCTATCTAATGTGTTTTGGTGCTGGTTATTACTAGGATCTGGGAAGGGTTGAGGGGTAGAAGAAGGGTGGAGAATGGTACCACAGTTTCTTAATGGTTGAGCTTACCAGTAATATTTCTAAGTGATGTAATTGCACTGAATTGTCTCCTTTGGAAATGGGATAAATTGTAGCCTGATCATATCATTGCTATTCAAGTAAGATACTGATAATGTTTTCAGACTGCTCAATCATAGGTTAAGAATAAAACTATACATGCTAGAAGACCCTGGAAACAGAGACAGATCTCAGGCAACAGTGCTTTGAAAATACAGACCATCACCAGGGAGAGAATCTCCACCATTAGAAAAATAATGCATCTCTTAGAATCAAATTTGCAGAATGCATCTCAAATTTCAGAAATTATTTTAAAAGACTCCTTTCCTAAAATCAATATCCACTTTTTAAAAGATGACTTTAGGCTATTCTCAATTCCTCAATCAGGACTTTCACATTTCCTTATAATACCTGTATCCTTTTCTATAAAGGACAAGGCTCAGAATAATAAGCATAAACCAAAGTTGGTTTTGTTGAATTAATTGATATTTTCCCTGGATGCTTCCATGCCACTCTGTTTCTCAACTAGTCAGATGAAGGGAATATTCAGATCCATGAGCATGGGCTCCAGTAGACCTCTACACTAATTGTCCTGCTGGGACACAACACCAGAGTGGTCAAAAGGGTTTTTCTGTGCCCAATCAATGACTCTGCTCTAAAAAGGAACCAAGTAAAATTCTACCCTTACACAGATCCCAGAGGACCAGAAATTGCAATGCTATATCCAAATAGGTTTCTAAACTTGGGGCAAGGGATGATGGTTAGGTTTTAGGAAATCTTAGAAATATCTAAATTGATAAACAAGCATACGTGAAGAAAATAAACTGCCATTTAACATCACAAGTGCCTAAGAAGGAAGTTGAAGGTTATGAGCTACAAGGTCCTTTTAGGTTTGCCTAGTACCTTAGTGGGTGGTTTAAACATGCAATGGCTAGGCTGGAAAAGAGATTGGGAGGAGAACCTGAAGAGAGCTGGATTAAACTACACTGTAAGAAAAGAACTGGGAGATTTTGAGGTAGGTGGAGATTAGAAGGTGAGTAGGAAAGGATGGAAGGTGGAAGAGTAGAGCTAGTGAGATGTTATGTGGCTGAGGACAGCGTGGGGTAGAGCAGACAGGGAGGAGTCGGAGTCCCATGTGGAATGGGTAATGACACTTCAGACTAAGGCAGGGCCAGGCTGTAGCTCAGTGGTAGAGCATGTGCTTAGAATGCGTGCAAGCCTGGATTTGATCCCTAGCACCAAAAATACACAAAGGTAAATAGTGCTACATATGAAGTCATATGAATGCAATGATAGAAGGTCCTTCATTCTCTCTGAATTTTCCATCCAGTCTACTACACACACACATGCCTTCTGAGAGTGAAGGACCTT